>NW_020799142.1:8511025-8611170 GCF_003259725.1 Athene cunicularia | reverse complement strand
TATTTTAGTCTTAACCATGACTACACTCCTAATCACTCCATTCATGTCTATGAAGGCTATTGTGTTACACTTCACTTTATCTCATCTCTATTTTTCCAGTATTTTATTTCCTTCAATGCCTACATTTTCTTTCTCAGAAGCAGCTGAAGACATCCCCCTACATCAAATTCCTTGTCACACTACCTCCTGCCCTATATTTGGCTTCTTGTTGAGCTGAATGTCCTCCCTCAGAGCTTCCTCTTGCTTTCAGTCTCTTAGACCCTTAATTTGTATTGGCTCACAGTATGGTGGCTGTGAGCACTGCACCTGCTCCTATCCCACATTGATGGCTGAATTCTTACAGATGACTGTTTCCAAGGGACACTCGGGCAGAAACTTAAAAATAACAGTTGAGCATACTATGCAGTGCTGACTCTTGAGCCTTTATATTCAATGGCTACCAATTCAGTTCCACTTGAAAACAATACCATGCGTCCCTGACCTAAAATCTAAGCATAGTCAGGCTTCCCTCTGCATAGTCAAACCATCTTCTTACAAACAACATTGGCCTGTTAGTAACTGTGGATAAGTTTAATTCTATGTTTGCCCAAATGCACAGTAAATGTTGAAAATTTACTTGCATACAAGCACAGTGCCTGTGCCCTACCTGAGTTTAACCCTAGTCAAAATCAAAGCGGATATTTTCCACACATTCAAATAAAATTAGAAAAGATCTGTTTATGAGAAGTTTTCCAGTTTTACTGAAAATAATATCAAACCCACAACTTTCCCCTCTTCATCCCAAAATATCAAAATTATTTTGTCTTTTATTCAACAAAGAATACTGAAGGGAAAGCATGAAGAATTTCATAAGGGAAAAAAATAGTCAGTTTTTCTCTGAAACCAGATGGGTCTACTAGAAGAATCATCTTCATTACCACTTCCCCATTTTGTGAGAAACTCAAGCAAAAACCCTTTCTACATTGTCTCTGTAGTATGGCTCTAGAACTTGCTAACACAACTATAACACAACACCATTAGAAACAGTGTCTGAATTATTGCTCAGAATTTCTATCAACCATGTAACCATGAATGCAACAGCCTTAATTACTTTAACAAAAACCGGCTGCATTGTTGTGGGGCTGCCATTTGCTTCTCATTAATTATTAATTTTAAACATTATCACAAGACCAGTAAATTAATAAAAAATAATTACTGATTAATATGGAATACCAAGAAAGGAAACCTTTTTAGCATCTGCTTTGCATTTTACATTGTCATGGATGCTATTTATCTATTCCTTTGTGTCACATGAGTAAAAAAGCACTTTTTAGGCAGTAACAGCTTGCTTTAAGACATTAAATCCATACTGGATAAAAAACAGGTATTTTTTGTGTTGTAAAACACTGGCCCCATATTATAAAAACTAATTACTCTAGATAAATATTTTATCTGTTGTCCAGCTCGTTAAAGATTTGACTAAATTGAAGGTGTGAATCAATTTGCTCTAGATGGTTAGTAATAGGTTATTATAAAAAATTATAGCTGCTGCTTCCTTCCTATTCCCCATTCTTAAACATTTCATACAGTGTACTTTTAATTAGAGATGAATCAGGGCATTATTTTATTGTCCAAACTGTACTACCACTTCTGCTTCAGAAAACTCTCATGCTTTAGTATGTTACCGTAGATACAGAGCTTGCACATGTTGTTAACTGCAGGCCACCACCATGAAAATATATTGATAACACCAGAAAAGCAGACTGAGATTGGTACCACCACATCTCCTTTGTAACTGAGTACTTTGACTTCTGCCAGGAAATAACAGTGTCTGAAAGCCAGGGAGGTTTGCAGTGCACAGTAATCCAATGCACTATAGTGCCATGGCATGAGACAAGAAAGATTGCATGTTGAGTTTGTGTATTACTTTCTTTCCCAACACACTGACAGTTTGCTTAACCACGACCATACAAATAGCTCCATCAGACATAGGAGGAAGTACATAGGCATGGTCATTATGTAAAGGTGCTGGGAAATTCATGTCTGCCTAAACCTCTTGGGTGGTCATCAAAGCCATGTAACACCAATTACTGCTGCTGTCCCACTAGCATGAACTGCTATTGATGCACTGGGGGTTAGACAAGCCTTCAACAGATTGCCATTCTCTCAGAGATGAGAAGACAGAGACTTGTGGCAAGACATACATCTCCTTTGGAGAGTGCTAGGGAAAATAAAAGCCAAAATCAGCTGAACTGTAATTATCTGAAAGCTTCACAGAATATTAAGTGAACACAATTTTAAATTTCTTTCACAGAAATTGTGACATTTCAGCAATATTGGATTTTACTCTGCAGAAAATTAAATTCAGTGAAAAATTCTTGGCCATATATTCTCAAGATGTAAATTAATATAGCCTACAGTTACAAAATTTTCAGACCAAAATTTTTCAAATGTGAAAATCTATTCAATATATTTTGATTATACTACTGCCATCATTTCAAACAAAGCTTGAATCCTTCAAAATTTTGTCGAACGTAAACTGACTGGAATTAATTTTCACCCTGTATTAAAATATATTATGTTGTCTTTCCATGTACTTATTGCTTGTGATAGGAAAATACAAAAGCATCGTTTTATTCTGAACTGGTAAAACAGCAAAATAACATAGTAAAGCCTTTGGATAAAATTAACTATAATGACAATGAATCTCTGACAGAACTCACACTAAACTGATATAATGAACATATGGAAATAATTCCAAAACATATCTGTGCAGTAGACTCAGTAGAAATACACAGTTTCTTCAAACTGATAATTATCAGTTTTTATTTATTACTTAATGAATACTCACAAATAATAAAGTATACCATCTTCAAGTTCAGAGATAACATAATATACTGACTTAAATCTTGAATTCTATATACTTGACAGATATAAAGTCACTAGCTGAAATAATGGTAAGACTGTGAAAACACTTTAAAAATTCTGACAAAAAAGACAATGTATAATAAAATAGTAGAACATATTGTTGATACAGAAGAATCTCTTAAGTTTTTCTTGAGATCCTTGTAGAAGTTATTGGATTTACAAGGTCAAAATGGCGAAAAATAACACAGTGAGGAGACTAAAGGGGCAGCAAAGAAGATAACTGATTTGTTTTACTTTTCACAGAGGGAACAGGTAGAAAATATCTAGTTTAGTGCAGATCTTTGAAGATAATGATGGTGAAGCACTGTCAAACACACAGAATTAAAAGAACAAGATAGAAGAACTCCAGAAATGGCATTAACATAAATTACTCAGGCATGATGCCAGAGCTCTGCAGGAACTTCTAAGCGTTCAGGCTCAGGTTCAGGGTACCTGGATATTATCTGGTAATACAGAGTACATACTCTGCTCTTATCATCTACCTAATATGGTTGAGATTTATTTCATTTCCTGTAAAAGGCATGAGTTCTCTATAAAGCACAGCAAAGTGGGTTCGGTGAATAAAAGTGGAAAGTCCTTTCCTGAGTAAAAACTGCACACGATGACCAAGGTAGGACTGAAAATTAAACTAATTAGTAAAAAGTAGGAAAAATAGGACTGATTGGTAGAGAGAGAGGTTAGAAGAACTGTTAGGTGGGTAGAAAAACGGTTTTCCACAAACATTTATTTTAAAGCTCTAATTAGTTCATTTCAGCTCTGCCAGCACCTTCTGGAGCCATGCTTTTATTTCACCAGCATGATTGGTACAGAGAACTGCAATTATGAACCCCTTAGTGTAAATCCACCCGCTAGGAACAGTTTCAGCAGTTCTACCTGCAGAAAAGCTTCACAGCAGTGCAGAGACCACCAGCCTGACACAATTAGCCAGCACAACACATGGCTCATACTTCTTATTTCCAGCCCAAAACTCATACCACTCCTCATACTTCTTACCCATGTTGCAAAAGCCACATCACTCACTGAAAGGTAACAACAGGAGAATGGAGAACGAGTCCATCCCCACTTTCAAGCCACCCAATGATGGGTTCAGCCACAAGTAGGCAGTAGGATGGTCTTGCCTCACTCATAGTCCCACAGGCACCAATACCTTAATCTGCCACCGTTAAAACCAGACCAGCTCCTTAGCAGGGCTCAACACTAAACTGGGCATGGTTTGAAGCAGTCAAGTACAATGACTATGGGTGAATTGGTAGATCTTGTGTTTGCAAAACCAAAGAAAGTAGAATAAATTAGACTATACCTTGATAAGCATTTGTGCAAGTCTTAAACTATAAGATTTTCTTAATTATAGGGTTTTTTTAAAATCACTATTTAATCACAGTATTCCAGAAACTGCTTTCAGGCAATTATACAAAACACAGTGGAAATCTTGCTTGCAGTGAGTGACTTGTGAAACTCACTTCCCCTTGTAGTTTTTGAGGTAAAGAGATTTGGCAAAGAACATACATAACAGCATTTCAATAGCATGACCATAATAAAAGGGTTCTCAGATGCTTCAGAATATAGTCACCAGCTGAAATAAAATAAACACTGGTACCTTCTGTGACAGGGCCATTTATTACATGAAAAAATATGAGGGGAAGAGCTCATCTGTGGCATATTCCCATGCTCGGTGCTAGATGCACATCCTGCCTGCTTCACCATGGGGCACACTCTGATGTAGAAGAGCTGGGTCTTGATCAATACCATTGATGTCAACTCTGTCATCTCAGAGAAAAGGATCCTAGAATTATCCCCCCGTATGCTTCACAGCTGCTGTCCCAGAGGTCAGTGGCTTGAGGCCTCAACATTATATTGGAGCGCTCCTTCTGACTACGTTAAGCTTTACATCAGCAAAAAGATGTTTTTCCAGTCCACAACAAAAGCAAGTTCCATAAGAGGGATGTTGACAGACCCCCAGCTAAAGGTCTCGCAACAATCTGCTGCTTTTAGATATCCAAAGACACAATAAAGAGGGTCTTCGCACAGCACATCATCAACAGTTCCTCATATTATATTTGGCAATGTGATGCACTCCCTTTGTAGTAGAGTATTATGGTCCTGACCACCCCTCCTGTCATTAATGGCTTTAGTGCAGTAACATCCCTTGATCCCACCTTAGGTTATCAATTATCAAATCAGTTTTTATCTCTTGGTAACAACAGGTTTGGAGAACATTACATGCATTAATGTCACCATAGTAATAAACTTTCATGGTGTGAAATGCAAAACCATATTAACCTAATACAGAATAATAAGCATATATATTTTTAATTGGAAAAATATTGTCTACTAGCATTTAATATCAATATCAAAGGGACAGGGATTAATTAAAATAGTATTTATTCTTGTATTAAAAGAAAGTTAGAAACAAACAATAGGTGATGAACACAATAATACACCGAAATCCCAAGGAAATTATTCTGATTAATGCCATTAGTACAGAGCAGATCTCACATTGCTCTCCAGTATGTACAGCAGGTGACATCAGAATGTTAATTTGGAAATAGGCTGCATCGTTCAAAATATTCTCCATTTGCTTGATCAAATCTTTAGGTATACAAAAGGTAATACTTAACAGACAGTCATAAAATTCCTCAAGTTAACATTCCCTAGCTATCATCCTTGCAAAACATACCTACCTAGTATTAACTCCCATATCAGAAAACATAATCCTAAAAATTAACTCCAGATAAAAGTGATAGAGAGAACTGATGCTGTAAATACACAGTTATACAGAAGTGTAGGAAAGGGAAATTTAATTCCACAGCAAATGTATTTGTTGCTGACATTCAACGATCTGCTGGCTGCAATGTTTCTTCTTTGAAAGGATGAGGGAGGGAAGTGCCATGATCCAGGGAAAATAGCATCCTCCCATCACATCTCTGCACTCAGCAACAGAACTGCCCAGCAAGCAGAGTGACTAACAGTGCTGACCACTCAACTTTTGCTTCCCAAGCCTTATCATGAGCTCTGCTTTAAACCTTTCCATGCTTCAGCTTTTGAGATACACATTTGATCTGTCTTTTGCAAAATATACCATTCATCTCCCCTCTCGTTATCAATTTCTATCACACATCTGTCACACACTGGTTAATTACTTTGTTCATTATGGATGCCCATGTGTTATAGCAGTACAGTGTATTTAACTCTTGCAAATTTAAAATCTATGTTTCTCCATCTTTCAGTCTTCTTACATTTCCCTGAAAATATCTTGACTGTCTCATGTAAACATGTATTAGCACCTGAGGGTCTATACCAACCCTACTAATTAGTCTATTATCTAGCTGCTTATCAGTTTCATTCTGAAGCTTTACCTCATACCAGTTGCAGAGACACAGTAACTAGACTTTGTGTTTTTCAAGGTTTTATAACATTACTGAATCCTGTAATGGTTAAAATCTGTCAGTTGTTCAAACTTGGTGATATAAATTAAGAACATCATATGGGGATGGTTTCTAGAGATTAGGGTACCATAAAAAGCAGCTATTTTCCTTTTTACTCTATCCCTCAGGCAGCTCAGTGGTAACCACAGATTCAGGCTATTTACTACTGCTGAAGACCCCACCATACATCAGTAAAATGGCCTTATTTGTGGGAAGACTCTTCTGCCCACATAGTCATAACAAAACTACTTAAATTTGGCTTTGTCTATTATATAAGCTTTGTGTTTCCAACTGTTTTCTCTAAAAAGCAAATGTTAAACAGCCCAGACCAAAGAATATACAATTGTATGGCTAGATTAAGTAACCCGTTAGCCCTGCTTCTCAAAAAACCCACTACCTCACAGGTCTGTGTTAGGGACTGATTTCGTATTAGAGCTGGACCCTCATACTGATGGGAACAGCTTACTAGTAGTACCCCTTTGAACTAGAAAAACACCCAGACATGACACTGAGCAACGGCTATTTACACCAGTTACATACTAAAGCTTGTTCCATCTTTTGAAGTATGTCTGCTATATACTTCATGCTACTACAATACTTCATTTAGACAGCCTGGTTTTGCAGAGTACTAACTCTTCTGACTAATCTTATTATAAAATATTTTCATTCTTATTGATAGTCCAAGGTAATTCTTTCTAGGTGTCAGCTGCAGATTTCATGTATTTTTCACTATGAGATTCATTGTATCATTAAAGCTATTTTCACATCCTTTGATATATTGTCATTTACTCTGCCAGACAAAAAAGACCTGGACCATATATGGGATGCACTGCCATTTCTTGACCCAAACTCAGGTGTCTTAAATAATCTACTGTGAAACATGGATGGCTTGTAGTTGTTCCTCACATGTTATGTTCTATTTCAACATGGAAGGTGTATCTTCTCTATAGTGACATAGTATTTGTAGCACATAGTGTGCCCCCAATAGAAACACTTACTAATCTCCTACAATGAGACTAATTGTAGGAAGCCTAACATCCAGACTATTAAATTTTCTGTATTCTTATCTTTAAAATTAATTTTGCTCACATTGAAGACAGTAATAATAGGTATTACAGCTGATAAATACTGAGGAAGAAAACAAAAACATTAAAATACATTTAAATGGAATGTGTGTGGGGGGGTGTTACTGCAGTTACAAAACTTTTCTGGTATGGTAGTTCATAACACTGCATATTAGGTCCAATGTTCCCATACCTCATGAAATTTGATTAATAATGGAATGTTTAATCAATAATACAGATTTTAAAATTAAGACCAGTAAACAATAATTATATATAGCTATTAGCCAATAATAAAGCATTAAAAGTTCTGAAAGACTTGAACAATTTCATTAAATACTGAAAATATCCAGCATACACCAATTATATTCAGGTCAATCAGTCTCTAGTAATCTATAATATTTTAGAAAGAAAATATATATTATTTATATATAATTTCAATCAATAGATGCATTTGATAATACTGGATCCTACAATATTCTTTCACTGGCATTCATATACAAATTTACCTACTAATTTGTCCATTATACTGTAGTTTATCATTATGGAGCTAGTAATATATGTAATAATAGTATACTTATTCATAATGTAACATAAAAAATCTCCATACAAAAAAAGTTATATTACTGAAATCCCTTAGTTTTCCCCAGATTTTCTTGAGCAAAATGAAGATTCTTTAAGCTGTGACTACAAATATTTTGCATGCTCTTCTGCTTTTTTTTATAACATCTGTCTAAGTCTCAAAAAAAAAAAATAGATCTATATTACTGGACATGAGAATGCTTACCATTTTCCCCAACTCTTCCATTGGTCTCCATTTCCACATTTAAAAGAAATGCCTGGGTAAACAGACTAGACTTGGTCCAAACTATTTTTTTATATACCATACTCTACCATCCTGTCTTTTTAAAATGTGATTTGAACTCAGGGTTAGTGCTAGACAGGTTACAGCTCAATGAGTCAATGTCTAGAAAATTGATGGCTACAAGCTCTGTAGAAGGGACAGACAAGGAAGGAGAGGTGGTGGGGTGGTGCTGTCTGTTAGGGGCTGTTGCAATTGCTTAGAGTATAAGCATAGTGAAGACAGGGTGGAGTGTCTTTGTGTTAGAATCAGGGGAAGGCCAACAGGGCAGATGTTGTAGGAGTTTAGTATAGGTCACCCAACCAGGATAGAGAGGTGGATGACATATTCTATAGGCACTTAGGAGAAATCTCACGATCGCTTGCCCTTGTGGGAGGGCAACGATTGCTTGCTCTTGTGGGAGACTTTAACTTCTCAGACATCTGCTGGACAACACAGCAGAGCAGAACCAGTCCCGGATATTCCTGGAATGACACAGTTGATGAAAGAACCAACCAGAGAAGGTTCTCTGCTGGATCTCCTCTTTGTGAACAGAGAAGGACTGATGGAGGATGTGGCAGTTGGAGACCAACTAGGGCACAGTGATCATGAAATAATAGAGTTTTCTATTCTAAGAGATGCCAGGAGAGGGGCCAGCAGAACTGACATCCTGGACTTCCAAAGGGCTGACTTTCTATTGTTTGGGAACCTGCTTGACAGGATCCCTTGGCAGACAGTCCTGAAGGGTATAGGGTTAATGGCTCAGGAGCAAGCGGTCCCCAGCTGCTGTAAGAGAAGCTGGCAACAGAGAAGAGCACCCTGGCTGAACAGAGAGATTTGGCTGCAATGCAGAGAGAAGAGAGTTTACAGCTTTTGGAAGAAGAGGTTAGTGACTCAATGATTACAAAGAGGCTGTGAGGCTATGCAGGGTGGAAATCAGGAGGTCTAAAGCCCAGCTAGAAATTAATCTGACTTCAGCAATCAAGAACAACAAGAAATGTTTCTATGTCAGCAGCAAAAGAAAGACCAGGGAGAGTCTCCATCCCCTGATAGATGCAGGAGGAAATATGGTAATGAGTGATGAGGAGAAGGCTGAGGTGCTTAATGCCTTCTTTGCCTCAGTCTTTAATAGCAAGGTTAATTGTATTGATGAAATCCAGCCTCCACAGCCAGAATACAGAGACTGGGAGAACGACCCCCTGCAAGCCAGGAGACAGTCAGTGACCTACTGCATCACACAGACACACACAAGTCTATGGGACCAGATGGGATACACCTGAGGGTGCTGAAGGATCTGGCTGGGGTACTCGTCAGGCCACTTGCTATCATTTCCCAGCAGTCCTGGCTGACCAGGGAGGTCTCAACTGATTGGAAATTGGCCAATGTGACACCCAGCTATAAGAAGGGTTGGAAGGATGATCCAGGAAATTACAGGCCTGTCAGCTTGACTTCGGTGCCTGGGAAGCTGATGGAGCAGCTCATCCTGAGTACCATCACACAACATGGACAACCAGATGCTCAGGCCCAGTCAGCATGGGGTTATGAAAGGCAGGTCCTGCTTGACAAACCTGATCTCCTTCTACGACAGGACGACTTGTTTATTGGATGAGGAAAAGGCTGTGGATGTTGTCTACCTTGATTTTGAAAGGCCTTTGACACCATTTCCCACAGCATTCTCCCAGCAAAACTGGCTGCTCGTGGCTTGGATGGGCACACGCTTTGGTGGGTAAAAAACTGTCTGGATGGCCGGGCCCAAAGAGTTGTGGTGAACGGAGTTAAATCCAGCTGGCAGCCGGTCACGAGTGGTGTCCCCCAGGGCTCGGTTTTGGGGCCACTCCTGTTTAACATCTTTATTGATGATCTAGACGAGGGCATCGAGTGCACCCTCAGTCAGTTTGCAGATGACCCCAAGTTGGGTGGGAGTGTTGATCTGCTCGAGGGTGGGGAGGCTCTGCAGAGAGACCTGGACAGGCTGGAGCCATGGGCTGAGGCCAACTGCAGGAGTTTCCATAAGGGCAAATGCCGGGGGCTGCCCTTGGGCCACAACAACACCCAGCAGCGCTACAGGCTTGGGGAGGAGTGGCTGGACAGCTGCCAGTCAGAGAGGGACCTGGGGGTGCTGATTGACAGCTGGCTGAACAGGAGCCAGCAGTGTGCCCAGGTGGCCAAGAAGGCCAATGGCATCCTGGCTTGTGTCAGCAATAGCGTGGCCAGCAGGGACAGGGAAGGGATCTGACCCCTGTACTCGGCACTGGTGAGGCCACACCTCGATTCCTGTGTTCAGTTTTGGGCCCCTCACTCCAAAAAGGACATTGAATGACTCGAGTGTGTCCAGAGAAGGGCAATGAAGCTGGTGCAGGGTCTGGAGCACAGGTCGTACGGGGAGCGGCTGAGGGAACTGGGGGTGTTTAGTCTGGAAAGAGGAGGCTGAGGGGAGACCTCATCGCCCTCTACAGCTCCCTGAAAGGAGGGTGCAGAGAGGTGGAGATGAGTCTCTTGAACCAAGTAACAAACGATAAGACAAGAGGGAATGGCCTCAAGTTGAACCAGGGAAGGTTTAGACTGGATATTAGGAAGTATTTCTTTCCAGAATGTGTTGTTAGGAGTTGGAATGGGCTGCCCAGGGAGGTGGTGGAGTCCCCATCCCTGGAGGTGTTTAAGAGTTGGGTCGACTTAATGCTGAGGGATATGGTGTAGTTGGGAACTGTCTGTGTTAGGTTAACAGTTGGACTAGATGATCTTCAAGGTCTTTTCCAACCTAGACAATTCTGTGATTCTGTGATTCTGTAAATCTTCATATTGCCAGATAGGGCATTGTGTAGAAAATATTCCTCAATAGAGAGTTTATGCAGTAAATACTCTCAGTTTGGAAGAACATGGTCTTCATTTGTTTTTTATGCATAAGACACTTGTATTCAAAGGTATTGACTACACATCAGTAGGCTGCCTATCAAGAAACAATCACAAAGAATTATATTTGTATATCCATCCATGTGCTCTTTCTGAATGGAGGGCAATTCTGTATTAACAGCCTGTTATTGTTGAGCTTCCAAAGGTCAGATCTATGAGGACGTCAAGCTAAAACAGTTTTCACCACCCATTTCGTCATTAAAACTGCTGCCTTCTCCTAGTATGGTTCTGATTTTAGATACAAAGACTGCAGGATATTCTCTGAAGTCTTTACTAAGAACGGTATTTCAAGTCTTCGTAGTTATGTGCATAGCACAATAGAGATGTCATTTTTTCAGAGAAACTAGAACTCAAATGTTCAGTAACTGTAATGATTCTGTAGTTCAAATAACACTAATTTGTCAGTGTTACTTCATGCTTGAAGTATGAATGGCCATAGCACTGATTTAATCCATCTGATTATAAAATTAAATAATATTACAGTATTTTGCTGTTTTACTTTTCTAATCTCAATGAGATCTTCAGATCAAAAGTTACCAGATGTTTTTATATGAAAAAGATAAGAAAAATATTAGATGGGCTTTTGCAGTATTCATAGGACATTGAATATGTAGGCAAGACAAAATATTGTTAATGAGATTAATTTTATTTTACTGTGAAGCAGAATACTTCTAAATCATTGAAGAAATAGACAAGGTATAGTCAAATGGTAGGGAAGTGCTTAGGTTGCAGGAAGGAAGGGCAAGATAGAAGTGATCAGCAAAGAGTGGAAGTTTTAGCAGCTGCTCCAGTAGCCTATTAGAAAGTATTACACCCAGATCAGAGGAGATAGAACAAGAATTATCCATGCAGTTCTCCTAGGTGCAGTACACATACCTTAGACACAGCCTCGGGCACAAAAAGCTCTAGCTCAATAGTGGAATTAGCATCCATGGATGCATAGCAATGGTTTAAAATTTTTCTTATAAGAATTATTTCTGCCATAGCTTTCTGTTTCTTATCTATCACAAGAAAACAAAACAAATAAACAAACAAACAAAACCCAAACTACGATGCCATAGTTAAGATTCAGGAAAAAAATAACAGTTCCACTGAAGACAGGAAAGACTACTTTGCACATTCTTACAGCGACAAATAAGACTCTCAGGGTGTATTTTTGTCCCAACGGTTATTTTAACTTCAGTATTATATTACTCAGAGTGTGACCATAAACAGGCAGAGAATCACGTGAAGTACAGCATGGTTTCATCAGTTCTTGAGCAATGGGACTTCCTTGTCAGTTTGCTTACATTTGACAATTTCACTGTAAGTGAAACAAGGCTTCATAAAGAACCACCGTGCATCATGTGGTATCACCTAAATTTAGGGACAGCAATGTCTATAAAACAAACGTTCTATTTCTTTGGAGCTACAGGAAAAGATGATGATGGTGAACAATGTAAAGTGAGGTATTTGTCCCACAGAACTTCTTTTCTGCCTGCAGTGATAAGGTACAAAATTTTGTTGTTACAGGAATAATTTATGATACTGTGAAGTTTCTAATTATCCTATTTTCTTTGACCTAACAAAATTCCGGGAAAACCAGGAAACACAGATTTTCATCTTTCCAGGAAAAAGAAAGCTAAAAATGATTTTTTGGAAGGAACAAGTATGCTGATCAAAGCAAAAGAAAAAACAACTAGTTTTTCTTTTTTCATAAACATAATAATTATGTGAGCTACATGATTATAATGGACAAGTGTACAACTCCCAAAAAAATACAGAAAGAAGGAAAGAAATTGGAAATATCAATTGAACCTGAACTGTGTCACAGATTAATTGCTAGCATTAGAAGATAGAGCAGTGACTGATGAAAAGCCCGAGACCCACTTAATGAGAGTATTCTCAACCCTGAAAATACTGAGGTTCTCAGTTTTTGTTGGAGAGGGGGAAATGAACATTGTATAGTCTTCTGAAATGTAGCCACTATTGTCTGTCTTTGAGGGAAAATTCATTATTTACTTGTACTCAGAGTAAAAAGCTAGTGCTTTTATTTTCTGAAGAAATTCAGCAAAAGCAAATCAATGAACAAGAAAGATAGGATATATAGAGATTACATAAAATGCATGTCAAGCTGAAAAGGATGAGAAACTACTATGCACACCCCCCTGTGTATACTAGTTCTGTTAAAGAGAAAAACAAATTAATATTCATGTATTAGATTCAAACACACACTAAATATTCAGAGACATTTCCCATTTGTATTTATACTTTTTGATTACTAACAAGGGAAAAAAATAAAGACAATTTACATGATCCAGTGACTTACCCATGTGAAATAATTAGAACTGCAGATAGCCTCTGGCTGGTAGATCTGATAATAGATGCAAACAATTTAGTTATAAAAGGCATCTGATTTTTGATACCAAAATGTACACAAATTTACATCTGCTCATTATTTGTCTTAAAATATATTTCTGCCACTTAAATATCTGAACCCAAAATCTGATACTTCCTGTCTCAGGTCATATTCTGTCACTAATTGCTGTCTTTGTTTTCTCTGAAAGGTAAACTACTAGCTGTTGCTTTACATGTGATAGTGGCCAGCAGATAGAGGGAAGTTACCTTCCTGTCTACCCTGGTCCAACAAGGCACTAAGAAACCAGAAAGGGTCCAGCAGAGGACTACTAAATGGTTAGCAGCTAGGAAGAAATTGAGGGAGGTGGGCTTGCATCATATGGGATCAAACAAATGCTTCATAGCTTCCAAAATACAGGTTTTCAAGTGTATGACTTTAGCCCTGAGAATTGTTCTGTGCCATAAGATTTGTAGCTGTGTCTTATGAGGAGATCAACAGCAGAAGCTTTGGAAAGACACTCCAAGACAAGATGTCAACATTTTTTTTAAAGATAATTTTCTTGCAATCTTTTAAGTTGCCTCTAAACTAAACAGAACTTCCAGGTAATAGGAAGAACAGTGCAGAAGAACTTGACAGGTGGAGTGATCTCTTGACAGTAGTAAGTCAGAAGGCGGACAAGCACAGAAAGAGCAAGTTTAGTAAAAATGGGCCACATAATACTCTGTCTCTTATTGACAAGGACTCAAGGAACTGTGGCCATGAGCATCCTCTTCCACTTCAGGTTGCCTCCAGATATAGAGCTCTTTCTATCACTGCCACATTTTCACAAAACACTGAAATTAACTATAGCATAAAGAATTTATACCTTATGCACATTTAAATGATAGATACCAATGCTCAATTAGAGGAACTATTCACTCTGTGCTGCCCATATTTTTTTGCCATTTTGTGATGTAAATGGTGCTTTTTTCATGGTCATTATTTACATTATTTTAAAGATTTCTTTCCGTCACACAAGTGATCCATTTAGTTGTACATTTCTCTGGAAAAAGAATGAGGCATACAGCAGAACAGTTCTCTTCTAATTTGTTTTAGCAGATCATTTCAGCCATCAGTGTGTGAACCCTGCTGAAGTATAGTTTCCATTTCCCTTCTCAGCCATGGATAAAACAAAGCTGACAACACATATTTTTCTCTGTCAAAACATTTCACCTACTTTTCAGTGCACAGACAGCCTAAGAGCCATAACTTAGGCCAAGATTACAGCAACATTCTTCTTGTTATCTTAGTATTGGAAAGGTACACACACTAGATACTTAACAGGAGTATACTAGCTTAAAAACATGTCATAGATAAAAAGGGATTTCCCAAATAATAGTGTCAAATGGGGGAAAAAAATAACCTAGCCAGTTATCAGATGAGAGTGAAGAGGGCTAGAACATACTGGCTGCTATATCTCATCAGACACATAATGTTCAGTTGTTTCAAGACTCATTCAGGCACATTATACACAGAGTTTTGGTTGACTGAAATGCAGTGTGCACATCTTATTTTTATGCCTTGGCTGATGCTATCTTAACTTTTAGGGAATAGTTGAAGCATACACAAACTGCTTATGCAAAGCCTTCGCTTGTACAAAATGAGCTACAGTCTTCTATAATATGTCTTCCAGACACATTTTTCCTGAGGATTATCTAAAGACACTCACAGTAACATATGAAAAAAACATACATACAAATAAACTGCTCTGAGTCCCAAATATGAAGTTATAATACAGCTGTCTTTCAAATACTTACTTCTCGATATGAAACAGAAAGGCTACCAATAAAATAAAATGCTATGCCTACACAACTGCTGAAAGATTAACTCAAGTCAGGCCTGGAAAAAACATTCTTAGAAAGCTAGTACAAAGGCAAGGCAAAAATAACTGTCTACCAGTCACAACAAGCAATTACATTATTGCTCCTAAATTAAACACATAAAGAGACAAGAGTCTGTCCAGGCTAAAAAGGTTCTTGTGTATCAACAACAAAATTGCTACTTGTGCAGAAACATAACTGCCAGTAAAGTCTACTATATCCAGAGTGAAGAACTGTGCACCTCCACAGGGAGCAGGGGTAAGAGGAGGGGTTTTCTGCCCCTGGTCTGAATGTATGTTTAGCCACGGCACTGAGATCTACTCATTGCAGATTGCAAAGACGCTTCTCATGGACCAAGATCTCACCTTCACATGTGTCCTTCTGCCTGCTTGTACTTCTCTCTTGCATGGCAGAAGTTTACCTCCCTCAGTGTTGCAAGAAACCTTACAAAAACATTTAAATAGTCTGCACAAAAATGTCTGCCTTGAAACTGCAGAGCTAGGGTATGCAGGAAAGGATAATGTATTTAAGTAAAATTCCATTGTAATGTTATCCTGGTTCATAACTTCCCTACCTAAATTACATTCAACTGAAAAAAAAAAAAAAAAAAAAAAAAAAAAAAAAATTCTAATTATGAAATCGTTAATCTTTTCCTCAGCTGCAGTTTGAGGTCCTCTGGCCCCTATGCAGTCCAGTCTATATCCATTAGCTATGTACTGGCCTAAAGAGTTTGACAGATTATTTTTCCTTTCTACTATAACATATATATTGATGGTAGGACACTTTTTACACAGTGGTCAAATTATTGTCTCCTAACTGAACAATTATTTTATATTTTTGTCTCATTTCAATTTATAGTATAATGTGAAAGGTTTCTCCCATCACTGAAATATAGACCTTTCAAATGCTATCTCCTTGAAACTGAAATAAATATATGGATTTATAATCCTGATATGGGTGAACCACTGTCAAACATTCTCCAAAATTTAACTGTTAAACATTTACCAAATCAGGTCTTAATTTTCTATTTCAGCTTCCATGTAAGAAAAAATCACCTCTTTTAAAGGATTAACTGTTCTACTGAGTCTGCACTGACATGTTAATTTCACACATCATCACGCTAAACTAGATTCAACATACTATTATATTTCCTATGTTAATGCTCTCTTGTCTGCAGTTGCCACATCCATATATGCTTTTTCATTCAGAAACACTTTACAGACAGTGAAAGCAATTTAGGTAATATTATTAAAACTACAGAACTATAGAGTAATCTTGGGTGAAGGGACCTCTGGAGATGTCTAGTCCAACCCTCTGCTCAAAGCAGGGACAATATTGGTCAGGATGCTCAGGGTCATGTCAAGTCAGGTTTTGAGTATCTCCAAGGATGGAGACTCTATAGCCTCTTTGGGCAACCTATCCCAACAATTTGCCATGTTGACATTATTTTTAATTAAGTCAGAATTTCCTGTCTTTCGACCTGTGTCTGTTGGCTCTTGTCATATCATTTCATAACCTTGTCTGAGTTCATTTTATCTAGTCCCTTAAATTAGGTAATCATAGAAGGAAAAGAAAAAAGAGAAAATAAATCTGTACTTGCCACAAGATTTCCAGAATATTTTTTTTCACAGTTTTCCATGCTCTTCACTTAAAAACAATCAAATTACTATTTATTATCCCTCTTATATTTGTCTTCGATTTCTGTCATTTACAGAGGTAAAAAGCAATTAGCATTTGGCCAAGGAAACATGCAACAAATTTTATGTTTTCCGAATTACTGAGATTCTCTGAGCCTACAAATTACACAGAATAACTTGGGAAAAAAAATACAAAACAAAACAAAACCCCACCATATTCTCTCATAAGATTTTTCCATTCTTTTTGCTTATACTCAAGCTATAAATAATAGCTGTTCAAGAACAGTTTTTAATATGCTGTTCTGGCCATTCTTCTTCAGCCCTTCACTTGAACCACAAAAATAACAGAGCACAAACATGAAAAATAAATGTAAGGCTCAGTTCAAGTCTGGACAGTTGTTTCCTTGACTTTTTACTTTTTCAAAAGGATTAATCTACCTCTAACTGCATTGTTCCCCTTTGATCCATGCCAAGCATGTTCAAAGACCTTCCTCCTTCTCCCAGCTTCTCTCTTTAATTTCTGTAGTTGTTTTCAGTGGTATGCATTTCCATTTTCTACCAGTGTACTGATAACTAGATCATTTCTTTTATACAGGACATGGAGAAAATTCAGGAAAAATAAAACCCCTAACTATCATTTGGGCTGTATATTCTTATAGACATCCCTTACATTTCTGTTCTGATTACACCTTATTCTCTTATCATTACTTGCAATAACTTTTTCAGAGACTTGTGACACTGGAAATAGATTTCAGTTCTATAGGACTGAAATTCGTTATTTCTTTTACTTTTAGATTGACAGATTCATTTTGAAGTGCTAAGGCTTGCACAATAGGTCCAAGCCAGAGTTGACCTATAGATGAATCCTGTATATTTCATAACTGGTAACCATTATGCCAACATAAGTTATAATAAACCACCTATCCTGATGTAAAAGGTGGAAATGTTGAAGCCTGAGCAACAGGCCCTGAACTGAAACTGTTAACCTGGAATGTAATCCTTAATGAAATATGCATGAAGGATGTAGCTACCTTGAATGTATCTTTCCCCTCCTTTGTATGTGAACAGAATAACAGAGTCATGGAGACTGGTGTCTGCCTACATGGCCTGATGTGATGTAGCTACCTTGAATGTATCTTTCCCTTCTTTTGTATGTGAAGAGAACAACAGAGTAATGGAGGCAGGTGTTTGTCCCCCTGACCTGATGTGAGACCTTGCGCATAATCCAATTAGAGAAGCAGAGGAACTCCCTGAGCTTCTCCCTTGAGCCCTGGCCAGGCTCTGGGGAATCTAATGTGAGAGTGAAACCAGATATTTCCACTTAAAACAAAGGTGCCAGCTCTTCTGGCTTGTGGATTTTTAGGTATATAAGGCTGGACCCGCTCACAGTGACTTTGGAAGCCTCACCTATGGGTGGACGCACTGTGTGGGATTTCCCACTGGCTGGGACGGGCTCCCCAAACCCTCGCTGTAACCGGGGCTGCCCAGCCACTGCGGGTCTGGGTGATGGTAACGGATGCAAGTGGTGAGGGATCTTTCTTAATCACTATTCTCTTTCTCAGGTAGTGATGATTTGATGCATTACAATGTATTTTCTTATTTGTTTAAGCACGCTGTTCTGTCTTTTCTTACTGTATGTTTTCTGTATTGTTCTGTTTACATTATTTAGTTATTTTAAGTGAAATATGCCTGCAAATTTAATTTGTATCCCTGATAGCAAAACACATTTTCATTCGGAAAGAATGTTAACATCATGTTTTGCGTTCCATGTCTTTAGGTTGGATCTTTTCAATCTAAAGAAATGCAGAAGAACTATTATGGGAATAATGATTTGTATGATGAACAGTAATCTCATCTGTGCTCCAGAGGAATTAGCCGTCATAGATGTAAATTTATATCTATTCACTCAGTGTACTGACAGACAATAATCTCACTCACAGCACTGTTATGTTCACCTTCTGAATGTCAAACCATACCAAATTAACATGAGTGTTTCTTACTAGTCCCTTCAGTTTGGATAACATTTTCCATTCCTCGTTATTCTGACGACATGGTAGACTATAGCACTTAGCTGCATCTTCGAGCACTTCCTGTGGAAGAATGGAAATACAGAAAGGACCATGTAGAATAAATCTTCACAGAAGGTGAAAAATAAAGACTAGTAAAATGAGGTCCACATTATGCCTATTACAAACAGCAAACATTTAAAAATATTCCAGCCATATTACTTCTTTATTCTTTCTTTTAATTAATAGTTTGGCCTTCATCACCACAACATAATATGTTTTTCTTTACCAAAGTTTATGATGATCACATTTATTCTTATTGATAAAGAAGTTATATGTACCTAGTTACATCCTAATGGATCATTAATAGTCATTTTAGATTATTAAAGGCCCTTGGCCTTCAGCCTTACATATACAGTGTACCTCAAGCATGTATTTATAGTCCATTAATGCACCAACATCCTGTCTTACTGCTTTATTATTTTACATGCTGCAGATCTGGAACAATGTTATTTGACAATATTTATCTAGAAAACTACATGGGGTGAAGAACATTGCAGAATTTCCACTATGGGCTAAATATCAAAATAGAATTTCATAATAAAGTGAGATTTCATATATTAAAGAATATTTGTTGTGGTTTATAATCTTCAGTTGAGTTTAACATCACTAAAATATTGAAAAGCTCACTTGCTTATTCACTTCTTGCCTTGTACAAAGTTCCCAGAAGTCTCCTCTTCCTCTCCCACACTTTCCAGTCCTGTACAGAGAAAGACAAGGACAGGTGAAACAGAGATGTGTACTTAACTAGTACTTAACTAGTACAATGCAGACAAAGGGCAGCCCTCTGTGCTAGCAGAGCAGAGCAGTGGAGAAGCAGCAGATAGTCTCACATTTCTTTTCCAGACAACATGTCAGACTGTTCACAGTCTTGAGCAACTTTCAGTTTGGATATGTGATTTATACTTTTAAGATTCTCTTCTCAAAACTGAGAGATAATCAATCATTTTCTTTTAAAAAACATAAAATTTATGTTCTGAAGCCCAGAGTGCAGCCATGAGCAGTATCGCATCACTGAGATACAAAAAGTCAAATTAGTTCAACCCTTGCTATATCCATCCAAGATACTACAAGGTTATATTTACAACACTTTCTGCCAGTGACTTACAAAATATTGCATTAAGAGGCTTTTGCCCCTCATTCTATTTTTAAGAAAGTTTATTTTTAATTCTCTGGGTCTTGTCTCAGCACATCCTTAATTATTTTATCCAGATTCTTGCATGCTCTCCTATTATAAATTGGATCACCACACATATTTATTCTATCAGGAAATGAGCTTTCCAAATCATTTGATAACATAATATCACTCTGCTCAATGTTCTTGATCAGAATATCTAACACTGATCTAATTATTCTTCAGTAGTTTACAGAATAATAAAAAGGGTGAAGCAAGAGGATATTAACTTCATATAGATCTGTCATTGCAACCATTAGTGTGACAGTAGGTCATCAGACTTGCAGAGGTCTACTCAGCTGGTAATCCAGATGGGTAATTCTGAGGTTGTTTGCAATTTGGAAAAGTACCGTGACTGTTCATTGCTCTCAATTTGTCCAAAATAAATTAAATGTTCAATAAAATGTTGGGCTAAGGATTGCAAACAAATTCTAAAACTATCAGCTATGGTATTCTAACTGTATTTCCTTGAGTAAATATGCAAACTAGTCCACTGCATCAGCCAACAATGACAGCAATGAGTCTTACCTCATGGAACAGATGATCAGAAAAAGCCCATTAGAGACTTGTGGTGATCTTGCAATACACTTGCATAGTGGGGCACAAGGTCTAGCAGAGGGTTTTCTCTTGTAGAAAGACTCCCAATGGGCTAAAAGACACTTTGAGATTGGTTCATCTCCATCACCTACCTACGTCTGCATGCCCTTCCTATCACAGGGGAGTACACTAAGGCCCAGACAAAGGCAGAATAGCTGAGGTAAATTCCTTAGTATCTATTGTTAGAGGTAAGGATAAAGCCAGCTCTTAGAACCAAATCAAAAAAGATAAAGTCACAAGATAGATTTTTAACCCAGCACATACATGTTATACTTGGTCAGACATTTGCAGAATGTATGATAAACTTTACATAAACCAGCCCAGTTCATGTAATTCAGCCAGCGATGTGACTCAGACCAAGTGCTCCATGTTTCCAGCCAACCACAGGAAAGCACCTAGATACACTCAGATTCTGGGGGAACATGCGGCATCCTGCTGTTCATCATGCTGTACCCACCCAGATTACATAGCACAGATACACTGAGGACCTGAGGAAGTGTGACTCTCCTGAGACAGTGCCATGGGAAGCTGGATAAAAACAACAGACATACTGGCAGTAAGAAATGGCCTGTCTCCAGAAGAACCAGGGCTGGAACCTGCCTCTGAGCACAGAGCAAAGCAAAGTACAGTGGGGACACTGTAGGAGGAAGTCTGGCATGGCCATGTGTTCACAGAGACTTACAATCTTCCAAGAAGGAAGACAGAGATGATGATAACACATAACTGCTACATGCAGATGCTAATAAAAGTTTATTGGTATCAAGATAAAACTGTATCATGCTGGTTTTCATCACCAGCTTATTGGACAACACTATTTTTTTCCCTTACAAAGCTCAAGAAGGAGCCTTTCCTGAACTCATTATCTCTGGCAAAACAGAGGAGGAGAATGCATATTTTATCATTTCTTTGAAGTGCAGCCCAGAATGAAACTGTTGCCTGAGTCTGAACATACACTGTGCAGAACATGAGTAACCCCACTGAGATTAGAACAAGAGCTGTTGTTTTCTAAACAAATGTAGTTAGTGGAAAACATAGCACATTTTCTCCACATTAAATTTTATTTTGTGTTTTGCATAGATCTAACCTCTTTCCTGAGCCTGCAGAATAAATGAATGTGTTCTACATATGGGCACTGTTTGTGAAGACATTCAGCAAAATTTGATCATGCAGAGCTTCTTACAGGTGCAGTTCCAGAGAAATATAATATTGTGCAGCAGAAAGATTAAGTTTCTCCCTCATTTAAACATGAAGTCACATGTGGCAATCTGATAGCCCCTATTGGCACTTCCTTGCCTCAAGACTGGATGTGGTTAGTCTCATACAAAAATCACTATTCCAGTAACTTGGAACTGACTGTTGTCACTTATCTCTGTTTTGCACAGGAACGATTCTAGGAAAGATAGTGGGTTTCTTCTGACACATGAAAGAAGAATCATTATTATACACAGCAGCTGAAGAGGTCAGCTGTTAAACAGTCCTAAGTCAACCTGCATGAGAAATGTTTTGAATCAGACAGACTTAACCTGCATATATCTTATTAATATAAACTGTTAAAATAATTTTCATGCATTTTTGCTGGGCTAGCAATGTTGATAAAAACATGAAAAAACAGTATTTATTATGCTGTTTCAGTTCATACTTTCCCCTTATTTCTAGCCAAGGAGCAGCTTCCTTTGAAAATAAATGTCATTAACATGAACTTGTGCATAATTTTCATGCTTGCTATGAAAGGATGAAGAGACATGGTAGCTAAAACACTCTTTTGTGGTTTACCTTCGGTAATAGGTCTTCCATTATTATAGTATAATAGTGGGAGGGGGAAATATACATGTGTAATGTTTTGCTTCAGAAAGCTCTTCAACTCATTTTCTTGCTGCCTGCATATAAGAAAGTGCCCAACTGGCAACGTTGCTTCTGACTTATAGGAAAGGTCGGTTAATCCCAAGCAAGCATTTTGCTAAATATCAAGATATCTCCCCATGTGTTTTCTCTGTCTAGTTCAAAGGGAGTTGGAAGCTGAAGCATCAAGCAAGGCTTAGAGGGTAAGGTGGAGTAATACAATCTTTAATCACTATCACTCATAGTAATTTTTCTTCCCAGTATTGAATAGTTTGTAGATCATAATTAAGTTTATAAATTTACAGGGGGTCTCTATTTGTCGTAATACTTCTTAATAGCCAGATGCATAGGGCAAATATCCTATCTTCATCTAATGCATGACTGCTGTACTGCCAGGCAAACAGTGTGGAAGAGAGAATCCTGCAGTCCCTACCAACACTTAGCAATTCGTCTGAGGTCAATATGACATTCACGTCAAGACTAACCCATCTTAGAAATATCAGTTCTCCCCAGTCATCACTTCTCTGACTTCCAAAATACCAGGTTTTCAGAATATTCATAAAAAGGGTGCAGAAACATATTCAATGGTGGTTTATTTTCTAAATGTAAATAGTAGGAACGGTTTCCTCCATGACAGGAAAAAAAAAAAAAAAAGAAAACAAACAAGAAAAAACACAAACTCAAACATAAAGTCACTACAGGGTTCACAAAGCAAGTGAGGAAACATTGTAAAATTAATACTTGTGGAAACCTGTGTGTTTATCCAATTATATGAAATAAATGAGGAGTATCATCAACAGTTGTTTAAATACGTATTAACAGCAATACAAAGTATAAATAAAAGGAGATAAAAGCTTGGAAATAGCCCTGAAGGAAATTGCTGAAGTGTCCAGAAGCAACACACTATAACCCTTTCTATATTTAAATAGTATATCACACCTGACAACAGACCAAGGGAAAAGAGAATCATAGGACGTGCTTTTTCAGTTCTGGTTTGGGGTTTTTTGAAACTATCTGTGGCATGTAGGCAACACTTCATGAAAGAGCATGCATCCTGAAATTTATGCTGAAGGAAATGACATACCTTTATTAAAGCAGAAGACTGTATCTTTCCCCTCAACCATGTACACGCCTATAACTCCAGTGTAGATGGCATGTCACTCAGCTTAAAAATTAGTATGTACATATAGTGTAGAACAGCCAATATCTTGCAGAGGGGGACCCCTGACATGATTAATTTTTCCATTCCAGAGTCTGTATGCTTTACTAGGACCATGAACACATCACCTTTACAAAGTGTGACAAGAACTTTAGTCATCTGGCAGAGCAATGATGACCCTTTTTAAAGGTCTCATCTGAAAGGTCCTACACTAAGCTTCACACTAATCCTTTTTTCTTTTGAAGTAATCTGAGCTGAACCCACTGAAATGCCAATGTGGTGTTCCAAAAAGGGCAGACAAATTTTGAACAGAGAACACAAAATAAATATCTAAGGAATGTATAAGCTTTTATTTGAATCCCATCTGCATTTTCTTATAAAACTATTAAAAAAAAAAAAAAAACAACAAACAAAAAAAAACCCAAAACAAACAAACAAAAAACAAAACAACAACAACAAAAAAAAACACAAACCAAAAACAGGGCTATCTCAGCACTTAATTGACAACGCAGCTACAGTAGCACACCAAAAAGAATCATGCCTGCCCAGAGCCTGTGTTCCAGGCAGCCACTGAGAATATTGTATAAAGCACTTAGTCATCAGCTTTCATGGCACATCTCAGATCAAAGGCACTGGCTCATTAAAGACAGAGCTTCAAACAAACCTCCTCTGTTGCAGAGAGTGATCATTGCACAGAATTTAGTCTTTCCTCAAAGAAAGAGGTTTTGGGGGAAAATCCAAAATGTAAGATTGGCCATCTCCCTATTGCTTTGGAAAGGTCCACCAGAAAGACTTTTCCTGGTGTGAGGAAATAACCTCAAAAGCTCTTCTGTCTTCTCCACATTGCTTGGACAGCACAGGGCACTGGAAGTATTTGCTTCAGTTGTCTAATGGTGCTGCAGAACCTCCAAGAGGCAGGATCACATGAAACATGTTGAAGCTACTTTCATCTCTATCTTTGCAACCTGCCCTAAGCCCATTTCAGCCAGAGCAGGATGAAGTAAATATATTATTCCACACTGCTCTTTTATCACCCTTTAATTAAAAGACACAATACCTTTACAGTGCTGTAAACTAACTCTATACTTAGGTTTTCCTAAAAATTGCAGACACATACAGCTACCATGGAAGAGCATCTGTATCTG
Source organism: Athene cunicularia (assembly GCF_003259725.1). NCBI lineage: Eukaryota > Metazoa > Chordata > Aves > Strigiformes > Strigidae > Athene > Athene cunicularia. The sequence continues at coordinate 8,586,212 of NW_020799142.1, read as the reverse complement.
GAAATTTTAAATGCTGAATATAAAATGTTGTTAAAAGGGTAAAGGAGGGAGCATTCTTGAGTTTTGCTTGATTTTTGCTAGTTTCTAATCTTGTTTAAGAAAAATGCTGAAAATAAATGCCTCTGGTGTCTGTAAGATTTATATAACTCTAAAATGAAATAACAGAAATTATTAATATGAAACAGAATAAACAATTAACATCCACTTTGTGCTAAAAGCAGAGCTCTCAATGCTTTGAAATGGTCTGAGTTCCCTAAAGCAATCAACTTCCTTAGGTCTTTTTTTTTCAAGGATGACTGTGAGAACCTAATTCAGAAGATACATCTCTTTTGGCAGTCACTATTAAGTCCGTAACAAACTTCTTGGGCTACCATCTCTGAACTCTCTGTTACTGTTGTCACTGAAGCTGAACTTAGAAGTGAGTAGCACATAGTGACACATTTCCACTCTAAAATCTGCAAACATAAAATTATCATGTCATGCATTTTAAGGATAAACATCACATGTCTTTTAGTTGTGTTATGAGACCCAGCATAGCTGCATTTTATGGTGTTTGATGGCTTCCATAATTTTCAGGCATCAACCTTTCAACTTAATTCAAACTCGCCAGCAGTAAATTTGCCACGTTACTTTCACTATCATGTAGTAGAAGGAAAAAGAAAATAAAGGTTCAGCTCAAAGTAAATCTGAGGACATACTCCCATGGAGGGTTTTAATAAGTCTAAGAAATTTCAGTCCAAAACTATTTTCAGAACCCAAGTTTTCAGAGCACTTCCACAAAGTTTGTGATATAGAGTTTTTCCACTTTCTGGTTTATATCACAGAAGAGTCCAGAGTAGGTCAGAGGAGCATTTTAACACATTCATCTCTTCATTGCCTCTCCTGCAATTACTCTCAATTGAATAATAATCTAAGAAAAAATGGGTCAGAAGTTAATCAGCTGGTTGAATTTTGTATCTGACAAAAGGTCTTACAAATAGAATTATAATTGTTGCCTAAATTATACAAACAAAATAAAAGAATCCTTTTATTGCTGTACTCTTTCCCACCAGTTAGACCAAACTTTAACCTCATAGTTCCATTACTTCTTCACACACTACACATTCCACATACATTTACAGCAAAACTCTCAGTTACTGCCTTTCTGTCTCAGCAGAATAAAACCACAAGAGTATAAGACAGACGAGACCAGTTGTACTCCAAAGGTTTTGTAAAACCTGTGTTTGAACTAGAAAACAAAAATTGCATGACATTTGAGGGATTTAACCAACATAAATCCCAAAGCAGCAGTTCAGGGCAGTGTGTTAATTTGGTTGGCAACTTTAAAAGCAGTTAAATGGTAATAGGGATTAAACTTAAGAAAATGCCATTGAATTGGAAAGGCATAATGGGCCTAAAAGATTCATTATTCTTTGGGGAAGAGGGAGTCCCCCTACCATGTAATATAATAAAAATCCTTCAATTCAAAGGCATAGTGATGGTTCAGTTACATTGTCCTTTTCTCTTGTGTTCCACTACCTGAAAAGTGATGATTAGAGGATTGTGGGGTCTGAATTTTGGCATCTCCTGTGCTATATGAATAGGAGGCTCTGTTTAAATTTTAAAATGCAGATTTTAAGACCTGCATATTGCTGCTGATATGAGACAAATGTGAGCTGTGCTGGTTTACATTTTCTGAATACTCAACCCCTGGCTATCAAAAATACATAGACCATTAGAAGTGAATTTCATTAAAGCAGTTTCTGTAAAAGGCTATTAAGTTGCTTATGGTCTGTTTGTCCACCCTCCCAGTTTTCAGCTGTTTACACATACACACACAAAAGAAATCTAAAAGACAAACTAAACAAGGTGCAGATATCTGTAAAAAATCCACATTTATTACAGTTTTAAATATTAAATATATATTAGGGTTTCCCGGAATCAATGTACTCACAAATTCCACAAGTATCTTTCCTGATCAGCAAAATATTTTGTCCTTGTCTTTCTGAAAACATTGCTGATCTAGAAAGCAGCAGCAAAAAAAACCCACTGAAAATCTTCTAGGGTTATACCATGTTAACAGCAGCCAGATTTGGAAAGTCAGAGAGATCTACCACAGTTTCTCTCCTGGTAGTCAGGTAAGTAACAAAGTACATGTATGGATCTCTACCAAATCAGCTAGTCTCATGACATATGTGGTTTCCTTAGCGTAAGTATTGTGGTATTATATTCTGGGACATAGACTCCTGAGAATAAGAAAGATGATGGTATCTATAAATCTACATTCCCAGTGTTGGCTGCAATACCCAAGAGCACAATCTTCCAGAGATTATACCTCAGGGAATGATACTAAGAAACATAATAGGTGGCTAAATCAAAGGATGTCTCAGCAACATACCTGCTGTCCAAGAAAATGAGTTGTACCCTTGCTTGGGGATTTATCCAAATATATTTTGTGAGATCAACTTGTCCTGTAAAAATTCATTTTAGGGGACCATGAAGGATTTTTCATGTATCCAACACTAAATTTAGTTCTTTAGGTTGCTGTAAATCTAGACTAGCACATAATTTAAATTTAATATAAATATATTTCTCCACCACACAGGGAGGCACAAGGGTGGGGCAGACAGCATTCAGGTATTGATAACAGTCATTCAATTCTCACATTGAAAGTTTGTTTCTTTATTGGACACAATTAGAATCTATTCTTCTAAAGAACTTTAAAGAAATATAATTTGCATACTTATTTGTTTGGGTTTTTTTTAAACAAACTTCTGGTCAGCAGAAAAGATCCTTGAGCTGGGATAGTCAGGTTTCCTGGAACCTACTGGCCATTTTTGCTGTTTGTGCAATCACACAACTGCACACTGACTTTACACAGTTCTGGACAGAAGGTGGTGGCTGCAATGCCCCCCCTTATCCTCAACAGATGCATCTGCTCACCAGAGCTGTCTCTTAAATAAAAACACAGAATGCTCACATCACCTGCGGGCGAGCAGCTTCCCTTATGATCTCCCAAGATTTGAATTTAAAATTAGGAGAAAGGAGAAGATAAACAAGCAAACTACCCTTTGGAGTAGTTTGATCCTTTTAACCAGCAATGGACTGCTGAAAATTGCCCAAGAGCATGAGTGGGATGGGCACACCTTCTCAAGAAAATCAGCTCCCTGAAGTAAGTTTATGAAAATTCCATTTCTTTAGGGGTCTAGGGGTCATGGGATCAACTGGTCCTTTTTCTATCTGAAAACTGAGCTCAATGGGAGTATATAGAAAGAAATAACTGAAATGCAAACTGTAAGTTTTTGTCTGCTTCCCCCTCAATGTCACAGCCCAACACATTCTTCCAATTCATGTCTTTCCATATTAACTATGCTACAAAGAATCCTTCTGGACACAGCATATATTTTCAGCATCCATCCACCAGCCAGGCAAAGTGTATCCAGACGCTCAAGGGCACAAGTGTACTTAGAAGGAAAAAGCTACCACATTCCCCCAGCGAGAAAGAGTTGTATGCATCTATGGGGAATCACACTCTTTTATCTCCTCCAGAAATAATAATAATAAAAAAAAAGCTTAGTGCAAAGAGATTCTTTTCCAGCAGCAAGTGAATGCTTCTGTTACACATTTTTTTAAATCAGCTTCAGAAATACACATTTTAGTATACAAATTTCGCTGTTTCTGATTTATTCTTGACACTCATTGGTCAGCATTGTCTGCTGGTAAAAGGCTATTACAGCTACACTGTTGTCGGTGGAAAAATGACCAGTAGAAAAAATAAGTGTCAAAAAGAAACCGCAAAACTAAGAGATGATTCAGTCCACATTTCTAATGATCTTAATGTTCCTCTTCCCCACCAAATGAGTATCAGTACAAACTGATTATCATAGCTAAAACTCATGTTATCTCAAATGGGAGATATATGCTGGCTCATGAAGACTCATGTATGAAAATGTTATGCAAAATGATGTCGGTGTTATGCAATATGACTGAACATGGCACGGTGAAGTTTGACGATGGTGAAATAGAGAAAAATTGAGCACAATTATGTTGGGTTTTTACATGAAGTGAAGGACTTTTGACAATATTGAAACACAGTTACTTTAATGTCATTTTCTTTTAGTATCAGTTGCACTCTGAAGCATATAAATGCCACCTTTATTTAAGCTTCTCATGCTGATAGAAGTAGTATTGTCCCACCAGTGAAATAATTCATGGATATAAAAGAATTAATGTAAAACAGATTCAAGAAGTAGTTATGCATGTATTTTAAGAAAGATTAAATGAATGACTTTCCTTTGGATCAGAAAATGTCTCCCACCAATCCTTGTCTATCTCTTAAACTCCATATTCAACGGTGTGATTTTATGGCTTCTTCATAAGCATCCAGTGCTGGTCAGTATTGCAGACAGGACTGTAGGTTAAATGTGCCTTTGATGAGATTCAGCTATCTATGACACTTTTAGTACCATAATTTAGTCAAATACCTTTGGGGTTAAACACCTAAGAACACTCTTTGCCTTCATCAGCTGAGGAATTACTTACAATAAGTACAACTTATAAAGTTGCCTTATGAGAGCTTAAACTGCATTTTCAGTTATTTTTCAAAAGTATGCTATGTAATTGTCCTGGTTCAGCTAGGATAGGGTTAAGTTTCCCCAGCAGAGAGGGGGAAGGGATCTCCAGCCGGGTTATTCATACCATGCTGACATCAGGTCCGGGCACAGGAGTGCAGGAGCTTTTTCCTTTGTGGCTTTTGTTGCAGGGAGCACGGGGCTGTCTGTAATCATTGCAGTATTTCTCTGTATATCTTTTGTCTTGTTTACTATTATTGCTGTTTATTGTTGTTATCATTGTTGTTGTTGTTCAGATTGCTTATTACACTGTTGCATTAAATTTCTTCCTATTTTAACGGGGGGTTTGTGCCCTACTTGTGTCTGAGGGTGGTGGAGGGACAACGGCAATGTGGTCTCCGGTCCCGGAAGGGCTTAAAACCATCACAGTAATATCCATGTTCCTTTGGATGTCACTAAAATTGACTTTTGCTGAAAACAGGAATCAGCACCACTTAGCTGTTTTATGAATCAAACATCATAAATTAATTTCTACCTGTTGATTTGAAGGTTAAAAAAACAGTTAATCTAAATAGTGAGATCAACTAAACACTTGCATATATGTACCATATGTTTAGACACTAATACTAATAATTACTAGGCAGTAGAATCTTAATGGTGGGCAATATATAGTTGCTGAGAAACTAGAATAATAGTAAGAAAAAGGAATTATGGAGACAGCTCCTATATACATTATTTCCCTGGGCTGACTGTTACAGAATGACATGTCACCTTGTGAGGTATATAAAGGTAATATTTTATAATTTGTCTGATGAGTGCTGCATTTTCCTTTTTAGAAAGTCCTCACTCACCATTTTGTCCAAATACCTGTTTTTTCAAAAATATTCATTGAAATATTTATTTTATTTTCCCTGTGGCTGCCTATTTAAAATCTGAACTTTAGGCTCTGATAGTCTTCTTTGATTAGGCACCAAATGTTATTAGTTTTGATCCCTGACTGTATCAATGAAACTCTTATAACCTCCAATTTCTCTTATAGGGATGTTAACTGATAGTACATTTAAACATAACAATCTGCAGTAGATGTAACTGCACTTGACATAAGCTTTTGTTTACAAATTTATGCAAATAGTTATGGAAAGCAAATACAACAGAAACACAAATAATGACATTCAGTAAAAAATGTCCATTACAGGAACCTATAACAAACCTTGTTTTCACAGAACCAAAGAATTACAGAATCATTCAGGTTGGGAAAGACCCTTGGGATCATCGAGTCCAACCATCAGCCCTACTCTACAAAGTTCTCCCCTGCACAACATCCCCCAACATCTCATCTAAACGACCCTTAAACACATCCAGGGATGGTGACTCCACCCCCTCCCTGGGCAGCCTATTCCACTCTCTGACCACAGTTTCACTGAAAATTTTTTCCTCATGTCGAGTCTGAACCTCCCCTGTTGCAGTTTAAAGCCATTCCCTCTTGTTCTGTCACTAACTACCTGTGAGAAGAGACCAGCACCAACCTCTCCACAACGTCCTTTCAGGTAGCTGTAGAGAGTGATGAGGTCTCCCCTCAGCCTTCTCCTCCTCAAACTAGAGTCCCAGCTTCTTCAATCGGTACTCATAGGACTTATTCTGCAGGCCCTTCACCAGCTTCGTTGCCCTCCTCTGCACTCGCTCCAAAAGTGGGAGCAATAAAACGCACAGTCCAAAACTGGACACAATACTCCAGGTGTGGCCTCACCAGTGCAAAGCACAGGGGGACTATCACCTCCCTACTTCTGCTGGTCACACTATTTCTAATACAAGCCAGGATGCCGTTGGCTTTCTTGGCCACCTGGGCACACTGCTGGCTCATGATCAGTTGATTGTCAATTAGAACCCCCAGACCCTTCTCTCCCAGACAGCTCTCCAGCCACACCTGCCCAAGCCTGTAGCCATGCAGGGGGTGGTTGTGGCCCAAGTGCAGGACCTGGCACTTGGCCTTGTGGAAGCTCATCCCGTTAACGTCGGCCCATGGATCCAATCTATCCAAGTCTCTCTGTAGAGCCTCCCTGTCCTCATGCAGATCAACACTCACGCTTACCTTGGTGTCACCTGCGAACTTACTGATGATACACTCTAAGTCCTTATCAAGATCATCAATAAAGATGTAGAACAGAAATGGTCCCAACACCGAGCCCTGAGGAACAACACTTGTGATCAGCTGCCAGCTGGATTTAGCTCCATTGACCATGACTCTCTGGGACTGTCCATCCATCCAGTGCTCGACCCAGCAGACCATTGGCTCATCCAGGCCATGGGCAGCCAGTTTTTCTATGAGAACTCTATGGGGAACTGTGTCGAATGCTTTTCAAAAATCCAGGTTAGACTATATCCACAGCTTTTCCCTCATCCAACAGTCAGGTCATCTTGTCATAGAAGGTTTGTCAGGCAGGACCTGACTTTCATAAACCCATGCTGACTGGGCCTGATCCCCTGGTTGTCCATTATATGACTTTAATGGCCCTCATTATGACCTGCTCCATGACACTGAGGTCAGACTGACAGGTCTATAATTTTCTGGATCCTCCTTTCTGCCTTTCTTGTAGATGGGTGTCACATTTGCCACCCTCCAGTCCAATAGGACCTCCCCAGTCAGCCATGACTTTAGGGAAATCATGGACAGTGGCTTGGTGACCACACATGGCCAGGAAGGCTCATTTTGAAATTTAAATGAATGTGTAATTCACTTTTTTTTTTAGACCTCTCTCAGAATCCTGAACTGTGACACAGTGACACAGCCCTACTAGTACAAAAACTTGTGGTGGTTTACATCACCCCAGTTAGACAAGCAGAACATAGACATTTCAAATAGAAGAATTTTATTTCATGGACCATCTTGTGTTCTCTATGTATCTGAGCTATTCAGCTCTGGAGAGTACAGAAGATTTCTGACTGTCAGCTAATACCACCGTGCATGAATATCCAAGAATAAGACAAACATCTCCTCATAGCTATGTCATTCAAGCTACATGGTAACTAAATAAAAAGAGGTCTAAAATGATGTGTTATATTCCCTGGCATCATTGCATAACTGAAGAAAAAAGGAAGCTTCTACTGAAATACTAGCATGCTTTAACAGAAGAGCTTTCCTATCTCCTTGAAAAACATATTTACTATAATGTTCCTGTGTGAAGTCCTGGATGGCAGCAGAATGCCATAGTGATGTGCTTTGATTTCACAAAGTGCCAAGTCAATAGCAGCACTGTAACTAGAACCAGCTGTTTCAGGAAAATTTTTTGTAATCCTGAAAGAATATGCACATAAACACATGTAAATATATAAATATAAGCACAACTTTGAAAACTATTTCAAATGAAACTATAACATTGTTAGATAAATTTATCTAATAAATTGTTTACATTTACATAGTTTAAAATATATTCAAGCAAAAGCCTTCAGCTTTCATTTTTTCTTACAGAGAAACAAAATAGTTCTGATAGTATAGTATTACTAAGTATTTCAAACAATGTGATGAAAGTAAGATTTATAGGTTAGGAATTAATGAGCATTGTCATGGTTCATACTCTTTAGAGGGAGATTTTAACCAAGAAATCATTAAACAAATAAACAAACCAACCAAACAACACAACAAACAAAACCACAAGCTAAATTGTACACATTATTTTATTTATGGCCTCCTACCATACTCTTGTGTAGCAATTACACATATGAATGTTAGCCATCTGTTAATATACACATTAGTGTTTGATAAAAAGCATAAAGCATTCATTTAATTCATTAAAATGGAGAAAAAATAAATTTACTATTTAATTTCTATTTAGAGTTGTATTGCTTTTGTAACTCACCAAGAAGTTACACAGTTACATACAGGTGTATTCTGCCTCAGAAGATCTTATGGATGGCTGCAAATCTGGGAAAAAGAGGGGTTTAGTGAAAAACAAAGATTTCTCCTTTTTTTTTTTCCCCAGAAATTTGAATTTCCCTACAAAATTAATCCTTTCCCCACTTTCAGTCAAAATAACTCTTTTTTATGTTCACTAGTTAAAATTAATTTTCATTTATTTTAGAGTAAGCCATATATCTCCAGGCTTTGCCCACAGCAGTTCTAGTATAAATGCTTCATACTGTTCAGCCTTTTAAGGCTGAGACAAATTGACAAAAGGAAAGACTATGTTTAATTGCCAGAGAAATAGTCTTGATAATCTAAAAGAAAACTTCTCTCTACAAGGTGTCCATGATACCGTTGCACCCATTTCCAAAAATCTTATCTCTTGCTCTAATTTTTATTTGATATCTCATGCCTTTTCTCTGTCAATTTAAGATAAATAATTGTAACCATCATAACTTTTTAAATCTCAAAACCAGAACTAAAGTTCATATCTGGCACAGAACAAGGACCATGTAAGTCTAAGTGACTTAGTATCATCTTTACTGTTATTATTTTTATAAAGATCTAGAGTAGAACACAGGTGTGGTGAGCTTATGCTTCATTCTACCTCTGAGGAGACTGGCCTCAAGGCTTTTATTAGTCAATACACTGACATAACTCCTGTGCTGTCATAGCAATATCTTACTACTTTTAACATTCAACAGCCTTTGTTCTGGAGGGATTACTGTCCTTGCAGGCCTTGTGCCTTAGCAAACACTCAAGGTATCCAATAATCCTTTAAAATGCACTGTTGGACATTGGTCTTACTGCCAGAAAGTGGATTCTTTCTTCTCTTATTTAAGACCTCCATCCACATTTTGTGCATACTTACATTCCACATACACCCAGTTATAGCGTACTTCACCATACAAGCCACAGACAGAAAGTTTATCTCAGCACTGGTCTAAAAAATCCATGAACAGTATGCTCTAACAACAAATATTTTATTAAGCTACTCTTACTCAGCTGTAAACTCAGAAAACAAACCAAAAAAGCCTCTATATTGTGTATATAATTTATGATAAAACATGTATTATATTTTTTAAATATAAACCCGTATTTATTTCGACTGTAAAACTGTAATGCTTTTAAAAGCAATAAAGTACTTTGATTTTTATAACTTATCCGAGTACTGCACCTGAACACATCAAGAACAAATGGCATTTTAGTTTCTCCCAGAGAACAGTCTAACAGCAAGTGCCACTTCAGTTTAATGTCTATCCTCTCCCAAAAACGTATGCCTTGCAAGGCAGGGACATGATCTAATACGCCTTTCCTACATTTAACTGCAGTTTTTTAAAGAAATTTAACCTGTCTACAGGTTTGGGGATGTTAACAGATTTTCTTTTCACAAAAGTGGTAAAACTATAGTAAGTATTACAATACTTTGGTTGTTGAATGCCATTATAAGGTTGAAAGTATAAAAATACTGCGGGTTTGATAGATGCATAGAAATGGTATCTTCTCAGAAGTTCTAAATAAATAATACTGAAAGCTTAACAGTAATAAAACTGTAAAGGATTCTCGTGCTTATTGGAAACCACATGACAACACTGGATTTCTTCTAATCCTGACTCATGCTCAGCTACAAGCACTTAAAAAGTAGCCAAGCCTCCCAGCTGTGCAGTCAACTATTGCAGTCAGCTGAATCCTCAGTATATTTCAATAATGGAACCTTTCACTATCTGAGCACCAGGGATCATCCGTTAACAATGTTTACTTGGTAAACTCTTGAGTTAAAAGACACATTTATGGTCAATAATACAATACCACTGTATGTTCACAAAGCTTTATTAATAATACAATATCTAATAACTTCATATTGTTTAAATCTCAATTCAAAGTTGTCATGGGGTTTAACTTACCCTCTTAATATACCTGATGTGTATATTATCCACCCAGCTGTATAGAGAGCAAACTTAAGATACAGTCAGCTTGAATGATTTTCCCATCTGTTCCCTATGTACTTTGGAGAACAACCTAAATGTAGACACGTAAAAAAGTCATGTAAAATGCTAGCTCCACAAAAAGCAAGAGAATTTTTGCTCTTTGCTTCAACAGAGAAATAATTTTATCCTCAACTGTAGGAAATTTGCTGACATTAAAAAAAAAAAAAATCTGGTGACCTTCCCAATTACAATTCTACTGGGTGCAAGACAGATGCAACCCAACATATGGTAGTGAGAAGGCTGATATAATCTCAGGCTTTTCTACAGCATTCTGGGGTGGGTGGACATGGAACAGCTTCAGAATGGACTCAGAATATCTCTTTTCAGGATGTGAAAAAGTATGGAATTTAGCATGACCCAGACAATAGTTCAGTGTGGCACACAACTAGACTGGAAATTAATAATTTATAGGATGCTCTTTTAGTTTGGTCTAGAATATAAATGAACACATCCAGGCCATACTTGTACTGATTTTTCTCATTTGCAATAAAATGATGTTTAGTGCCTCTAACTTCAGAAGTCCCTCTTTCCTGTTTAACCTATTATCTAGGGTAATACAATCATGCGGAGCACTTGGTAAGTCACTTTTCAACCATCAATCATCCCTAAAGAGTGTTCTCTCATATTAAATCAAAAGGCTAGAACAGATTTCCCCTTTTCTCCATCTCAAAGATAGGAGCAGTCAATAAAGCCGTCCACTTCAAATGCAAGATTTATAGCTGTCAGGTTTTTCATACCATCTACTCCAAGTTTCTAAATGCAATATTCATATTGGTAGCAAACATGTAGCAGCCACCTGTAGTAACATCTAATGGAATTTTCCATGCCTAACAGAAGTCTGAATCCTATCCAGGTGCCTGCTAATTGACCTGCAGAGGAAGCATTTAATTGTGTGCAGCCAGGAAGCCCTGTTTAGATAAATCAATACAGAAAAGAGAGTTTGGGAGTTTTTAAGCAGAGGTCAGGGTTAATCTACAAATGTGTTTTATCCCTTGAAGGATTTATATTAATCCAGTTTTGTCTCTGATTCTGCTGATTTTAAGCTTACATTATAACATAATCTTCTGTCTAATTTTTTTTTTTTTTAATACTTAACTGAAGCCACTTAATAGTGTATCACCCAACAAGAGAGCAAGGACAATTTCCTATTAAACCTTTAAGTAAATACTTTTTAGTACACATACTTTTAGTACATACTTTTTAGTACACATCCAGATATACTTATCAGAGAATAGAGATCCTCTAATGAAAAAAAAAATAAAATCCTGATTTCTCTCCTGAGTTGTTTTTCTGTGTGTGTGGTTTAGATTTTTCTTTTTTTTTACTTTGACTTTGCTTAATATTCTTCTATAGCAAGATAAAATGAGATGTTCTGACATAAAGATAAGGACCAGTAGCACAGTCCCTGACAGAATTCAGACACATCTCAAAATCCAAAACAACAAGACAAGAATCTGGCTGATGTCCAAGATAAATTTTGTGAGGTAGAATGGAATTACAATTTCAAGATGAACTCCAGCAGACAGACCATCCATTTTAATCATATCAGATGGTGGCTGTTACAGTTAGAAATTCCAGCTTAAAACCAGGCAGGAGATGACTGCTTCAAATAAGCATTCCATCTCTGCAAACAACATCCTGAAAAGGGGGATTTGCTTTCTACTAAAGAATATCTCATTACCTTGCTCTCTGGGGCTCCCTCCTTAGAGGGCAGCATCCTGAGCTGCCAGTCCAGGTGCCACTCAACAGTTCTGGAGCACTGCTGTCCTGGGGTAACAGCCACACTGACACAAGCAGATCCCCCTCCTAATGCTGCCAGGGCAGCGACTATTCACAGGATTAGTCTTCCTAGGGAAGACAGGATAAGGTAGCAGGGGCAGTCAGAGCAGAAAAACTGAAACCTTCTCTCAACAGCAAGAACCTGCCATGTACAACAGACCAGATTTTGTCATTAACCATATATCCATGTTTTATTCAGTCTGTTCTAGCATAGAAAAAGACACTACCCTGAACCATTTCATAAATTCACCCATTTTATATGAACACAAAGAAAAAAGCATGCATGATTTTAAATAAATCCCTTATTCAAGGCATCATAGTATACTGAGACTTCTCTGCAAGATAAATGAAGTATCAACCCTCCCTCACTGTACCGGTCACCTCAGTTTAACATGATTTCAGCCAGTCATGTCTCCTGCCCATTAGTTGACATTTATGCCCTCTCTTATAATGACATTTATGGTATCCATTTTTTTTTTTTGCAGCACTGTTGATTTTGAGATCTATTGCACCTGCATGAATTGTCCTTCAAAGCTCTGTCATTACTCCTGCTTGTACAATAGGTGAAGACATGCCCCATGATGCAGAATCAAATCTAACCAACCTGGCAGCTGACTGAGGGCTAAAGAAGTGGCGGTACTTCTCTCCTCTTAGCTGAAATTCAACTTCCTGAAAATTGTAAAACTGACATTATAAAGAATGACCACCATTATATTGATCATTTGTATTTCTCACTACCAAATACCTCAGGCCTTAAAATGACCTGACAGACTAATTGGAAAATGTTAATAATGTAAGACTATAAAGCTTCCATATAGGAGTAACCAGGGCAAAAATTATCAGCATATGAAAAATGATGTTTACAACTGTAATGAACCAGTCAGTCCAAGGCAAGCCAGACTTCATTGCTGTCCAGGACAAATGGGACTTTGCTAAAGCCAGTTCTGAAGATGTGATTTTGCTTGCTCCCCATCATCTGTGATTACACTGGTTCTCCCTGGCTTAGGGCTGCACATGGGATCCCTTCAGTGGTGAAGGTGAGTAAACAGTAAAGATCAACAGAGAGGATTTCAGTTTAGGTTTCACTGACAAGTCCACCTATACACAAAAGCAGCCAGTTTCCAGAGAACACTCTTCTGAAATATTTCAACTAGGCCAGCAGTTGATAAGGGTAGCTCATAAAAACATCCTCTCTTCCCTCAGAATTGATGGCTAAGCTGAAGGTCTACAGTTGCAGGGCTGCTTATGATTACCAAGACTGGACTTGATGGCTTGGTGGTCCACAGCAGACGTTTGCTACCTGTGCTGCTGCAGTCTGCCCCTCAAAGATGCTGTCTCTATAGTACCATCAGAGTTCAAAACACTCCATGCTGTGAAATTCTCCAAAAACGGGGGGAGTTTATAGAAGAAAAGACAAGACTCAATATCTTAGCATATAGGGTCATGACTCTTTCTGGAGCTTCAATCTCTGACACTTTTCTGTACTTTCCACTTAATATTTATTTACCCTCAGACTAGACACACTGTAAATATATTCTTTTGAAAATTAAGGCTTTCAATAAGTTCTGAACTTCAATCTGTAGTTTCTCTATACTTGAGCCTGACATACTTGTAAGCAAATCATTTTAGTGTGGTGATCTCAGTTATCCCTCTCAGAAAATGCTGGTTCAAAAACAAAGTTTCACAAAACTCTTCATACAGCCTTAATCCCTTGAATGATTTTCCATCCCATTTGCTCTTGTAGTACTTTATCACTGTATAATAGCACCACCTCACCACCAAGAGTGGTTTATTTGTATATGAAGGCAGGTAGGATGGCTGCTGCCAAAGACAGCTGAGCTGTATTCAACCGCCTTCCCACGTCTTCCTCTACTTTGTGCTTCCAGAGAAAAGGCATGCATTTAAAATGCTCCCATAAATAAGTCAGAGAAAAACTTTTGCCTTCTAAATTAAAATGACTGAAATTACCAGTGGCTAATTTCCTTAATTAAAACAGCTCTATCTTTTGGGCCCATTCCTTCCAGTACATGACATGAAGTTATATACATCTACCCCTTTATTTCAGAAACAGTGTTTACCAAATTGCAATGTCAGGCCTAAATTTGGGCTTTGTTTTTCTATCAAAGCATTGATTCTTCTAATGCAGCCCAGCAAGGAAAAGCAGGTCTCCCCTAGTACGTTTCCCATGTCTGTCTGCCAGCGCTCTCTGCAGTGCTCCACCACAGAGAAAGGGGATTCTGTCGTGCTGCTGCACTGATGAAGTGTTTGCTGGCGAGCATCAGTAGGCTCTCCAGAAACATGATACAGCAACATAGAGCTTATACAAACTGAGAGGCATAAACATGGCTTACTTGTGTTAAACCTGTCAGAGCACACATCTATGACAAGAGGAGACAGCACTACAGAGCACTGTGTCTGCAATTCTCCACTGCAGTTTTTCACTCCTGAAGAGATAGGACATAAATTCAGGCATGTCTTCTGTTGGTGAGCCCGTATTTCCGTGCAAGGTAAGGCTTCTTTGTAACTCAATTAGCACCCATACTAACTAGGCTGGTTAAGACCCACTTTCAACATACACAGAAAAAAACACCACATCCATTATGTTAGCGATCAAAGCTGTACAAGATTGTAGATTGTTTCAGAGATCAAAGACAGTCTGTCAGACTTCATTACAAGAAGAAAAAAGCACTCTGACTTCAAAAGACATTGCATTGTCCTTTGTTTCCTCCTCAAAAATAATTTTCAGGAAGATGGTGATCTACCTCAGAGAAATCTAAATTAACAAGCCTTTTGACAGTACCTTCTAGCTCTGACTGCAGTTTGATCTCATTCTTTTTCCTTCTCCTTTATGTCTATCATAAGTGAAAGTTGACTGTTTGGCCTGCTGGTTTAATCCTGAAGCATATTAAGGAATAAAAAAATAAGCATTTACTCAATCTGCAAGTTACCTAAAATTGCTTCCCTTCCTCGCCTGATTGCTTTATCTTGTTTATTGCAAGATTATGAATGTCTACAAAAGGCTGTTTGAAAATATCTTCAATTAGATTATGTATTTCCCTGACTGAAGTGACACACTCAGTCAGATTCACAAAAGAAATTACCCTAATTGTGAATAAAAATAGTATCAAGATTAGAAGACTTTGATAATGTTTGAATACCTCTAAGAGCATAATTTCTTGAAAGCATTCACATTTTCATGACTGTATTGTTTTTGAATTATCGCATAGAACATTTTCTGAATTTTTATAACTACCCACAAAACAAAAAAACTCAACTAGCCAAAGATTCTAACCTGAATATATTCATTGATATGTCGAAGCTAGCAAACAATACTTTTCCTGTATCCAGGGCTACTTTACATTACCAGTGAGGCCTCCATTGACAGTCTCCATAGTCTATCATAAACAAGTTAACAGAGCTAAGTCAGCAGCATCGAGAAGTTCATTCAGTATAGGTCAGAACTAAGAGAAAGTGTGATCTTCATCAAATTCTCCTTCTCTGCATCTTCCAGACACTATTGAACACTATGTGATTTTATTTGTCTCTGGAATATAGTTTTCCATTTCAGAAATTGCACACGAACAGGTTTTTCACTATAATTAAGCTAAAATATTTAATGGACAGGATGCTGATTTACAATTTCTTGGCCTCTTGCCTCAACAGGTAATGTTCACTCTTCCAGCTGAAGTTGCCCTTTAGATACCTGGTAACATCCCCTTTTTAACATGTTGTTTCTTTTCCTATTAATCTGTGGATTAAAATCACTGTAAAATAAATTCAAAAAATTTACTTCAAGATGACTCCACAGGCACTGTCGTTATTGATGATGTCAAAACACTGGTGGAGTAAGGTTTTCTACACATCTGCACTAGGAAACATAAGTGCTATGGGTAACACTAAGATAAAAAGAAACCCCTAACCCAGAGTGTGCTGGACAGGCACTGAGGTGATAGAGTCCTCAATCAGCAATGCCAGTATCTGAAATTATGTTAATATTCTGTAAAGTAGTAATAACAAAGCAATATGTTCACAAATGTTCAGACTAGATAAGGAAAATTAAGAAAGCACTCGTCCAAGCTTCTTTCTCTTTCCTTTTCCTTGAATGTTTCCTTTTACTTAGCATTTAAAATCTGTAATTTTGCACAGAAATAAAAACTGGATTGCAGTTGGGGGAGGTCTCCCTTAAGTCATGAGAATGAATAGTCTTCTTAACAGGAATATTTTGTTGCACAATCTTTTAGCCTACATTGATCAACTTAAATCTGGTTCCTGGTGAGTCCATATTCGATTTCTTAATCATTTCTCCCACGTCAATCACTGAAGCATCATCTAAAAGTTGGGAGGCATAAACTTATTAGCAAAGCTAATAAAAAGCAGCCAAAATGGAAAATGCCAAACAACCACTAAACAGAGATGTTTGGTCAAAAAACAGAGACTGGTTTTTGTCTCCTTTTCCCCCTCAGGTCTCTTCTTTCTCAAATGTTCACATGGAGATACACACATACATACTTATATATGTATAAAAAGCATATACGTACATATATACGCACATACACATATATATAGATGACACCACATACACTGAATATATATATATAGATACAGATATAAAAATAAAAAGGCTGTTCTCTTCAGGGTTTTCTGTAAAGCTTTTTTTTGCTTGAAATGTGTCTTCTCTTCTCTGTGCAGGATGCCTGGAAACATTCCAAAATTCACTGTTTCTTGATTACATGTCATATTTTTTTGAAATGACCTTTCTGAAATACTAATTATGAAATACTGCAAATATGAGTAGGGTGGAGTCCCCACCAGGCAAGGCAGGGTGGAAAGGCACTTTGCAGCACCTGTCAATCTCCAGACTTCCCTCACAGCATGCCCAGAGCAAACCATGCCCACTGTACTGCACTGTCTTAGTCTCTCAGGTAATAGCAGTTTAGGTCTATGATGGCTGCAGATTCAGAACCTGAGATTATGTAGTAGGCAAGAAGGCAGACTCTTTGAAAGTCATGACATTGGCATTCATATACAAATAAAGACAAGGCATAATTTCAAAGTCTTCACAACTATCTTGAGGTCAAACGGTGAAAATTTATCCACATTTTGTCACTTTTTGAGTTGTTTCCTTACAAAAATCATAAACAATCAATAAGGACAGAATGCTAAGAAATGAGGGATATGATCCCTTCTCTACATGTACACGCACACACACATATGTCTGTTCTAAAAAATCTGTGATTTGACCTCAGGTAAAAGGAAAGCAAATCCAGGATCTAGTAGTCTACTTTTTGATGTAACCATGGTGAGTCTTATTGTTAAACTATGAAAACAGTGATGATGACTTCTCTTTCATACAGGCAGCATCCAAATGTGAGGCAGGCTGCAACTGTTTTCCTACCTCAGCGTGACTACGTAAATGTCATATTCTTATACAAGAATGACATGAAGCTGCTCTATATCAGTCATGGGTCAGAAGTCATTCTGCATGCTGGAAGTGACCTCAACACCAAAATTAACAAGGTGGAGCATGGTCTTCTGGTTGGTGAAGTATGAGACTTTATGAATTCTTTTCTATAATTCACAGGCAAAAGGTGGAATTCTTTCTTGCTGTCAAATTTATTTCTGCCTCCCTTTGCATATAATATTGGTTTGCTCACTGAAAAGGATAAGCATGATCAACCATATGCTCTAGATAATGTTAATAATTTTCTGCATAGTCTGGGCCAATGACTGCCTATGAATTATCAAAAACAGTTCAATATATGCTTAAGATCTTTCCAGCTGAGAGCACCATTTAGATATTTATTTATGTGTAAGAATATGTTTCAGGTCTCTTAAATAAGATACACACAAACCTAGTCTTATGAAATATTCTGAATTAGGATGTTTTCTTGATTTAGGATCTAGCTTCATCTTTCACAACTATAAAAGCAATATAAAGTTGGTCAGAGACTGAGTTTGGACAGCTGTCCTCATAAAGGTGGTATTGTTATTGGTCCAGTTTGCCCTCTCCTTTGCCTCATTTTATTTTCCCATTCATTTCCCCAGATAGCTGGCCTGACTGGTAAAAAAATTACCCCATATATTGTCATCTTCAGGTTTTACAACAGTTCCTTATATAAACAATATTCAATTCCCAAATAATTGCAATGTTCCCGAGGAATGCAGGCAGTTTGTATTCATCAATGCAGAGCAATGAGCAGAATCCTAAGCTAATGGCCACCTTGCTCGTTACATACAAGCTGGCTGAATGTAACAGCCCCTTGGGACCAAATGCTATTTGCTGCCAGTTAGATAATGCATTAAGACATGATTCTACTTAATAAAGGGCATTCAGATGCCACACAAGCAACACTAAACACCTGCACCTGTGAAATGGCCTCCCCTAAAGCAGTACTCACAGGTTTTTTTTAACATGAAACTCTGCTGCAGGAGGAATATTATTAATGGTGAAGGCAGAGGAATTAGTAAGAGATCACACAGAAATTTCTTCCATGGCCCACAACAGAGCTTCAGAGGCAGAGCAGGGTCAATTCTGTGGTTCCTCCATGGGTCACAGCACCATATTTTGCTGCATGTGGCTTCATGTCACACAGGCAAAAGTTGTTTCCCTTTATCTTCTACTTGCCCAGAACAACCTGGATGACAGATTTCACTGAGAGTGTCCTCATGGTTTCTGGGCACCAGAAATGTCTTTAAAACACCAGATATTTGAACAGGACATGACATAAACAAGGACCATGTCTACTTGCAGAGGCAATCTGTAGGCAGCTCATCACAGATGTGTTCTGGATGGCAAACACAGGTACCGCTCTTCATAAAATGTCTTTTTTAATTTCCTTTTTAGAAAAATATGTCTATCGACATTTACTAGGATTCTTGATAAAAAGACTATTTTTTTCTCTTTCAAGCCAGTAAATATAATCCTGTCATACAACACACATGACCTTTTTTGACACTTAAAAATAATGAATGTTGAATTGAAAAATATGTTGAAAATAGTTTTAAAGAGGAGCCAGTTGGCAGTAGTACAACCATCAGAAACTTAAGAATATCTCAAAAAATATTTCACCTACCCACACAGGCTCTCTGGGAGATTGTTCTGGGAAAGATGTTACACATTGCTACACAGCTATTTCTGCTTGGTGATGAAAATAGAATAGTGGGGTTCAACAGTTCCTGTGGAAAGATAGCTAGATGGGGAAAAAACAAAAGCCTTAGGAAAATGGTCACTGATTCATCAATAGCACCGATAATTTAAATTCATGCTCAGCCAGGAGCAGTATTTCAAAAAACATGTAACACAAAACAGCTAAGGCTATTAAGATATTTCTGAAGCCATTGCAACGTGTGCATCTGGCTGTACAGAGGTAGAAAGGCAGAGTGGGGTGATCTCAGGATAACTCCCCATGCCTTAACTTTCCCAAAATTCAGAATTTTATTTCACCAATCTAATGCAGTTCATTAATGTAAAGATATGGCTTAAAGGTCAAACTTACTATAAAATGAGATGTGGTAAAGTTGGTGTTTATTTATTTATTTTAAAATTGCATCTCTCGTGGGTACCTTTTTTTTTTTTTTCCTCCTGTTAGGTTGGGGTAATTCCCTTGAAGATGGAAAAATGAGTGAGCTCTGTGGTGCCCTGATCCCTCTGTCTAGAAGATCTGATAGCCAAACAAACCTGTCACTCAGGGTGTAAAGATAGGAAATTACACTGTAAATAAAGGCCAAACAGCGAGACTACAGCCCCTGAAAAAAACAAAACAAAACAAAACACCGTTGTTGTAGGCTCACAATGGTAACTATTATAAAATTAAAAGTCAGATTTTCCCCTTACAGATGTACACCTGTATGATCAGTCCCTGAACTAGTGAAGATGGTTGGGTTTATGATATAAGCAGTAGCCTTCCTACAGATAAAGTAACTACTGAGTTCAGCAGAGACTATAGAATAGCCACATCTTCCCTGAGACTTCAGGGGAATATTATAATATTTCAGATAATGTTGTGATAACTGTTTCTGATGTTGACTTTTTATAACCATAAAATAATGATCCTTTGGTTTTGATATTAACAGTTTTTTTCTAGCTTATGATTAATAACAAAATAAGCATATGAAACACTAAAGAAAAAGATCTTTCCATTATAAGGCTCTCTTTCTAGTTGCTTAGCACTTTGTCTTTTACTGCTTAGGCTGAAATATCCCATGCAATTTCTAAGCTTCACTTTCAGTTCCAGAATAACCACAGTAATTTTTCTGAGTAGTGAATAACAGAAGAAGATCAATTGTTTTGCCCATGCTGAAAGAAAAAAAAATAACAACAAACCAACAAAACCAAACAGTATCCAATAGTGTGCTCAAAGACTGATTTATAAATGTACTGCAAGAAGAGTTGAATTCAAGTTCCCCAGGCAACCACCACTTTGGCATTTTCAAACCCAGTTTTCCACTTGCTTTTCCCAAAATGCCTCTATAGGACTGTAAAGTACAAAAAAAACCATATACAGCATTTAGCATAGGGTACTTCTTCTTACATATTTCTGGAAGCAATAATTTATGTTTAAGTGACTGGAAGTTTGAGTGATAGGTTATTTCACTGCTGGAGGCCTATATCTGGATTTGAAGTCTTAATAGACTAGTGCACAGTAAATCCGCATGCAAAGGCCAATGTGAAATTGTCTTGGGAAGGCAACACATACAGTGTCTTGGGCAGGCTGTATCAACAGCTTCAGCTGGCATAAGGGCAACTTTGGCAGGCTTTTTTCTGACGGACATTTGTTCATACAGCTGTGTAGGAAGAAAATGGAAGAAATTCCCATTGCTGTTTCTTGTTCATTGCCTCTAAGGTTACAGGAAATAGCACAGAACATCTCATGTAAACACAAACCATGGAAATTGTCGTAAAATTTCGGTAGAATATTGAGAAAAAGTGACTTTTGGCAAGATGGGAAGAAAGAATCTGTTGCTTGCAAATGAGTTTGACTTGATCTCAGAAAAAAAGCCACATGAGAAAAATGCAGGTCTTTTCATTTGAGGGATATGAGCAACTTCTCACTCTGCATCACTTCCAAGATGTGATTGAAGGCAACTCCAAATAGAAGACAGATAAGGCTAGAGAAACCTTTAACCTGAATCTTTAGGTAATCCAGTCTCTGGAGGCTGATCCACACAACAGAGCATGTTTTATTCACACTGCTTGAATCAAATGGCTTTTATTTACTGAGCAGGGAGTTTAACTTGACAAAACATTCAGCATCATGTGATCAGGTGAACTTCTCACATGAGAGGGAGAACAGGGATCTTGATGTTTAATTCTACCAAACCCTCACCCCCAGAGAAAATGTGGCCAAGCCCTGGGAATCGTCTTCAGAAATTAGAGGCATCATGGAAGGATCTGGCTATGGAGCAGCATCACCATTTGGCAGCACAGGTGCTGTTTATAGTGGGGAGGTGCTGGCAGCTCCTTGGCATGCTCCTCATACTACAAGTCTGTGCATGTGCGCTGGGCTGCCTTTACAACTGGAACAAGATGCTAAATCTGTCATTATCTGTCTCTGATTTAACTCCAACTGCTGTCTGCTAGCAAATGCTGACACACAATGCCTGAATGGGTTCTCTGTGAAGTGGGCACTTGCTATGGTCTACTCCACCCATCTCATGTTTCAAGACCGATGAGAGCTGGAACAGTCTTTCAGGAGCTATCAACATTAGCTAAAATGATAAGTCTCATCAAGCACAGCTGGGAAATCTCGACTTTAGGATCCATATAAGAACTATCAATCAACAACTGTTCAGATTATCCCAAAGACAGTTTATTAGCATGCCCTCACACAAAAATATACATACTTCCCACTGCCTCAGGAAGTCTCCTAAAAAATATATGAAGAGGAGAAACCTTTCACAATGGGTTTATTGTGACTGACGTGCTGCTAAAATGTAGCAGATTGGAACTGCATGGCATGTTGTGCCATATTGTCTGTATCTGGATTATTCCCTCTTTCAGCAGCTATCAAATATGGTTTTATCTTTTTTTTTAAAAAAAGTAGGTTTTGCTGAGTGAAAGTAATACAGTCCCTCTGAGGCTTCTGAGGCTTCTAAAAAAAGGTACTTCCTTTTTTTCATTTGCGTGCACACACTCGGTGTTCCTACAGTTTGTGCTCAATCAGTAAAACTGAATGGAAATAAAAATAATTTAAAAAAAAAAAAAAAAAAAGTAAAGCCTACAGATTTATTTTTGTCTTGAGAACCTTCAGGAAGGAAGATTTTTCAGCCTCTAATCTTAATGCTACAGCAGTCAGAAGGAGTGATTATTTCTGTGAGCTTTACACATTAATTAAGCTGTATTGTATATTCTTAGTTGAACTAGTCCTCGTTACCACCACGTCTGTGAATCTCCCTGATACCGAAAATCTGGTCGAAGAACCCTCTAAGACTCAGAATCAGAGTATTAGAAAGCAGGCATTCTTTATTGCAGCACTGAGTGCAGGGGGGATCCCTCCTCCACAAGCATGCACACCCATCATGGTAATTTGTCTTGGCTTTATACAATTAAGTGTTACATATTCATGATAACTGTACATATTCATGATTTCTCCATGAAAAGGCAGGTTTTATTATAATGAGTTCTAAGAAGTCATTTTCATGTGCTCCGCCCTGGTCTCCTTGTAGTTATGCCTGAGCAGTGGCTCCTTGTGATTGTGGGAAGGGGTCTTCAAGATGAAGACTGAAGATGCCTCCTCTTCTTCTTGTGACTTTTTACCCAGTTAGTATTTCCATAATCATGATAACTTAGTATTCACTGAGTCCCATTCCTTATCTTGGGACTCAGTAGTTGCAGCTCCTTCTGTATCAAGAGTCCTTCCTGCTGAGAGCCCATCCTGCTGAGAGCCCACCCTTTCATAGCATTATCCTGCCTGTCCAGTGTCTTAGTTGTCCTGCATCCATTTTGTTAAAGTTCCTCACTTCACCCCCTTCAAAAAAGTAAAGATTCTAGTTGCAAAAGAATGCTTGATTTAAACAAGCTAAAGAGAAGAGTCAGTGGTCTCTGGGAATAGTTGATTTTATAGCCTATTAAGAGCAAAATCTTTTTCAGCAAAGTCCTGATCTATCTGTTTATAAAATAAATATTTTGAAAGAGAGGATTACTTTTAGACAATTCTGTGTGGGCATCCTGAATACTCAAATACAGCCACAGACTCACTGCATAACTGTTGCAAATACACAACAAAAAAATAGTTCAACATGTTTGCATTTATTGTCCAGATTTTTAAGGTTGACAAATACTTTGTAAACAGTAACCAGCAACTAGCATATCTTTGAAACACCCAAGTATGGTGAGGTGAATGATTTTTACTTTTACTGAAATAACAAGGTCAAAATGTTCCATTTTATGTGTATGCTCAATATAAGACAACTGAAACCTTATTTCAGAAATCACTTAGTGTTCTACAAGCTTCATGTTGAAAGCACGGCTCAGGGATCCTCTTGCAATTTAAAGGCCTCTGTCAAGCAGAGGGAACAACAGATGCCAATCATCTCTGAAAAATCTAATCTAGGTCCCCAGGCAAAGAGTGAAATAGCCAAATCTCAACTGCAGTGCTTCCAACAAGAGGCTCCTTTCTCCTTCCTAAACCTACCTCATTGCCTTTATGGCCTGTCCAGCCTCTGCAGCAAAGGACATATGACTCTTGTATGAAACAATTTTTTTAGCTACTTAGCATCTGTACATGAGCTCTTCTTAATTAAACCAGCCATGTAAAGTCCTACCCACAGCTCATAATTTTCAGCTTTTCAGCTTCTGATGTGGTCTTACAAGGGTGCAGCCTAAACATCCACATTCTTCATGTCACATGCCAGCACTCATGCTATGCATCCTGACATCCTGATTCTAATCCAGGTATTTATTGAAGTATCAAAAGCACACACCTGAGGAAAACATCACTTTAACAGACACATATTAGTAACTGGTAATGTTCTTCATGACTCCACTCAGTCTTTTGTTATGAGCCGCCTCCCCCCTCTCCTACCATGGTACCACTCAGCTCCACAGGGCAGCTAGATTACCTCCTTATCCTGGAGCCTTTGGAAGATGTGTGAGTTTGCACTTCACACATTATCCTGACCTTTATGTATCCATCATGTGTTAGCAGTAAGAGGAGATCAATCTTAAACTAACTTTTTTTCCAAATTCTTAAAGATTATTGGATTGAAATAGAAGCAGTGGTATGAGGAATCACTCTGCACTTCTTTAGTACAACTTCTCTTCATCTACAAAGAGAAAAGTAAAAATATTCTTACCAGACATTACAGGAAAGACCAGAAAAAGAAGAGACTTCTTTTACTGGTCCCATATTCAACACAGAGTTTTTCATGTGAACACCGTAAAACAGCAGACACAGCCTGAATGTATTGTGCTTTATGTTACTGTAAGAAAACAGGGTATCTGGAAGAAGCATCCAAAATGTCAGCAAGCTGTAGGCCACTTTGGTGAGTCACAGCTCTGCAATACCCACAGTTGTAACTACAGTTGCAATCAGCTGTTGGCTTAATAGCAATTGAAAGAAGCATTCAATATTCCTACAGAATTTTCTTCTATAAGTGGCAGCTATTTCATATACTGCCATTTTACTTATTTTGCCCTCATTGCTGTGGTATGGTGGGACACCAGTACTAAAAAAGAAATGCTCGCCGTTTTTATGGGGACTTCTAACACAGACTTTTTATTTGGGCCAACTGTCTTTTTTTTTTTAGCTTACACTAGTGATGGGAGTTAACTTACTTTCCACAGGGATAGGTGCTTCATTTCCTATAAGCCTAAAGCTGTGTTCAATACTGGGAAATATGCTTCCAATATGAACAACATTGTTGGGACTGAAACAATGACAAATCAATCATTCTACACATTGGAAATAGATGCTGGAAGCAGAGCTGTGTAAAACTATTATTTCAAGGATATACCAAATAAAACTGGCCTCCAATTTATTTAGCAAGTCTTTGCATCCTCGAGAGTCTGCACCATACTTTGGGCTCAAGCATCCTTAGGGTCATTGAAGCAGTAACTTCTTAAGTATCAAAACAACCACAAAGTGATTTCTTCTCCCAGTGTTTTTTCCTATGAGAATGTACACCTTTTTCTGTCTGATTTCAAAGAACTTTCCAATTGCATTCCAGGGCAATTAGCCATTCATGAACAAAATCATTACCTTGTGACTTTTGTAGCAAGGTAATATATTGCACAGTGATACAGGATCAGTAGTAACATTTGACATCTGTGGAGTAACTGCGTCCAAGATAAAAAAATCTAGATTCTCAGGTGGAGTCAGTTTATGACCGTGTTGCAAAAGAAATGACTGGGAAACATTGTAGATATGAAACCCTATGAGACAAACCAGCTAGCAAACAGCAAGAAATCTGCTGTCTGAGTGCTACAATGTTCAGAGATCTTTGCAAACTACTTCTGTTTTTCTTGTTCTTGATGAATCCATTATTATACAACTAGGATTCAATTTAGAAAGTGTCCTGGTTCAGCTAGGATAGGGTTAAGTTTCCCCAGCAGAGAGAGAGGGGGAAGGGATCTCCAGCCGGGTTATTCATACCATGCTGACATCATATTCACACACGGGAACTTTTTACTTTTTCCTTGGTGGTCTTGGTGGCAGGGAGATATTCCATGAATATTTGCGTTATTTCTCTGTATATCTTCTGTCTTGTTCACTGTTATTGCTGTTTATTGTTGATATCATTGCTACTGTTGTTCACATTGTTTATCACACTGTTGTATTAAATTTCTCCTTATTTTAACCCGGGTTTGTGCCTCACTGCCAGCCTGACCGGCTGCGGGTGGGGGAGGGGCAACGGCAAGGTGCTCTCCGGTCCCGGCAGGGCTTAAACCAACACAGTCATTTTGGCGCACCAACATGGGACTGAAATAAGAATAAAAAGGGACAGACCCTGACAAGAGTGTGATAGAGCAATCTGTTGGGTGTAATTTTTCTATTTGTATTTGTTTGATAAGAAAATGTTTGCAATGCTGGCACACTTGCTTGTGTGGTGGGGCTGGATTACTCCTTATATCCAGTGTATGATCCCTGTGGTGGTGTTTGTTATCGGTGGAAAATATATAAAGGGTCTTATGTTGTTTATGGGCTATTGAATGCTTATGCTGCCTTTGTATCGCTGTGTGTGGGTGGGCCGGTACCTGTTTGCCGTTTGGGCTTTTGTTAGGGGTCTCATCCCCTCTATGGGTGAGCCAGGGGAAGAGATCCTCTCGGCTTTGGGGAGTTTCAGTTATCCTTGGAGCCTGCAGGGCAGTGTGATTGTGGCACAATGCTTTCTGAATGCCTGCCTGATTTCGGTTTTGGCCATGTGGCACTTCTCTAACAATAGCAGTGCCCGGAAACCTGCCCCGAGGTCAGATAATAGTGAGTGGCAAGGGGTGTGGGAAAAGATGGGCAAAGGCCTGAGTCGGTGGGCACCTCCAATGCTCTGGAATTTCACTCCCAAACAAATGCAGAGCCCTGATAAACTGCTGGAGTGCTTAGAAAGGGTGTGTTACCAAACTGGCAAAACCCAGGAGACACAAATCGCTGCAATGTGTTGGGGACTTGCCCATGCCTACCATGTCCTCTTTAATACCACCCACTGCCCTCAGGGGGGAGAAAAGGCTACAGAACCTGAGAGTGAACTCACTGAAACTACCTGTACCCCCTGGTCCAGATACTGAGCCAGTCTCAGTCACATCCACCAGCACAGCGACTGAGCCAGAGAGCCAGCCAGTGCCGGTGTCAGTGGCCCTGATACAGAAAACAAAATATACCAGAAAGTCAGTTCGCAAAGTGGGGGATGGGGAAGAGCCAGTCCCATCAGGAGAACAGGAGGAAGGGCCAGTGATGATTGTCCAATCTCTGTCCCCAACTGAGCTGCAAGATATGCGGAGAAATTTTGGCCGCCTGGGAGGTGAGCAGATTTGCACCTGGCTGCTCCGATGCTGGGACAATGGAGTCAGTGCTTTTGAGATGGAGGGGAGAGAGGCCAAGCAGCTGGGATATTTGGCCAAGGATGCTGGCATTGACAGGTCAATAGGGAAACAGACACAAACCCTCAGCCTTTGGAAGCGACTCCTGCACAGGGTAATGGAGAGGCACCCTACAAGGATGATATCCTATGTCAGCTAGGCAAATGGACCAGCACTGTGAAAGGCATCCAGAACCTCAGGGAACTGGCTGTGTTTGAGATGATCTATGGTGATCTGAATGATGAGCAGTCACCCATGGACCCAGATCAGGCCCCTTGCACACACCTGATGTGGTAAAAGTTCCTAAAGAGCGCACTAGAAGCACACTCAAAAGCACTGGCAATAGTGTCCTGGTGGACAGACACCCACACTCTAACAGTGGATGGAGTGGTTGGCAAGCTCCAGCAATATGAGGGAAATCTCCCTTCATCTCAACATCCCTGGGTCTCAGCTGTGGAGGAACTGTCTCAGAGGGTCCAGAAAATGGAAGAGGACATGTTCTGCATTCCACCTGCACGGGCTGATATCTCAGCC
Organism: Athene cunicularia; assembly: GCF_003259725.1. Taxonomy (NCBI): domain Eukaryota; kingdom Metazoa; phylum Chordata; class Aves; order Strigiformes; family Strigidae; genus Athene; species Athene cunicularia. The sequence goes on along the minus strand of NW_020799142.1, from coordinate 8,558,453 downwards.
ATTAGGAGTAAACGTTTCCCCACCCAAGAAAAACGCAGCAGAAGGCACACACCACGAGGCACCCTGTGGTTTTTCCTCCACGACCATGGAGAAAACATGAGGAGGTAGGATGGACAGCCCACTGCCGCCCTAGCTGCACGAGTAGAGCAGCTGAAAGGGAAGACCATCACAAAAGGGGAGTCTTCCAAGAAGAGCGCAGCTCCAGTGTCCAGTCAGAAATCCCCCAGGCAGAATAGAATGGTGAACGTTATGTCTGACCCTCTTGAGAGGACCAGTAAATCATTCTTGCAAGAAGTGAGTGTTGATGAGCAGGAATAGAGGGGCCTTGCCTCCAGCCAGGTGGAGGAAAGGGACAGTCAGATTTACTGGACAGTGTGGATCCGATGGCCTGGCACGTCAGACCCACAAGAGTATAAGGCTTTGGTGGACACTGGCGCACAGTGCACCCTGATGCCATCGAGCTACAGTGGGGTTGAATCCATCTGCATCTCTGGAGTGACAGGGGGATCCCAACAGCTGACCCTACTGGAAGCTGAAGTGGGCCTGACTGGGAAGGATTGGCATAAGCACCCCATTGTGACTGGCCCAGATGCCCCGTGCATCCTGGGCATAGACTATCTCAGGAGAGGGTACTTCAAAGACCCAAAAGGGTACCGGTGGGCTTTTGGTGTAGCTGCCCTGGAGGAGGTTGAACAGTTGTCCACCTTACCCGGCCTCTCAGAGGTGGGGCGGCTTAAGGTTGAGGAGCAGCGAGTGCCGATTGCTACCAGGATGGTGCAGCGGCGGCAGTACCGCACCAACCGAGATTCCCTGGTCCCCATCCATCAGCTGATCCGTCAACTAGAAGGCCAGAAGGTGATCAGCAAAACTCACTCACCCTTCAACAGCCCTATATGGCCAGTGAGAAAGCCTAATGGCGAATGGAGGCTAACTGTGGGCTACCGTGGCCTGAATGAAGTTACACCAGCAATGAGTGCTGCAGTGCCGGACATGCTAGAGCTCCAGTATGAACTGGAGTATAAGGCAGCCAAGTGGTACGCCACGATTGACATTGCTAACGCGTTCTTCTCCATTCCGATAGCACCAGAGTGCAGGCCACAGTTTGCGTTCACTTGGAGAGGCATCCAGTACACCTGGAATCGATTGCCCCAGGGGTGGAACCACAGCTCCACCATTTGCCATGGACTGGTCCATACTGCACTGGGGAAAGGTGGGGCTCCAGAACACCTGCAGTACATTGATGACATCACTCTATGGGGGGACACAGCCGAGGAAGTATTTGAGAAAGGAAAGAAGATAATTGAAATCCTCCTGAAGGCCGGCTTTGCCATTAAGCAAAAGAAAGTTAAGGGGCCTGCAAGGGAAATTCAATTCCTAGGAATAAAATGGCAAGATGGGTGTCGCCACATCCCAATGGAGGTGATAAACAAGATCACAGCCATGGCCCCACCAACCTCTAAAAAGGAGACTCAGTCTTTCCTGGGTGCTGTGGGGTTCTGGAGGATGCACATCCCAAACTACAGCCTGATTGTGAGCCCTGTCTACCACGTAACCTGTAAGAAGAACGATTTTGAATGGGGGCCTGAGCAACAACAATCCTTTGAACAAATTAAGCGGGAGATTGCCCAAGCAGTATCCCTCGGGCCAGTGTGGGAAGGGCAGGAGGTTAAGAACATGCTCTACACCGCAGCTGGGGAGAATGGCCCTACCTGGAGCCTCTGGCAGAGAGCACCTGGGGAGACCCGAGGACGACCTCTGGGCTTTTGGAGCCGGGGATACAAAGGCTCTGAAGCTAATGACACGCCAACTGAGAAGGAGATACTGGCAGCGTACAAAGGAGTTTGGGTTGCCTCAGAAGTGGTCGGCACTGAAACACAGCTCCTCCTGGCACCCCGGCTGCCAGTGCTGGGGTGGATGTTCAAAGGAAAGGCCTCCTCCACACATCATGCAACAGATGCCACGTGGAGTAAATGGGTTGTGTTGATAACAGAATGGGCTTGAATAGGGAACCCCATCAGCCCAGGGATACTAGAGGTGATTACAAACTGTCCAGAGAGCAAAGATTCTGGGATGTGACCAGAGCAGGAGGTGACACGTGCTAAGGAGGCCCCACCATATAACGAGCTGCCGGATGAGGAGAAGCGATATGCCCTGTTCACTGATGGGTCTTGTCGCATTGTGGGAAAACATCGACGATGGAAGGCTGCTGTGTGGAGTCCCACACGACGGGTCACTGAAGGGACAGGGTGAATCGAGCCAGTTTGCCAAGGTGAAAGCCGTCCAGCTTGCTTTGGATATTGCTGAGCGGGAAAAGTGGCCGAGGCTCTACCTCTACACTGACTCGTGGGCAGTGGCGAATACCCTGTGGAAATGGCTGCAGCAACGGAAGCAGAACAACTGGCAACGTAAGGGCAAAACCATCTGTGCCGCTGAAGTATGGCAGGACATTGCAGCCCGTGTGGAAAACCTCGTTGTGAAGGTGCGCCATGTGGATGCCCATGTACCCAAGAGTCGGGCCACTGATGAACATCGACACAACCAGCAGGCAGATCAAGCTGCTAAGATTAGAGTGGTTCAGGTGGACTCGGACTGGCAGCACAAAGGTGAACTGTTCATAGCCCGGTGGGCCCATGAGACCTCGGGCCACCAGGGTAGAGATGCAACATCTAGGTGGGCTCGAAATCGAGGGGTGGACCTCACCATTGACACCATTGCAGAGATCATCCACGGATGTGAGATGTGTGCTGCAATCAAACATGCCAAGCGGGTGAAGCCCCAGCGAAATGGAGAGCGATGGCTGAAATATAGATATGGAGAGGCCTGGCAGATCGACTACATCACACTGCCACAGACCCGCCACAGGAAGCGCCACGTGCTCACAATGGTGGATGCCTGGAAGCTTACCCAGTGCCCCACGCCACCACCCGGAACACCATCCTGGGCCTTGAAACCCAAGTCCTGTGGTGACACAGCACCCCAGAGGGAATTGAGTCAGACAACGGGACCCACTTTCGAAACAACCTCATAAATGCCTGGGCAGAAGAACACAGCATCGAGTGGGTCTACCATATCCCCTACCACGCACCAACCTCTGGGAAGATCGAGTGCTACAATGGACTGTTAAAAAACACATTGAAAGCACTGGGAGGTGGGACCTTCAAAGACTGGGACATGCATCTAGCAAAGGCCACCTGGCTGGTCAACACAAGAGGATCTGCCAGTCGAGCTGGCCCGGCTCAGTCAAAACCTCCACGTGCTGTAGATGGGGATAAAGTCCCTGTGGTGCACAGGTGGAATATATTGGGAAAAATGGTCTGGTTTAGTCCTGCGCCAGGCAAAGGTAAAGGCAAACCCATCCACGGGATTGCTTTTGCCCAAGGACCTAGGTGTACCTGGTGGGTGATGCAGGACAATGGAGAGGTTTGATGCGTACCACAGGGGGACTTCATTCTGGGTGAGAACATGCCGTGAATTATGCTGTGCCTTTGTAAATTATTGTTTTGTTATTGTTAACTGCTAAATGGCAGCTGGACATGACGCAGATAGTATAGAATAAAGGGGTGGATTACGTCCTGGTTCAACTAGGATAGGGTCAAGTTTTCCCCAGCAGAGAGAGAGGGGGAAGGGATCTCCAGCCTGGTTATTCATACCATGCTGACGTCAGGTCCAGGGGCGGGAAACTTTGACTTTACTTTCTCTTTGGCTTTTTGGTGCTAGGACCCACGCGTCGGATTTGTTCCGTTACCATTTTGCGGTGTTTCTCTGTATATCGTTTGTTTTGTTCACTGTTGTTGCTGTTTGTTGTTGTTATCATTGCCACTGTTGTTGTTCAGATTGTTTATCACACTGTTGTATTAAATTTCTTCTTATTTTCACCCAGGGTTTGTGCCTCACTTTCAGCCTGACCGGCTGAGGGTGGTGGAGGGGCAACAGCAACGTGCTCTCCCATCTCGGCAGGGCTTAAACCAACACAGAAAGAGAATGATGTTACCTTCTTCCCCTCTAGTACCTCAGTCACAATGAATCTAGCTCTTCTACTACTCACCTGCTTAATTCCAATCCTTCCTCCAAACCTACAGATATTTAGTAAAATTATAAAAATAGAATTAACAAGACACTAGCCACTGTGAAGCCCTACTCACACTACCTAGGTCATTTGCTTTCCAGCTGTCCAAATCTCATTGTCATGTTTGGTTTCTACATTTTATTTACACAAGCACATATTTTAGACACTCTGAAGCATACTATTATACTAAGTGCTGAAAACCATGAATAAACATATAGTACTACTGGACACCAAAGTCATTCAATACACTTGCTAAATTATTCCTAACTTGACAAGAAGGTGAGCAAAAATATCAGCACCAAAATGTCTACAGTTAAACTAGTAACATTGGTTCCCTACTATTTCCTGTGTATTTCTCAACATACACTTCCTATAGCTTACAAAAACAATTACTTTCATCCCTGAAACATATTTGAAAAGTTATTTGCAAAACAGTAGGATTGCAAGAAGAAAGATTATGTTTATTGTTAACATGAGGAAATTTGCATTAGCTGATTAGCTATGTTTATGGCTTTAAAACACATAGGATTCTATCATCAACCCTCTGAACCTTGCATTTCTGATGACTTAAAATTTACAGAAGCATTTCATTTTCTTCCCTACCATTGTTAGTATTGAAAAAGATTTAGCTATCATAGGAATAAATGAGATTATTCAGCAAAGTTACAACTGCTTTTTCTCATGTTTCAAGATAACAAATACAATAAATGCAAATCTGCACCAAATTCTTGTTTAGCATTTGACCATTTTAGCTAAAGCAGGAAAGCAATTTCCTTTACTCCTTTTTTTTTAATAGGGAATGGGAAGGTAATTTTGAAAGCTTTGCTTTTACTGAAAGCAATGTGCAGCTCCTTCACTATTTAGATGTTGCTGATTAAGTTAACTGGCTAAAGGATGAGTCACTCACCACTACAGATTTTTTTGTTGTTGTTCATGTGTTACTTCAAGCTGAATAGAAAGAATTTGCCCAAAATACCTTTAGCACTTACTATGTTCAAGACATTAAATTACAATCAAGCAGAAGGAATTGGCAGCAACACTCAGATGCAAATACATAAATTTTATAGCATATCCCCCCAGCTGGCTTGTAACCTGTGTGCTCCTGGATCCAGATGAGAAAATTTGAAGCAACACTAGGTAATGATGCAAGAGGACTATATTTTGTGAGGACCCCAAGAAACTCTTACACTCAGTTCTTCTCATTTTTGAAATACTAATGTAGTGTCCTCTGCCATCCCTGTAGGAGCAGACAATAAGAGTTAATAGCATATGGTGTTCTTTCTGTTTAATGTATCAGTGCAGATGAAAAACATTTCAACATACAGATCACTCTATATGACACACCATTAATTTTAACCTTGTGGACCTTGTATGGAGTCTAATGTTAAGGGTATTAAACTCTAAACTGTGTCAGGCTAAGGCATATTTTCTAAACCATCTTTCAGTCTTAAGCCAAGAACAGCAGGATAGAGTAAGAACATTTTCTTTGATATCTTCCCCTAATGACTCATCACTCTCCTCAAAGAAGACAAAAATTCCCCTTTTTTCCTACATGAATTTATCTGATTTTAGGTTCCAGATATTGGTTCTTTCTTTTGGTCCATCTCAGCTGGGGTAAGTACTCTGCCTTTCATTCTCAGGAAGCTGTTCTAATTTAATTACTTTCCTTGATGATCTAGATGTATTGAAGCAAAGGACTCTCACATATTTTACCTTACACACTTCATCTCATTCTGATGGATATTTGTTCCATCCTTCCTTATTCCTTAATTCCTTTCCCAAAACACAACTACAGAACTGTGTACAATACACAGTATTCTACAACCAGATGTACACTTACCATTTTCTCCTACTCACTACTCATGTTTATTCCTTCTGGAAAAGGATCTGCAGCTGTTTTAGGCATGGAATCACTCACTGATAGTTTCTTCTGAGTTTGGCAGCTACAATATCCATATTTTTCTCAAAAAAAACTTCAGCATTTTTTTTTCATTCCTTTTTTACTTTGGAATAGAGAAATTATCTGTATTTAAATAAAATATGCTGAAGCAATACAAAGCAGGGTCATTAAATCCAGTTCTTACCCTTATTTATTCTTGTTATAATCTTTATAATCTTATAGTCAACAATTTTTAAACTTTATTTATTTCAATTAATAAAACCATACTCAATGCTTCCATCAACTTAGTACACACTCCAACAAATACACCAGAAATACCACTATTCAAGGTGATTTTCTCTGAGACGTATGTTATCCAGCTGTGAATTTATTTAACACACACTTGATTTACTGATATTGTTTTAGTGTCCTTTCAAAACTGGAATATCATCGGATGAATGCCATTCAAATATTTATTTTGCAGTTACCTTGAGCAACCAAAGTTAATCTGATTGAACAAGACCTGTTTTCCATAGAAAAATGTGGAACTTGCTCCATTACAGTTTTGTTTAATCAAATCCAATATCAGGTCTTTCTATTACAGTGCCTAAGGCTGAACTCAGTTTAACAAGTTACCCATGCTATGCTTGTCTACTTCAAATAGCTCTCTGAAGTGTTATAATCTTCCACATTTATTAAATATTAATGCTAGCAAGAAAGACATCTTACCCAGTGGTATTAGACTGTGTACAAATTGTCCAGGCCTTCTGTCTAAAGTGTTTATCTTTAAACATTGTTAACAATTATTCTCCTTTGTGCATGAGAAAGCAGTGTGTCATCCTCAGGTGATACTAGCACATCATTCAGTTTATTTTCAGATACAGAAGAGAAATGGTTATGAAGACTTGTCTTTTCCCTGCATCATCATTTTACCACCTCCATCTAGGAATGGACTTTGCCATTCTTTGTCTCTTGTGTACATGAAATTTTAAATATTTTACCTCTCTTGTCCTTCTTAGCACAATAATTCTAGAATCCCTTGAGAATCTCATGCATCCTTAACTTTTAAGTTTTATAGTAATTCATATGTCTCCCTTTATTTAGCTATTGCTTTTATTGTTTTAATTGAAAACTTTATTTCTCCACTGAAACAGAACAGCTTAATTAAAATTGTCCTCTTTCTCAACCACATTATTGCAGCTTTTTCACATCCCCATAAACTCCAAGTTCCTAATTTTAATTGATATTTTTCCATCAGAGTTTTATTTATACTTACCCTTATACTTACCTAAATAAGGCTTTTTTACAACTTAAAATAAATATTTGATTGCTTGGTGCCTTCCCTTTTCCTTATATTAAAAGTAAACAGATCATAACTACTGATTTATAAGACACCAACCACTTCTAATCCAGTCATAACTTTACCTTAATCCATCAATTTAAAGATCTAAATGTGACAAACATATTATTGTAATATCATTAGAGGAAGAAAATAATTATCAGTAATTGTTAGACTTCAGTGATTTCACACTATGACCACTTGCATGTCTCTTCCAAAGTGAAATTCCACAGTAACAAAAGTTGTCATTTTTGTGTATTTAAACACAGTAACTTACCTTGTTCCTGTTCTGACTTGACAATTGTTAAATATCTCCAGCATACCAGAATTTAGATAGTAACATTCAACTATAATTGTTACAGCTCCAGATTATATTATTATTAGTTACTGAAGTTTACTTGAAAGCGAAGGTATTTCATCATAATGTCATGTTTGCCTAACTGTATCTCTAAACTGCTCCAAATGACCTAGGGCGAATTTAGCCAATGCACTTAACTGGCTTGTAATGTTTCAGTACTGACAAATAGTTCCAATCAGGTATTAGAAATACCTGTAACAAAAATTTTCTCACCAGTTGAATTTACAACTTCCTCTTTCTTGTTGTTAATGTTCATTGCCTTTTTATTTGTTTGGGTTTTGTTTTTTTTTTTCTGTTCATATTATTCTATTGATTGTAATTAGTAAAAAATTATTAAAATTAATGGACAATATCATTTCCAGACACTAAAACCTTCTCTATCTATAAGATGCAGACTAAAATCCCAAATCTTTAAAAATACTTGTCAGATTGAATATTTTAACTCTCAGTAATTCCTACCTTCTCTCTTTCTCAGAAAATAAAGTTGACCACTTTCTTTTCTGATTCCCTTCATAATTTCAAATCTTTCTACAGACTGCAAGTATAATAATTTAAACCTTTGCCCTAAAGAGAAGCTCATATTCCTACTGCACTGAAGTCCTGCTCTGAATTTTCAGTATTTTCAATGACAAATCAGGCATCTAGGTAAGTTTTCTTTGCCCTCTTTGTTGTTTTATTATTTATTTTCCTCAGAAGCTGAGACATGGTGCATTTACCAGAATAACCAAGTTTAGTAACTCCTGGTTGTAACTTTTCACTAGTTAGAAATCTCTAGCCTATTCATTTATTCATAACTATTTACATTCATTTTAGAATAAATATTCTTTCCAAACCACCTATCTTAATGGTTTTTTAAATTTTGTTTTCTTCAATACTACATAGCACTGGTATTTTCATTTCAAATTATGCTTTTTCTCCAGCAGTTTATGCCACAGTTTATGCTTCTGACAATCCAGAGCTCTGGTCTCTCTCTTTGTTTTTCAGAACAAAGAACAACAAATAAACTTTAGGACAACCATCAGGAGCATATTAACAGACCTGCAGAATCAGAACCAGATAAGAGGATTTAAAAGGAGGTTTTCTTCCCAGTGACAAATATCAATCAGAAAGCATGTTTGTGCTAGAAAAGTTAAACAGCTTCTCTGAAATCCAAGAATTAGTAGGAAAATAATTCTGAGCTAAATTATGATACAAAGTTATATACCATATTGATAGGAAACGTAAGGAAACAGTCCCAACTAATAGCTGCTATTTAGTAGGTCACTAAAACTACTGTGTAAGCAAGAAAAGCTATCAATCAGGCCTGTCTTTGTTTTCCAGGGGAATACAGTGTCCAGAGCACGGCTCCTTTCATCTGGACAGATAGTAGAGTGGCAGGAGTAGTGTATCTGATGCCAGTGAAGTTCTGCTGGCTAAAAAGATTCTAGATCAGACTATTTGCCTCTTTTTCTTGTGAATGCTGCTGTCCAGAGCAGTGAATTGTTATCCTGAAGTGATCCTCAGTTTCCCAAATATATTAGACTATTATTTCTCAAAGTAAAATCTGAAAACAAAACCAAAAAACATTAACATTTCTGATGCTTATTAAAAAAGTACAGAAATAGCTACATGATGGTCCCAATATTTTAAGGTTTTTCAATTGGCCTAAAATATCTGTTGGTCACATATACATATATATATATATATATATATACATACATACATATATATATATATATATCCGCTAGATGCCTGAACCAGACATTTTCTAAATGAAGAACACAGTAAACATATTTCTACATTTCAGCATGAATTTGGAGCTTTCTTTTATTTTCATTGTTTTCAAATTACTCCTCTCTTATCTGTTTCTTTTACACCCCATAAAAAAAGATTCAAAACTCAACATTCATTTCAGCTGGAAAACATGCCCTCATGAGAGCTACCACATGAAATTAAGTCCTGCATACTAAGCCTCCTTTGCCACAGCCTGGGAATCTTTGCACACAAGTGCAAAGTGGATGTGAAGCATTGTCATTCTTGACCAGAGTGGCCATGCCAGTGAAAGCGCAGACAAGTTTGAAGTCTGAAAAAAGAGTTTAGGTACTGCTGGAGCTCTGCAACAGAAAGCAATATTCCTCCCCTGTGGAAGATCTGTACCACCAGCACCATACTGGTGTCTGCTGATCAGCAAGACTCCTTCTGATTACTTTAGCCTGCAAGCAGTGGTTATGTTCTGCCATAAGTCCCTTCCATAAAACACTGGCACACATAAAATAAAGTTCACTGCAGCTGTAAACTTGTATTGCACCCCTCATACCATTATCATAATTTCTTCTTTCTCCTCATCTTTTCTCACTTCTTTTTCACATCCCAGAAATCTCCAAGCAAATGAGAGAAACAGTTTTTTTCTGCGTAGCAGACTTAAACATTTTCCATGACAGAATCAAGATTTAACCAGGGAAAGATTTTAATCAGTGTTGAAAGTGAAGACACTTTCAAGAGAGGAGCATTTCACTAGTAAATTTTGAAAGTGGGCTACAGGTGAAATAAAATACATGAACTTTGAAAAACATCTTTCTTCTTAGGATGGGATGTCATGTATGCATGTCCCCAGTACTCTAATATACATACGTAATGAAAAAAAACATTTGCCTCATATAAGTTTTGAAGCAGATAATTTGTGTGTTTCCTTTTAAAAAAAGTCTGAAATACCTGATAGACCTGAATATGACAATGGTTGTTCTGGGTTTTTAGAGGAACTGATGGGCTATTAGCCAGGGAATACTGGAGCCTGTCAGTTCTTAGTTTATTTTGCAAGTGTGACCTATGAGTTTTTAGTTTTATGTGTGTACATCCATCTCTCACAAATCAACTTCAATTGTGAAATAGTTTTCCTCTGTGTATAGTTAGATAATGAATTCTTCCTGTTGCAAAGTGACCTCTAGAGTCTGAGAACTAGTTTCGTTTCAATTTGTGTCAATGAAATACTTGACAAATTGCTCTATTTAGAGTCACGTATACCCTGGATTTCAGTGCAGAGCATCGCTACCCCTCTGACAAAGATAAATCAGGCTGTAAGGCTTGCCCTGTATCTTATGTCATGACTGCAATTACAGATATGAGCCCAAAGTGCAGTCTCTGAACAAAGTAGGCTGCATCACACCGACAGATTATTTACTTTTGTAAACACTGAAAGCATAATGCAACTTGAAGATTTTAGAAAGAGCTTTAAACAGAGAATGAAACCTAGTTATGGAAAAACAAACACTGAGTGAGTGAGTATTTTTTTTTCTTTTTCTTTTTTTTTTTTTTCTGTTTAAGTAAATAAGAGGTGCACTGTCAGCTCAACTTAGCATTGAGGCTACTAATTTAAGACCCTTTTCATGATGCAGAGAGCATTTCTGGAGGGAAGCCATGTCCTGGCTTCTTTTGTGACTCTGCAGGATTCTCCTGGAGGAGCCATAACCCAATCTTCAACAAAAAACCCCACAAAATTTGTGTACTGTTGCTCTGAAGGCAAAGCCTTCATCACAGGGATGATGAAATCATGTGCTTATGATTTGCCCTTCCATATGCTACACGGATACAAGCCAGTGTTTCTTGGAACAGCTGCCACTTGTTCTTTTTCTCCTTGCTCCTAAATTATTTGAGCTTCACCTGTTCCTTTCTCAAATTAGCCCAATTTTTTTTTTTCATTTCTAGGCTTATGCCAACAGTAGCAACTGTACCAACTGGTACCTAGGCCTGATATCAGTGGACCATTCATTTCTAAGACAATATGTTCTTAATTTCTTTGAATGGAATCAAAGGTTTACAAAATTAGCTCAAGGATTCAAAAACTTGGAAACTATTTCTGAGCATGTAATGTGCAAACACATACTATCATGTATCTCAGGAACAAAAAAGTATATAATGTCAGCTCCCAGAAAATGATCAATCAACCAAAACCACAAAAAACTGTTTGTGTTAAGTAGCCTGTGACTACATTAATTAGAAATTATCTGACACCAAAATCCTCAGTCAGACTGTTACAAAGTTGTTAAAGTTTTCAAAACTGGAATATTTCACTGACGATCTTTTCTCTTTCTATTTTTTTTTTTTAATCAAGTTAAGCTCTTACTGACTCCAAAACCATCAATAAACTTTACCTTGACAATATCAAATGAGGGCTTCTACACAAATTATTATTTAAAATTACAGTTACAGTTCATTTTATAAGAATTAAATTATTTTGCTCGAGAAAGAATGCAGATACATGTGTTGCATGCTTCAAACTTAAAGTGAAAAAATAAATCTTTTATATATTTTCTCTTCTAATATTTGTGAAGACAATATCATACGGAATTTGTAACCTAGATGTACTTAGTTCCAGATATATTTTTATACTTTCAAACATATTTACTGAGAGAGTATATTTGCTGGAAGAGTAAATTATATTTACTGAGATTAGTTTCTTTAAATGTCTAATCTTTCTTCTCTAGATCTGGTTTCTCTACAAAAGGTTGTTGCTCCACATTTGTAGAGCAATTCCCTCCTGATCTGATATTCAGTAATGCAAGATGGTGGCTTCTAAAGCTTCCAGTAAAGATTTCTGATTCAGCTCCCATAAAAGCAGTAAAAAGCCCTCACTTACTGTGTTCAGTGAGAGCTGAACACATCTTAAAACCTGGAGCAAGTCTCATTGACTGGAGCTTACAAAAAGAATTCAGTTTCCATCTATCATTTATGATCCAACATGACTAAAAGACAACCAGCCACAATTCAGAATCTCAATGTCTCATTCATTTAAAAGAAATCTTAGAAAAAATGTATAGCAAAACTTCAATATATTCTAATCCATTTTCTACAAGGACATTTTGAAAAATATTACAATTAACACTACTGGTATCACTTCACAGGGGAAAAAAAACACAAACTCCACAGAACCATGTTTTCTGTAAGTGCAAGCATTCAGTCTCCTTGCATATAGCCATAGAAAATCAAAGCAGACTTTTATACAGACTGGGTGAGAAAAGGAAGGAGAAATTAATTTGATGTCATGCTTCCTTTTGGTTTTTTTGTTTGGTTGTTGTTTTGGTTTGGTTTGGTTTTTTTTTTTTAAACTGAGGTTTAAATTGAAGATTTTTAAAGGATATTGAAGTAAAATTAAGAAAAGGCAAGATGTCAAAGGCAGGATCACTAATCAAACACAGCCTAGATAATGTGCACCCTGTCTTGCTCAATGGGAAGTAATTACTATAACATTAGCTTTGCAGTGTTTAAACAACCATTTCATTATATTTTTTTACACTGATTAAATTTTCTCAGCATTTATAATGCATCATTACATCTGCTTTGTGCACAGTTAATGCACAGCATAGCTACTCATTAAAACTTCCCTGCTCTCCTTCATAATTTTTAATAAATCTAATTTGAATAATTTGCATAAAGTTATAAAAAGAATTGTTAGTTCTTTATTAACACCATATCTTAGGTGTGAAGTGACAAGGCTGTCACTTGCCAAAAGCAGTTTTTTTCAGTTTCAGAGTCTCAGGGCACATACTGGAGGTAAATAAGAGTAGACTCCATTCACAAACACTGGTATACTACAGTGGCCCACAGCCAAGCAACACTGTACCATGGCATGAGGATATGACCTTAGTGCCATTCCTCATGTTGGTATGACATTTTGCTGCATGAGTGAAGTAATGGGAAAAAAAAAAAAATCTCACTCTTCTTGTTCATAGTAAGCTTCATAGATATGAAGGATACTCCAAACAAAAACTAAGGAAAAAAGCTGTTTAAATTATCTCAAGAAGAATTTTATATTCTCTCAATCAAAATCTATACTGACTATTAATCAAAGTGTTGTACAAAATGGTTACTCAGGGCTGAATTTTTTGAGACTGGGAAAAAAAATCCTTAATTTAAACTGACAAAAGAAAAAGCCTAATTTATTTCTTTAATGTGAAGCAGAAAATGTCTTTTAATTATTGCCCTTGATTTCATCATTAGATACAAGATTGTACCAAGGAAACCGGAAATTTTGTTTATTTCTCTATACCTTTTTTTTTTTCTTTTTTCTGTCTTAGATGTCTTACTTTGTGGGTACAAACATTATATTTTCTATTTGGACAATATACTTCACTGCCAGCGATGACAGAGTTTGAAGTCAGGAAGCCCTGGCTCCCAAATAAACGATTGATAATTACCAGGAATTTTGAAGCTCCATCCCCCTCACAAAGCATCATGAAGTTCAGAACTTGGTGACCAGCTGTACTGTGTCTGGCTGAGCCGGAATTGGTTTTCCCCTATAGCAGCCCTCACGGTGCTGTGGTTTATGCTGGGAGCTGGCAGGGTGTTGGTAGCACCCTGGTGTTGTGGCTGCTGCTGGGCAGTGCTTACACAGCACCAAGGCTCTTTCCGACATTTTCTAACCCCAGTGGGATGGCGTGGGCAAGATCTTGGGAGGGGACACAGCCAGAATACTGACCCGAACCGACCAGAGGGATATTCCAGACCATATGACGTCTGCTCAGGATAAAGCTGGGAGAAAGGAGGAAGGGGGTGGGGTCACCCTTGGTCCTCCAAGGAACCACTACGGGTGTTGGAGCCCTGCTGCCTGAGAAGGCCCAACATCGCCTGTCCATGGGAAGTAGAGAATTAATCTGTTTTGTTTTGCTTCCGCACATGGACCTTTGCTTCACTTTGCTTATATTAAAACTGCTTTTGTTTCACCCACAAGGGTTAGTTTATCTTCTTTCCCCTCTTTGCCCTGCTGAGAAAACAAGGGGGAAAGGGGGAGGGGGGGGGAAGTGATAGAGCAACTTGGTGGATACCTGGCGTTTATCCAAAGTCAAACCATCACACCAGGCTGAAAGTACTCTTCTGGCTGTCATCAGGATGAAATATCCATTTTCAATCATCTCTCCACCAGGAACGTGCAAATCTTGACAAATGAGAAGGCTCAATCAAAGACAAGCTCTACTTTCAGTGGCATTGATGTAAATGCAAAGAATTTTCTCTCTTTGAGGATGTTAAGATGAGGATTTGCCCTGACATGATTAACATTTCTATTATTTTAATTAGAGTAACTCCAAAAATAAGGTGCTTAAGAAGATGTCATCTTGGTTTCCTTTCTGATACTGTGAGTAAAGCTCTGTAAACAGGTGGTCACTCCCAAGGAATAACCTTATATAACAAAACAGTGAGGTGAGAAAGGGATAAAAATATTTTTGTGACTCATTTAAAAGATGGCTGTGTGTGAATCCATTGTGGCTAGTGATGAACCTTTGCAGTGGGCAATATCTTATCTATTTCCCAAAAGCATGTTGTTGTCTTTTTTTAAAGTCCCCCCCAGCCTACTTTCCTTCTGTTTGCAACCTGATCTGTGCTTGACTTGTTTCTGCTTGCTCTACAGGCAAAAAAAAAAAAAAAAAAAAAAAAAAAAAAAAAAAAAGCATCTTCCATTCATGGTATAGATGCAAATATTTTGTCTTAGGAGAAATTAAAGCTTTTATCTGCTCAGTAAAAATTATTACTTGTCCTCTACTCAAAGGGAACATATCTGTCTGGAAATTCTTCTTTGATGGAAATTAAACACCACCAATCTTTTATTAGATGTACCTGGTCTATACTAACTAGATATCAATAGAAGTTTTACACTAGACATTAAAGCCTAACATGAGTTTCAGCTTTATGGGTATGCTGTCAATAATTACTCCTCAGCAATCTTTGTCCCAGGAAAGATCACTCCTCCATCCTCACCCTCCTCTGTAGGCAGAAGTTCTTGAAGTCCTTCTCCTGTATTTATACACAACAATATTATTTCAAAAGAAAGTGCTGGCTGGTGATCAAAGGGAATAAATACTCCCCTTTCCCCTTTCCCCCTCAGTGAGGCCACACTATTTGAAGTTTTCCAAATGAGCCAAATATAAAAAAGAAAAAAAAAGAAAAAAAAAAAAAAGAAAATAAGAAAAAAAGAGAAGAAGAATCAAAAGACTGTAAAGGAACAGCCTTTCAATAACTTGACATCAGAAGAAAACTGGGAAAAGATAAGGAAAACACCAGAGACACAATCTGTCTTAAAACTCAGAACCACTCTGCAGTCCCATAATGAAACAAACTTTTAAGATTCTTTCATTAGACTTAATTAGAAGTTTCTCTCTTGAAGAGGAGAACAACCTTCTTCAAAAAGCTTTACTCCAGTCTACCTTCAGCTGTCAGAAAATCTGAGGCAGGAAGCAAGAGTTTTAAGGGCTAAGGAAACCACAGGACATTCATCCTTCAGATCATGAGACCCCATCCTTCAGAGATGAACAGCACAGCTCTCCAGAAAACACCACCCTCTCTTTCTTTGTAAATAATAGGAGAAACAGTGCCTCAGGTCTTAAACTCTTCAACAAAGGTAATGTTACTGTTTTCACTGTCTTTTCTTTTAAAACTATTTTATTTAATTCTAAATTCAGAACACCCATCCATCACATCAAAAAAAATAACAGGTGTTTCTCCACAAACTGTGTGCACTGACTCATTCTTAAGCAGGACAGCAAAGTTGGTGTCCAAGGGGTGTGTTTGACTTCAAAAAAGGAGCCACATTAACCGTACCACAGGTTCTTTCTTGAAACTCACATGATTTATAAATGAATGCTCTTTTTCCATTGGTATTGCTAATACCTACTGCTTCCTATAAAGCTAGGAAGTCTATGCCAGTGACAGATTCATCTTTCTTCCCTCTTTTTTTTCAAATCTTCACAGAGCAAGGGGAAATAAATATTTTTCCAGAAATCTGGTAGGCAAATGACCTGACTAAATAGGAGAAAAGCTGACTATATAAGAAGGAAACAAAACTACAATAATAAGACATCAGATTAAACAACTCTTAAAATGAACTTATAAAAAAGATTAGTATGGGTAATGTAGCATATTGGGTGCTAGAATATTTTATAACATGATTTTGGATTACAATTGTTCCCACTCAACTGCAACCAGTGCTTTATTGAAAGAATGACTAAAGTATAGTGCCTTCATTACTCAGATCAATATCCTGGGCTGGGTATAATTCTGCATGGGTTGCTACATAATTCAGACAAAATATTTATGTTCTCCCTACCTCACTACCCTTAACTATAAAAGTAAGTCAGTTACTTTTCATGATCACACTTTGGTCTAACTAGATGTTCAGGATCCGTAATAGCCGATGCATTGTATTATTTTCCTATTCACTTGCAGAACTCCTGCAGTCGCTATATTGACATGCAACATTTCAGTGATAAAAAGCAGGTAGTGGATGAATATCTGGACAATTAATTCAGACTGTGAATTTGAGGCCCAATGGTAAGAAGTGAAAAAGGAGAACAAATGAAATTCTTAGAGGCTTATTAAAGATGCAGAGCTGACAAATATCATAACCACCTTAATGAAGAACTAGCCAGATAGCATTTTCAGTTAAACATGTCTCAGTGTACTACAAGCTTCTTAGCTCTACATAGACATCCCTATTATCTTCACATCATGGTCTTCTTATGAAGTCTTTTCTTAATGCAATTGCATCCACTGCTTATAGAAACATCCCAAAGACTCCTGTGTCTTTTTCCATTACTAACAAAATTCCTATTCTGTTCTGCCTTGCATTACTACCCGTAATATTACTACCCCTATCATTTGCCAGCTGCAGAAAAATAACTTTCCCTTCCTCTTCTACATTTAGCAATACTGGACTACAGACATTTGAATATAAGAGATGCCATTGCCGATTGTGGCCTCCTCAGTAAAGACTGCTAGCTAGATGACATAACCAGGGACAGATTAAAGGAGTACAGGAGGGCATCTTTAGCACAAAGCTTTATGAAAAGCTTGCCTGAACCTGGAAAGAAACTCTCTAGAGCTACAATGCATTCAGGATAAACAAATCAGGAATGAAAGTACCTGATAATGAAATAATGCATTTTGATTAGAATGAAATTCTAATGAAATAATTATTTGGTACTGGAGGAAATGTTTTCTCTAGTGCATATAATATGATGTTATCTGATGCTAAAATTCAAATTTAGATGCAATTTATCCTATCCATTCCCTTGTGGATAAAAACTGGAACAGCTTCCAACTCAAAATTTTCTCTATTTGTTTGCTTTTGTATAGAAAATGCTTCTCCGTTTCCCACCTAATCTCCTCATTTTTTTCCTCTTGCATAATAGTTTTTTACATTGTTATGGTTTCTGTAGCATAGGTAGGCTAAGAAGCTTAAGCCAGTTGCGTAATCATGTGGACTTTATTTAACTGAGCAGGAGCTTTGTGGAATTTGGCACATAAGTGATCAGAACCTTATCAAACAGTTCAAGGATACAGGTGTAGATGTGTGCGTGCTCACTTCTGTGGAAAGATATCTTTTATAACTCCAAACATTTTTTGTTCCTGTGAAAAGAAAAAAGAGTTAACAATAATTGTTAGTTGGCATATTCAGGATAGACCCAGCTGTCTTGCACAAGTGAAGTGGCCAGCTTCAGTAGACTGGCTGCAGGGCACCAACAAAATGAATACTTGGTGTATGTGGAGCAGCACCTACTGCTGCCCCTGTTTCCACCCTCTCTGAATCTGGAAGCAGCAAAAGTGTACCCAGGCACTCTGCTCCCATCTCTGTTCTTCCCCTCTGTAGCCATAGCCTGACTAGGTGCAATCCCTTCAAAGCTTTGGCAGTAAAATTCAACTCCGATTCAAATTCAATAAAATTAATCTCTGACTAAAGCTTAGCCGAGAGAACTGAAGACTTTACAAAACAAAAACTGAGGCCAGCGAACAAGTGTGATTGCAAGCAGCCCGCTTCTCACCTGGCAGGAATAATGCAGCACTGACAAGAGATCTAGCAAGCTTAGGCCAGATAAGGCTGTCTTGTGGAGGATCAACAAAGACCTAATTTCTACTTTCAGGCTGCTCTTTGGAGTTAGGCTAGAAAATAATTGAAGAAATAATTAAAAGAGTAAAATTAATGTTTTATTATAATTCTGTTCTGCTAAGGAGAACAGAAATAAAAACAGAATTTGGGACAGACAGCAGCATATTCTGGCAGCAACTTTACTCATTTCTTTCCAAAAGATAATACTATCTGTCAAGATCTATCCCATAAAGGGTTTCATATGCTGCTGTTCTACTCTCTCACATTCAAGCTAAAAAGATCAGAAATTGTTTTCTAGAGGACTCAGAGCCAGAAATCATTCTTCCTATCCAGGCTCCTGTAAGAATGAAAATGGTCAGCAAGCCTAAGACAATAAAGGAAAAAATGTGGTGTAAAGGGGAAACCTGAAAAGAGATGTGGGTAGAAACAGTATTCACAATGCAAATTTGACAGAACCTACTAAAGAACTTCAGCAGACTGGCAGGAAAAAGTAGTTTAGTATAATGAGCTGCATTCATAGTAATTCCCCCAGGTAGATATCAGGAAATACAACAAACAATACTTTGTGTGATAAACTCCTCTGACACATCATTGTAAATTATCACCACTCTAAAGGTAAGCCCCCGTGAAAATTTTCAGACAAATTTCTGTTACTATTAATACTAAAAAAGCAAAGCTACTCACAGAACAGAGTTTGTATTGAGATCATCAAATCATTGTCAATTAGTTCTTCTATGTCCAGACTCTCCCAAGTCCCTGAATGAGAAAGCAGCATTCACTGGCTTGTGCTAAACCTTGCTGTCTGTACTCATGACTTGCGGAAAACAGACTCTACAACTCGAATAGAGTTATAAAGCAGGCATGTTTACTCCGGCGCCGGGGTGCAAGGGGATTTCTCCACAAAGCCTGCACACCCACTGCACATTTTACCAAAAACTTATGGAGTGTGGATATCCATATTCATTGGATTTCATAACACAAACATACATAAGCATGAGTAAGGCTGGGTGAGTTCGAAAGGCTGGTGTCAGCAGTTTATGTTCTCCTTGCACCTGTGCATTGCCTCCTGGTGGGCGTCTTCGGGGGGCTTTGGGAGGAAGGCTCGCAGTCTTTCTCACCTTGTTCTTTTCCCCAGAGCATGTGCAGATTCTCTTGAACAATTTCTTGAATAACAAGAGTGTTTTTCAGCTGGTTTATTCGTTCTTTCTTATCTAAGAGTACTAATGGAACTTCTACTGTCAGTATATGGCTATCTTTCTCATTACCAAGACCCAACTAGTTCGAGTACATCTGTATCCCAAGGACAAAAATATGGTATTTTGCTGAACACTGCAGTTCTTGGTAGATTTTTACAGGAAACTGCTTTGTTTTGATGAACACAGTAGTTCTTGGTAAAATTCCACAGAACAGTCTCGGCAAGCAGGATTCTTAACAATATTCAAGTAATATAAGTAATACTATAAGTTGCTATAAGTAAGTAAATAAGTTGCTAAACAGTTTGCTGTAAGTAAATAAGTCTCAAGACAAGTAATCATTTATCTGTATCACTCACTTGCAACTTACGTGTAGAAGTCTGCAGGGATTCTGTAGCATACACTGAATGCGGGTGTAAGTAACACTGAACATCAGTCTTTCAGAGTTCACAAAGTGACATCCCCAGCATTACCACAGTGGAAATACTGAGTAACAACAGGATGACATAAAATTTATAATTCTGTGACACAGATTTGGCACCACAGCCTTGGCCAGGATCCTTCATATCCATATGATTTCATTTACCCTGTGTGAAAAGGATGGCTGCTTTCTACCAGTATACAGAGAACTCATTCCCACAATATTTGTGGCTGGGGAAATGCAAACTTTGTTCATTTGGTGTTTGTGAAGTATACCAAGCTGCCCAGAACTCCTTTAAGTAAAAAAATTGCTAGCAGGCAGTCAGAGATAACTAGCAGTACAGCTATCAGTACTCCTGTTACATAAAAGGGAATTCTCGGGTACTTGGAAACTGTTTGGACTGGATGTTTTCTGGAAAAGCCCTTTTTCAAATATAAAGTCACTCAACTACTCAGTTAAATTTAGCTCTATTGTCTCATTACTGAAGTCAGACTGGATCTCCATTGGAACAGACTGCAAAGTCAGCACTGAAAGCCATTCATTTTCTTATGTTCCTCAGAATACCTACATAAAATCACTGAAGTCTTTCTGCTGTGGCTTCTACATGATCTTAAAGAAAAGAATGGTATAAAATCTTCTCTGCCCATCAGAAGCATCCAGGATCCATACCAACAACTACCTCAAACTCATTTGACATTATTCCTATTTTCTATCCTTTATAATGACTTTAAAAGCATAGATCATAAAATATATTTGTCAACATTAAATGGACTAAAACCAGGAACAGACAAAAACATTTCAATAAAAATTATTACTTCCAATGGCCATACAGATACTGCACATAGTATGATAGACTAATTTGATTACTTCCACTTATCACATTTTCAGCTTCATCCACATCTGCAGAGGTTCCAGGTGTACATTCTTCTCTGAAGCTTTAGGGTGTGGGAAAAACATGAGGGATTTTGACTGGAATGCTTTCCACAGTCAGGCCATTTGCTTTCCACTGAACATGTTACAATCTATATACATTTTCCTTCCCCTTTCTCAGTTTCACAGGAGGGGTAAAAATGCTAGCTGAAAACCTTCATCTGACCACTCTGACAGTTTTCTCAGAAAGGTTTTTCCACATAACATGGACTTCAATTTTTCTGGTTTGTAAACAAGTGTAATGTTATTCTTCTTAAAGCAATGCCACTCTTTATTTTAAAGGAATTGAAACTGCATGACATATAAGAAAAAATGAGAACATAAATTCTTAACAAGCTAACAGTGTTTCAGAATACATAAATTCAATATAAATTCTGAAGTTACTTAAATGATTTATTTCTTTCCTATATAACAGGATCTAGAGAGTAGAACATTTTATCCCATTGCAATCTTCTTCTTCTGGAGATTTTTTTCAGTCCTGTCTACCTTTGTGGACTCCCTTAAAGATTAAGTTATTTGGCCCAATATGTGTACTTAAAGTTTTGCTGATACATAGATTTGAAGGATTAGAATCTCAAAATCCAAATCCTGAGGATACATTCACATAGTTCTGAACAGAACTGAACTGATTGCTGTAGAATGAATTGTTCTATATGCAAGACTTAAACTGGAGGCAACCACAGGTTACCAAGCATCTCAGCATTGCCACGAATGAATGTCACAGGCTACAGCAGGTCTCTCTGGCAGTTATTTGCTTCTTGTGGAGGTAGTTCTGTTTATGAGCTGCAAAATGTTTTGAATCGGATGTCTGCTGTTCAAACCTGTTACTTCTGGCAAGACTTTTGAATGATACCTCAGGAAGCAGTTCTGGCCAAGTAGAGGAATTGTCTATAATGGTTTACAAGAGATCATTCTTTAAACATATCCTATGCTGTATTTGATAATTCTATACATTTTCACTAATGCACATCTCTCTCTATAGGCCTCACCTCATGAGGCCAGAAATTTATCAGGTCTTCATGCTTTTTTTCCAATTGATCTCCTCTTGTAAACCAGGAATGGGCAGTCTTGCGTATTTTGGACAGCAGAACACAAACTCTTTGGAGGTCTGCTCCTTTTCACATCACTGGCAGAGTACATGAGCAAAACAAACAAAAAAAACAAAACAAAAAAACACCCAACAACAACAAAAGTAGGTTTGTTCATTTTTAGATTCATTTACATAGCATGATCTAGAAGGGACTAACAATAACTGGGAATTCATTTCTGTAAGCAAGAAGTTAGTCACAGATGACATCACAGTCAGCAAAGATCAACGTGAGCAGATACTAGTGCTAGGATAGAAATGAAAGCCACTGGATTCCCTAACCTGTGCATCTCACATGCACCCATTTCATATTTTAGAGCACCTTATTTCCCAAAAGAGCAAGTCCTAGCAGCAAACAGGTACAGGGTTCAGCAGAGGCATCATCTTGATGGTTAACAGGAGCCTTACAGACCTCTGAGACAAGTTCAGTGAAGCCAGTAGTCAAAGAGAAGCATTATTTATCTACACAAATGGCAAAATTAAAGATTTAGGAATGCACACAATAAGAATTTCTTCACGGTTCACATCCTACATTTCACAGACATGTGACACAGTACTTGCTACAAAATAAGTTCCTGCCCTGGAAATACTACACAGGCTCTCAAACATGCCAGTAATTGACTCACAGTGGAAAACTCAAGTCCTGAAGGGTAACCATAAAGCAGAATCTGAGAAAAAAAAAAATTAAAATAGGCTAAGAAACTACATAATTTATCAGAAATGTATCAGCTTTATCTGAAAAAAATGCTTAAAATAGGTTCAAATAGCAACATTTAAGTCACTGACACCATACACAAATCTCATTCTATTAAAATTGCAGGTTAAAACGGGGTGATTGGTGAAGCATCATATTCTTCTTTCTTCCAGTATCATAAACAGCAGATAGTATCATTCTGCTCTCTTATACCCATTTGCCTTTAGGTTACCATCTTTCTTTGCTTATTCATATTTGCCAGTGAATGATCAGAAAGATTTGGGATGGAGTGTAAAATCTGCCAAACAGTACCAGGAATATAATACATGAACTCACATAGATACACTATTATTTTTTTTCTGTAAATAGATTAATGCAGGAAGATAGAATTATACTTGTGTGTGTGTGCAAATGGGACACAGTGCATGATCTTTCTAAAGTAAAGAGCAGAATCACTGAATCAGTACAGCAGTTCACCCAGGTCTTGACCTTTGAATTTAATAGAAGTTGTCACTGACTTCAGTGGTATAAAGGTATACTCTGGTAATACCTGAAGCTTCATAGATTCATGCAAGAAATGCCACAGTGGAGTATGAGGAAACCAATTTCATAAGTCAGTGTATCCCTCAAGTATAATATACTTCTCAAATATCAAATCCTTTGCCTTTCAAAGATAAGACTCCCTATAACAGGAGCCACAGAATGATCATGCCTGTGGATAAAAAAAGGCAAAAGACCTTTCAACAAAACCAAAAGCTGGTTCATTGGAGGACAATGTAATGCATCATAAATGTCTACTTTAGCCCCTAAAACAGTAAAATCATGTTGCTACTCAGAAACTAGGTCATTTCCGTTACTAATTTTGCACTACTTTTGCTCTGGGAACAAGACTCATAAATGCATATATATGTATATTGCTAAAACAAAAAGTAGAATGCTGTAATTCTGCATCTTTTAATGAAACTAACACTCATGCTTCAACAGATGCAGCCTGTTTGCTATTTAGTCTAATTTTAACTTCCTTTTCACAATTCTTGCTGTGAAATTAGTCATGCCTTACACTTGGATGTCAGAGCTTCAGATCAGAAGTCAGGCACACGCATCAAGGACATGAGCATTTCAAAGCACCCCCATCAAAACTGGATTTTGGAGCAGTGTCCTGGAATTGGTCATTCCCCCCAGCAACCACATTTATAACTCTGCATCTTCCATCAGGCTGAGACTGATAAATATGCTGAAAAGGTCATGTCATGTAGCAGTTGCTAAAGGGATACTACAAAAGGCCACATGTAATAAGTCATGCAGGAAAAATTTACTCACAAATCTTAATACTCTTACAGTCTTTTGCAGAAAGGCAAAACTGCTTGCTAGAACAGAGGATGCACCTGTTCAACTACTAACTTGCAGTACTTTCCTTTTTAAAGCCTTCTATTGAGACATACAATTTGGTACATTTTCATTGTTAAGTTGGGCTTTTACAGCTACAGAAGAAAGGAGGGCAAGAATGTGCACAATGTCTTATACAGTTCCATTTCAGCATATAATTACCTGGCTTTTCTAAACCTAAGATGTGCATAAGGTATCAGTGACACAATTTCCAGTGACTCTAAAAATCTTCTCAGCACATGGGATGTCACAAATAACATGACTTTTGTTTTGTCAACAGTTATAATTCATCCGTTAACTACTTCATTGCAATCCTATCACTGCACATGTAAAGTCACAAACAAAACTGAAACGGTTTTTCTTCTTTGGATTTCCTCTTACCTACTACAAAATAAAGCCAGAGATATTTTATACCTCTTTAGTGTAAGGGTTAATGCCAGAAACGAGTGCAGTAAACACTCTGAAAGCATTTCTTGTCTCTTGCAGCAAGGTACAGATACTGGAAACTCATCTCGGATACAGGCTGTCTTTTTACCATAGAAAGTGTATTTAGAAACAAAAGAATATGGAACATTAGCTTACCTCACAAGATAAAATGATGGGAATATTTGTTTTGGCAGAACTCACAAGGAAATGGCTACTGTTTTGTAGGAAATTTTAAGAGATATAACAAGGCTTGGCTGATCAAAAAAGTAAATTAAACTTCCACAGCAAGCAACCAAGGAAACTGAGTTTCTTTATGTCTTTTTTGCTGTTGTTTTTTCACTCAGTGGCACAGATAATTTAAAATGATAACTAGTAGTTGAGCTAAAAGAAATATCCTGATAAAGAGCAGCTTTAGGAGGGCAGGAACTTTATCAGAAATATATTCTGCTGCAATAGACTTTCAAATGCAAATGACGTGAAATCTGAGTATCTGGCTACAATAGTGCCCCCAGGTGATGTGCTTGTTTCTATCAGTTATTCCTGTGCGATAATGCTGTAACAGCACTGAAAGGGACTCATATCAAGCTGTTTAGAACCTGCATTTCCAGTGCTTTGGAGCTATAGTTCACCCCCTGGAAAGTCTGTGATGCTCATACAAATTCCACTTCAGCACGAGAAACGAGTAGACTACAGAGGATATGAGTATCGCCCAGACTTGCCTCTTACCCATTTCAACCTCCCTGACAGGAAAGAAATCCGCTTCTACACAAAGCAGAACTGATGGATGCTGCACTGTAGCCTCACCCTGCTGAGACATCTGGACAGTCTCAGCAGCTAGGCTAAGGGCCAAGGAGGGTGTTTGTGGAGGAGGCTTTATCATTTGTTTTACAGTTAGCCAGGAGAGTAGAGGAAACAAGGGATGAGTTTCGTGGAGAGGAGGACACATCAAAGAAAGATTTACTGAAAGTAAGTGTCATGAATTTGCTACAGTATTACACAGGTGCTATTTTGTACCTCTTCAACAGCTGTTTCATATAAAAGCATTTGTTCTGCTACCAGTATTTGCCACGTAGAAAAATACCAAAACTAAAGAATGCTGGGAAGCAAATGGGAATTTGTAAATGAACAAGATAAACCTGACCATTAGGCTGAAGAAATGTTCAGTGTTTGAACAGGTATTTCTTAGTGTTTATTATGAGCTCTTGCATTTCCTGGAGAAGACCCAGCCCAAAGAAAGCTTTAATCCAGGGCTGCAGGTATATGCAATGTTTCTGGCTCCATCACTTAGAGCCAAATGTGTCCACTCGTGGGCAGTGCTAACAAGGATGCAGTACAGAAGACATAATCCCTCAGTTTCCCCCTAAATCTACCTTTGAGGTGTTGGCTCTGCATTCACATAGCATCTAGGTGTACACTCCTTTTCTGATACCTATCTGCCAGTGGTCTCCCAGATCTTACCTAACTACATACCTAAAACCTAGGGAGGTCAGCATGCATGCCTTGCATCCAATGCTGCCTCTCCTGAACTGGCCTCAGGAGTCTCACTTAAAGTCCATTTACATTGCTGAAAGCCCACGTGTAACCAGTATGTATCTCTCACTGTAAGACAAATGGAAACAAAGAGGGATTTAATGACTGTTATTCTCCCAAAGGTAGGTACTGATCTTTAAAAATTAGCTATAAAGAACTCTGAAACTTTCATAAAATTTTATCTGTCAAACCATCTGTTCTGGACCATGGATCATTCCCAGTTAATTTGCATAGGCTTCTCTAAGAACACTTGCAAATAACTGAGGTCAAGACTAGCATACACTGCTTATAACTGACTGAGAAACTTGACATGGAGTGAATAACATATTTGCTATTCATCCACCCCTTCAAGAACTAAAACAATACTGTTGTCACCACCAAGAGTTTTCTATTAAGAGATACCTGAGTACTACAGCTCTCCAAGTGTGTACTGCTGTTGTTACATCCATTGCAAAGGAGTTATCCTGTACAACCAGGCAGAAGAGATATGTTCCTGATGTGCAAGTATACCAGGAAGAAATCTTACTCCACTCTAGAAAATATTAAAACACATCCTTAGGCCTGTGTTCAAGGGCAGACCTTGAAGCTTCAAGTGCTCAGGACCTAACAGAACAGAAGTCCTCTTCTCTAGAAGCTGTGTGACATCTTTCAGACCAGTGAAGAAGTACAGATTCTACTTCAGACAGATGGATCTGGGTTTGTTTGGTTTGGGGGTTTTTATCAGTTGGAATTTAATAGGTAATACAGGTGTATTTTCACTTGTTGCCTGAGGGAGAAAAATCAACCTCTGCCATTTTGGAAGTTGTACAGTTGAAGAGCTGGCTGCTCCAAATATTTAATCAAAATCTAGGAATCCCCAGCTAGCTGTTCCAGCTTATTAAGGGTGAAATGTTTTAAACACCTACGATTCTGTCTGTCTGTGTAATTTCTTTTCATAAATAGAAGTCACGCCAGCTGTAGCTTGTTGTTTTCTAACCACTTAATGCAAGTGGCTGAGAGAGACATCTTCTCCATAAAATTAACAGGCCAGTCGACAATGCCCTCCCCTCTACTGTTCAGTGAGAGATAACATAGGCAGGGGCTACCCATCAAGCTGTGCTTTGATTTCTCCTTACCCATGTTACTCTGTAGATGTAATAGGCATTTCTGGTCTATTTACTTACATACAGACTAGATTGCTAGCCAGGTGAAAGCTATGTTGACACCACTTAAACCCAACTGGCAAGATTAAAAACAGTGCCATGATGAAAATTATATTCTGATTGCCCATAGCACTCACAAGTACAGCAAGTCTAGACATTACCCTCTGGAAAGAACAAAAACCCCAAACAAACCAAAGAAATCAAAAACATGCTCCCCGACCAAAAAAGCACAGAATTTATCTAGTGATTTTCAACTCAGTCAAAAATGAAAAAGCACAAGCATGAAATCGCAAACAAACACCTTTTTTCCAAGCTTTTCATTAATTCTGAGTGAGACTGCACAATATCCAGAATTAATTCAAAGACTGGCATGGATGCTGGAGGCGGTAGGGTGCTTGAAGTGGTAGGGTAAAAAACATCCATAACGACTTTTCTTTTTAGCACAGTGTTAATAGAGTACAGCCTTTTCCCTTGCAAAGAGGCAGAAGCTGTGTTAGTTACAGGCTGGTTTTTGATCTTACTGCAACGGAATACTTCAGCTGCCACCTCCTGGATAATCGAATCTACTGCACCGCACAAGGCTTGTTTAACCGTCTGCCTTCCTAAATCCTGTAAATACAGACAAACCAGATTCTCCTTTAAGCGTATTCTTATCCTAATCCAAACAGGTCCTTTACTAACTATATTTTTCACCAGTAGTGAAGAGAGACAAACACCACCGTATTTTCAGCCTTGATCCCAAGTTTGTATTCAGAAGACCAGAAAAGACTAAGAACTTGGATGCAATACAGAAGGAAAGGATGGGATAGGTACCACAGACCCACCTACCCAATAAGACATCAGTACTGAAGTAGGGGGATCTTTGTTCTGAACATATCTGCCATCCTGTCAAGTCTAGCCTTCATAGGGAAGATAAAGAAGCTAAAAGGAAAAATCCTTGATGACTGGTAGCAGTGCATCAGATTTTGCCAACATGATGGGGTAAAACTGGTCATTAAATAATGCAGATCAAATACAGGTTTGTAGTGAGGAAGAGAAAGATATTTACACATGTGTTTCTTCAGTTGATTACTATTATGACATCAGCTACTATGTAAGCCAAGTCATGGGTGATATCTGAGCAGTGGCAAGAATGAAGTGAATGTATCTGGATGACCTGCTACACCACTTGGATGCACACAAGTCTGTGGGACCGGATGGGTTACATCCAAGGGTGTTGAAGGAGTTGGCAGATGTGCTCGCCAAGCCGCTGTCCATGATTTACCTGAAGTCATGGCTAACTGGGGAGGTCTCATTGGACTGGAGGGTATAAAATGTAAAACCTATCTACAGGAGAGGCAGAAAGGAGAATCCAGAAAACTGTAGACCCATAAGTCTGACTTTGGTGCCAGGGAAGGCCATGGAGCAGGTCATCTCGAGTGCCATTAAAAGATATATAAAGGTTGTCATATAATGGAAAACCGGGGGATCAGGCCTAGTCAGCATGGGTTTATGAAAGGCAGGTCCTGCCTGACAAATCTGATCTCCTATTATGACAACATTACCTGACTACAGGATGAAGGAAAAGCTGTGGATATTGTCTACCTGGATTTTTGAAAAGCATTCGACACAGTTCCCCATAGAATTCTCATAGAAAAACTGGCTGCCCATGGCCTGGATGAGCAAATGGTCTGCTGGGTCGAGCACTGGCTGGATGGACGGTCCCAGAGAGTCATGGTCAATGGAGCTAAATCCAGCTGGGGGCTGGTCACAAGTGATGTTCCTCAGGGCTCGGTGTTGGGACCATTTCTGTTCTACATCTTTATTGATGATCTTGATAAGGACACAGAGTGTATCATCATGAGGACAGGGAGGCTCTACAGAGAGACTTGGATAGATTGGATCCATGGGCCGACGTTAACGGGATGAGCTTCCACAAGGCCAAGTGCCAGGTCCTGCACTTGGGCCACAACCACCCCCTGCATGGCTACAGGCTTGGGCAGGTGTGGCTGGAGCTGTGTGGAAGAGAAGGTTCTGGGGGTTCTAACTGACAACCAACTGATCATGAGACAGCAGTGTGCCCGGGTGGCCAAGAAAGCCAACGGCATCCTGGCTTGTATTAGAAATAGTGTGACCAGCAGAAGTAGGAGGGTGATAGTCCCCTGTGCTCTGCACTGGTGAGGCCACACCTGGAGTATTGTGTCCAGTTTTGGGCACCTCAATATGAGAGATCTTGAGGTGCTGGAGTGAGTGCAGAGGAGGGCAACGAAGGTGGTGAAAGGCCTGAAGAATAAATCCTATGAGGATCGACTGAAGGAGCTGGGATTCTTTAGTTCAAGGAGGAGAAGGCTGAGGGGAGACCTAATCACTCTCTACAACTCCCCGAGAGGACATTGTAGCAAGGTTAGTGCTGGTCTCACAGGTAATTAGTGACAGAACAAGGGGGAATGGCTTTAAACTGCAACAAGGGAGGTTCAGACTGGACATTAGGAAAAAAATTTTCAGAGAAAGAGTGGTCAGAGTGTGGAACTATGTTGCCCAGGACGGTGGTGGAGTCATCATCCCTGGATGTGTTTAAGGGTCATTTAGATGAGATGTTGGGGGATGTGGTGTAGGGGAGAACTTTGTAGAGTAGGGCTGATGGTTGGACTCAATGATCCCAAGGGTCTTTTCCAAACTGAATGATTCTGTGACCAGTGCATTACAGCACAGGAGCTGCAGACTTGTTGAAGTGGGGCTATAACTCTAAAGTAGATATATTTAAAAAAAAAAAAAGAGGATATGGGACCTCTTTGAATGGGGATTTTTAATGTCACTGCATCTACAGATCTATCTGCCACAACATCCAAATTGAACTACAGAGCCTGTGATAAAATACAAGTATTTCATGCTGGTGACTCAGGCTAAAACTAAGAATTGTAGATTCCACTCAGAAAACTGAAATAACGAGGGAAAATCTTAGACCTCTTAAACGTTATGTCTCAGGACACCCTAATACTACAAGTCAACAAAACTGTGAGAACATGACATCTCCCTACTCATCAACTCCATTTGACTCTGTTGGACAAGGCAGGACTCATAGTTAAAAAACAGTTTAAAACAAAGCATCACACAGCTAAAAACAGGCCCATAGAGAGCAGAAAGCCACAGGTAGAACTACCCCTATAACCATAGCATCAGTAGCATCCAGTTTGTCTCATCACAGACTACACACACTTGCTTCCAGTGGTGTTCCACAGTCCCTATGGCTTTATCTCCTTAGTACAAGTCTTCAGCATCTCAGGGTATTCTGACACTGTGAAACAAGTATATCACAGTCTCAGGAAATGCGAATTCTTCGGGCAAGGCCATGGCTGGATGCTCTATTCAGAACGTCTGTTCATGGATGAGAAGGCCAGAGAGGCAGAGCAGTAGATTTACTTAATCCTCAGGTTTATAAAGAAGCAGAATTATTATTTCATTGTACTATAATGTATCACATTTACTTCCAGCCAAGCAAGACAACACTTACATTAAAAAAAGCATACTATAACAAAAATTGCTTGTACATTTGAAATTGGCCTTTTACGCTCATAATTTCCCTGAGCGTTTTCAGTTGTTGGGTTTTTTTTCTTTTCCAAAATATGGTATTGACTTATCCAGTGCTCTGTATTATTGTTTGTCTCCATGTAAAAGAGGCTGGGATCTCTGGCCTAGAAGCATAAACATTATTAAAATACTAACATTCTCTTCCAAAATTCCCAATAACTTATACAATGAAGAAAGATGGGGAAATCATCATACACAGCAAATCAACATAACAAGAATCAGAAAAACAGGCTTAGGTTTTTCTGTTCTATGATTCCTCTCTAATGGGACCTAGCAGCATAATTATCAGGTTCTTCAAATAAGCCATTTTTTGCCACTTTAAATCTTAGGGTGGTTCTCCATGAACCTGCTAACACAATTTCCCATTTCTTCTTAATACCGTAATGCAAGACACTGAATTCTCTCCTAGTATTAAACAGTTCTGTTTACATAAGAAGAGTGCAGTCACACTAACATCACATCCTCTGAGGTTTCTAACATTAAATATCAGCTATTCACTCCTGTCCAGTATTTCCTCCCCACTAGTCTGCAATCATACACTCCTTCCTTCCACTCATGATGCTAGTCTCTCAAGAACCCAGCTCAGCTCTTCCCCTTATTCTTGATGAAATGCACTGCATAAATAATATTATTTATTTACAATCTGTATCAATGTTGTACTGAGATCTTGCACAATATTTCATAAATTTAGGAGGTTACAATAAATTTCTTACAAGCTGTAGTTAACATTTTTAAAAACAGAACAACAAAACAACTCCCCTCAAAATTATTTAATCGATCTTTGATCAAATCTTGGAAACATAGGCCAAATTGAATTAACCCAATTACCCTTCTCTCTCTGCTTCACTCTGTGTTTCAGTCACTTGTCACTAAGATGAAGCATGATTTAAAGGAGAAAAGCTTTCCCTTCTGTCTAGGAATAAAGGGCTTGTTGCAATAAAATGCTTTGCCATTTTGGGGCTGACCCTGACTTCATTTCATTTCACTCTTCATCCGTTGTGTTGGTTTAAGCCCTGCCGGGACCGGAGAGCACGTTGCTGTTGCCCCTCCCCCACCCGCAGCCGGTCGGGCTGGCAGTGAGGCACAAACCCGGGTTAAAATAAGGAGAAATTTAATACAACAGTGTGATAAACAATCTGAACAACAACAGTGGCAATGATAACAGCGATAAAGAGCAATAACAGTGAACAAGACAAACGATATACAGAGAAATACCGCAAAATGGTCATGGAACAAGCCCGCCGCGTGAGTCGCAACCCCAAAAACCAAAAGCGAAAGTAAAAAGGCTCCGCCCCTGGACCTGACGTCAGCATGGTATGAATAACCCGGCTGGAGATCCCTTCCCCCTCTCTCTCTGCTGGGGAAAACTTGACCCTATCCTAGTTGAACCAGGACATCCGTACATCACTACAGCAATGTTACTAAGGCAGGGAGATAGATATCATTTGGTTGTTGTAGAAAAATAACATCCAAGAAAGTACATGCAATTTATATGTTACTGTTAGGATACAAACTTTTAAAGGATTTTCATTCTTCATACTAGCTGTAAGAGGAATTTACAACATCCTTCATGCTGATCTTACCCCCATCTCCTCAGCTCACTGAAATTATGGGATGCTTGCTTTCATTTAGCACTCTTACAACACGTAAATTTGACACAGGACAATGGTATTTTATTGCAGTTTCCCAGAGGCATAAATTAGTTTCCTTTCTTTCACCTATACTTTCTTGGTAGGCAAGAGCGATCCTTGGTCACACTGAAGAGATCATCATTAGGGCCCTCAAATACGCAAACAGCCCTGTTCTTCTCAAGAAAGTAATGGAAAAAATAAACATGAGCTTGAGGTCAAGGAAATTCAGTGTAACACAGCTATAGGGTTAAATATGTACACGAGTTATTTTTCTGCTTCATCATCCAGATCTGCAAGTAATACAGCTCAGAACTGATCTTCCATCACCTTGAGGAATTCACAGCTATGCAACATCAGTCAGAGCCAGATCAAAGATCCACTGCTAGAGGCAATAACTTTTTGGTCTCAGCTTGTCATCTTTCAGAAATATGGTTTCTCTGCAAAAGTCAGCGTACTGAACTAGAAAACTCATCAAGCTGTTTCTTTCAATTAGTCATCATGATGTGCAGAATGAATTTTAGCTCTTCTCAGCATTCTGTACAGGTTAGGACTGATTTCTGAAGATCATTTTGAAGTATCAAGGCCAGAGGGAGAAGCACTGTCATTAAAAACACCTTCATAAACTTTTGCCAAAGTGAAACTGCTGATTGTCCAATAAGGCATTCACCATCTTTCCATACATTCAAGAATGCTTCAGAACCAGATCTCGAAGCATCTATTCTCTTTGGTTTTAAAAAAGTCAAACTATAACCTCTGCACACAAAATAATTCAGAACACTGATACTTAAATCAAGCTGATTATTAATTGGGACAGCTGACTAGGATATAGAGCAGGAAAGTAAAAAATTGTATTTGGGTTCTCCACTCCATTATGGGACAGAGAACTTATAGCACCAAGACTTCCAGGTATTTATCTAGATAACTTACAGAAAAGCTTCAGACTAAGCAATATCAGCAGAATAGGCTAGAGAACAAATTCTGGAAAAACTCTAAAATACTACCATGTATGCCAGCATAGCCAAGGTAAAGTAAGGGGAAAATAAATTAAGTGGATACAAATATCTGAAGGGAAGAAACATCAAAGGAATAAGAATCATGTACTAAAATAGAAAGCTTGCTATGTTGAACAAAGAGATTAAATTAAAATAAGGACATTTAATATGGTTATTACCAAAACCAGTTTGTGCTAAAATACATCAAACTATGTGAAGTACAACAAACAGAACTCAAACTTCATAAGTATTTAGAGGAAGAAAAAAGCAATGTTTTTATACACGGTCATTTTGCAGCAGAAATGAGATGATATAGAAACTACTAAACAGTGATCTTACAGTGCTTTTGTCACAATGTTTCTAACTAGTAGGATTACCAATGTGTTCAAAAATTACAAACATTTAAATGCTGCATTTGTAATAACACTAAATAATAATTTTCTTTAAAAGCTGGAATCTTAGCAGGCCCTTGTAAGCATTGACACATTTTCCCACTTCTTGTAGACATATCCAAAACTTTGAGAAATACAACTTGAGGGTATTTATGCAACTTTTGGGAGTAAAAGTTTCAGTCCGTTTTCTCCCAGTTTCAGCCTTCCCACTGATATGCCAAAGGGAGAGAGCCCCACAGCAACCACAACAGGATACATACCCTTCAATGATACACCCTCAGGACAAACCAGTGTATCCTATATGTGGAAACAGAGCCATTTCCCAGGCAACGCAGCACCTCTGCAGTGCTGTTGTAGTGCAGGGACTGTATCAGAAGAAACTCTCAAGGTTTTTAAATGATCCATAGCTGTTTTCATTATTCATTTCATTATTATTGAAACAGTGACAGCGTAACAAAGACTGCAGATTTTCAGATAGATCTGTGGAATGAAATGGCAGAAAGCCTGCAGCCTGGCTGTACACACAATTAAAACAAACAGGCTACAGAGACAGATGCAATCCCCACTGACCTTAACAATGTTGATGTTTACATATGAACCTCCCCACTCAGCTGCAGATAGGGAATGACAGCCAATACTACAAATTAGTGAAGGTCAATAGAGCAGGAGGCAGCAGTTAGTCAATTACAAAAGCAAACCCTCTGCTAAAGCACCAAGTCCTGTGTTTTCTCAGTATAATCAAGTGACTGAGTCACGGAGTCTAATAAAATTGACCTGTTTTTCTTTTGTCTAATTGACTGATGCCTGGACTTGCATGAACTTTAGGTGTGTTAGAATTTAAGTCTTAATATCATGTGGCAAAATACAGCCATCTAATTAGTCCATCTGCAGGTCTAACAGCTGCTGCTGCAATGTGCAGTTCCATCCAACCATGACAAAATCTTTGCTTTGAAGGTGTTTACAAAGACAAAAAAAAATAGTTTACAAGCTATGTATGAACTCTACTGGGTGCTACTAAAGTTGCTACAGAAAAAAACAGTTCCTGTGTAAAGAACAATGATGAAATATAAACAAAAGCAATAAAACCCCACAACACTTTCCTCGCATGAGATGTGTTCTTTTAGTTTTCTTGAAAGAGCAAGGCATAATAATTTTCCTGATATTCTCCAGAATAAGTCATTTAAAATCTTAAATAGCCTTACAGATCTGTTTTTTCCCCTTAGCTCTGTGGGTCACCTACATAACTACTCAAGTCCTTCAAAAAACTATATACAGCCTCAAGATTTTCAAGGGGATTTTTCTACACATTTCCTATATATATTGAGTTTAACTTAAAATGGGCTTCAGGTGAATTATGACAAAGCTTGCTCCCATGATAAGTAGCCGCAACTGTTGTTGCTACTTCAAAGCTTCTTCCGCTAGGGTATTTGTGTGTGTGCTTGAGCTTAGACACCATTGCTGAGCTATAACTGAAGTAACATTGGACACTGGTCTCACACTTGGATTTTCAAACGAATTCAAGGACACCCAAATCTCATTGCAAGATTTGGTGCCTAGCAAAATATCAACTCAAAACAGAAGATACCTTACTGCATTTTGGCCATGCCTCTGAGTAAAAAAGCAGTTGGACATGGAAAGCTAAGTTGACTTTTCCTCAAGGCTCTGTGATCCTCTTCCCTGCAAACTATACTCACTGAAGTTAGAAATTGGAAAGCAGCTGTAGAATCCCACTACTATATCATTTTTTTGTACGAGAAGACAGCTATCATTAAAATATTAATTTAAAACAAATAATAAAAATTGAAACAAACTCCAGAAATGTACTTTCTGTGTACAATTCCCTATGCATTCACACCAGTACCATGCAGTCTCTGATTTGGACAAAGCAATTGCCTAGATTATCACCAATAAATTCTGTTTGAAAATGCATTATAAATAAGGTTCATCTCCAACAGTACACCACTGAGCACAGCCCTGACAGATTCTTCTGACACCAGAACTATAGACCAAGAGGTTGAAAAGAACACTCAGAACAAAGTTACAGACTTCATTTATGCAGTTTGATGACATATACGTTCTCTCTCTCTCTCTCTCTCTCTCTCTCATCACATACAATATTTTGTATGTACATTTACACATTTTTACATATATAAATAAGATATACAACTTGGAAAACCAACTTCCAAACCCATTCAGTTTCCCATTGTTATATTAGTACTTTCTCTGCTCCACTAAACCTGTAACTACATTTTTCAACAGTCCCTCCAATTTGGCTGGGAAATTTCCTAGTTATTTTCCTTCTCTCCCAGCTGCAGTTACCAATGCCTCACTAACACACTTCCCTTGAACTGATATTGCTTTTCAACTGTCTCTTTGTTCCCCAGTGTCTTACTGTTATTTCTGGACTAAACAATGCATTCTATCATCACACAAGAGTCATCCCCTAAGAGGCAAGTCAATTTGCTATTTCTCATTTATTTTACCAAGGGGCTACTTAGTTGAAAAAGCAAAATTTCTTTTCAACATTCTTAAAAACAGCACATTTAAAATGCACCCATGAAGAAGTTTTTTAAATAACAGCTTCAGCCTTCACATACATTGAGAAGCAAGAATCCAATGCTTAAAAAAAGTATTAAAACAATACTTCATGTTGCCACATAAGGCTATCTAGATCTACAGTAAAAGCCAAGGAAAATGGAATCCCTTTAGTCACTGACATAAGCCGGTTACATTCATGAACTGTCATAGATAGAAACATTTTAGAAGCAGATAGAGAAAAAGAGAACATAAATAGACATTACATTTGTTGATCAGATTTAGTACATTGTACAGGTCCACTCAGCTCCAGCCAGTTCCACTGACAGGTCTTAAAAAACTTTAAAGTTTCTCTTGAACAAACTCTTACGTATTATAGTTTAAGGGAGTTCACAACAGGCAGTGGTCTGACATTATCACTGTCACACACAGTCAACTTTTACATTAATATTTCCTTTCTACTGAAAAATTGCTTATACAATGACATCAACAAAAACTGAGTAAACATCAGAAATGTGCCTATTGCCCATGGTCACAAATTAAACCAATACTAGTGTAAATTACTTCTAGCAGGATTAGTGCTCAAAAGTACAATATTCCCTTGGGATCTTTGAGAAATCAGAGCCAAGTTTCCTTTTAATGAAAGATGGCACTTTTGTACTAGACAAAATGTTAACAAACACTAAGGCAAAATTTAGAAATGTTTAAAAAAAAAATCTAGCTTCATTCATTACTAAACATTATCTCTGTTTAAACTTCTTTCCAAGGAAGGAATAACATTAGTTTTGGGATACAATAGACACTTCTGATGAAGTAAAAATTTATGTCAATAAATTTATGTTCAAGATAATGCCTTAACATAACTTTACTTTGGCCATCACAGTCTGTGTCCCTGGGAAGACCCAGGGAAATACAGGCCAGTCAGTCTCACTTTTATGCCCAGCAAGATCATGCAGTGGATCCTCTTGGAAACTGTGCTAGGACACATAAATAAGGAGGTGATTGATGACAGCCAATATGGCTTCACTAAGGGCAAGTGCTGGACAAATTTGGTGGCCTTCTACAATGGGGTTACAGCATTGGTGGATAAGAGCAACTGATGTCTTGGACTTGTGGAAAAAATTTCACAGTGTCCCACACAACATCCTTGTCTCTAAATTGGAGACACATGGATCTGATAGATGAACCAATCAGTGGATAAGTGGATAATTGGCTGGACATTTGGGGTCCAAGACTTGAGGTCAACAGCTCAATGTCCAAGTGGAGAGCAGTGACACGTGGTATTCCTCAGGGGTCAGTGTTGGGGCCAGTGCTGTTTAACATCTTTGTTGGAAACATGGACAGTGGGACTGAGGCACCCTCAGCAAGTCTGTCAACAACACCAAGCTGTGTGGTGTAGTCGACATGCAGAAGGGAAGGGATGCCATCCAGAGGGACCTTGACAACCTTGAGGGGTGGGCCTGTGAAACCTCATGAAGTTCAACAAGG
This sequence comes from Athene cunicularia, assembly GCF_003259725.1. Taxonomy (NCBI): domain Eukaryota; kingdom Metazoa; phylum Chordata; class Aves; order Strigiformes; family Strigidae; genus Athene; species Athene cunicularia. The sequence continues at coordinate 8,520,548 of NW_020799142.1, read as the reverse complement.
CCAAGTGCAAGGTCCTGTACGTGGGTTGGGGCAATCCCAAGCACAAATACAGGCTGGGCAATGAGTGAATTAAAAGTAGCCCTGAGGAGGAGGACTTAGGGGTATTGGTGGATGGAAAATGAATATGAGCCAGCAATGGGCACTTGCAGCCCAGAAAGCCAACACTATCCTGGGCGGCATCAAGAGAATTGTGAGGGGTCAAGGGAGGTGACTCTCCCCCTCTACTCTACTCTTGTAAGACCCCACCTGGAGTATTGCGTTCAGATCTGGGGCCCTCAACATAAAAAGAACATAGACCTGCTCAAGAGGACACAGAGAAGAGCCATGAAGATGGCGAGGGGCTGGAGCACCTCCCCTATGAGGACAGGCTGAGAGAGTTGGCATTGTTCAGCCTGGTGAAAAGAAAGCTCCACAAAGACCTTACAGCAGCCTTCCAGTACTTAAAGGGGGCTACAGGAAAGATGGGGAGGAACAAGAGGTAGCAGTTTTAAACTGAATGAAGGTAGATTTAGATTAGGTTTAAGGAAGATATTCTTCACTGTCAGCATAGTAAGACACTGGAACAGGTTGCCCAGAGAAGTTGTGGATGCCCCCTCCCTGGAAGTACTCCCTGGAAGCAACCTGGTCTAGTGGAAGTTGTCCCTGCTCATGGCAGGGGGGTTGGAACTAGATGATCTTCAAGGTCCCTTCTAACCCAAACCCTTCTATGATCTTATGTTTTTATGATTGTCTGAAGAGGCAGGATAAAGATGCAGGGGGAAAGTTAGGAGAAGAGGACAAACAAATGTTCTCACACATCATCCATGCCTTGAGGTACCTGGGTCCTGTTGTACACATCAGCAGGATCAAATATTTCCTACTCTACTGGGTACATGCATATGGAGCTGGCTGAGTCCATAGAGTTGACACCAGGAGGGCTTATGCTTTCACTGACAGTGCTCAAAAGACACAGTAACTACCTCTGAAAAACTCTGGCAAATATCTACACCTGCAGTAAACACCTACACTGTGCATGCCAGCTGGATGTCCACCACAGCTACCTTGGGCCCCTTTAGAGTGCACCGGTTGCATCCATTCGGAAAAAAGGGAAGGCCTGTTTCCAGTTTGTCTAGAGCTTGTATCCAGCACTAGAGCTTCATCACAAAGGGAAGTAGAAACCAAAGCTAAGGTCTGGTGTGTACCAATATATAGATGACTGAGGGACAGTGTTTAAGTAAGAAGATAAAAGTACCAACATGACCTTACAAACTCACTCACAAACATCTCCTCTAATACAGTTAACAAATCTTGAGCTGGCTCTTGTATTTTATAGTCTAGTAAGTGCTCTATAGAAAGTTATGATCTGAGAAAATGTCAGTTAACATACATGGAAGCAAAGAGGTCCCAAATGGGGAAATTAGTGAGATCTTCCTGAAAGCAAGTTTAAAGCATAACTGCTTATAGAAAACAGATGCCATGGCAGCACACAATTGTATGCTGCAGTTTTAGTTTAAGATACAGCCTTATGTACCATAAAATGTTGTAACCTCATATTGAGATATGAGGTCTTTGGAGCAAAGAAAATGGATCTTTGAAAGAGATGTTAATGGAAAGTGGTTAGTACAGTAAGGCAAATGAAAGAACTAATTTACATTCAGTTAAACTCCAGAGACTCAGAGAAGTAATTACAAGTCTGTCCAATAAAAAATGGGGCATATAAAAATAAGAGAAAGGATCTGATAATTTATCAGTTGGGAAAACTGGTACACTGGTTTTTAGGAATTTGTCAGACAAAAGTCAAAGGAAAGATACTTAAATGCAGCCTTTCAGAGAGGTGAGTCATATGCCCTAATCTGGGGAGAGGGTACGTCAAAAGAGACAACAAGAGATTAGAATGTGATTCCTAGCATAAAGGAGAGGTTGAAAATCAAAGACAAGATAACAGAGGATTTTGAAATGTTCAGGAAACCCAAGCAGTCCTGAAGGGATATCTGCAGTATCTCATATTTTTGTAAAGCATAAAGTATGACTGGAGATTTATTTAGGAGAATTACAATTTTACTATGGATAAATTGCTTTAATGAGAAACCACTAGGAAGATTACAGACCTTATTTCTTTTTCACAGAGGCAAAAAGAGAGTCTTTTAAGAGAAGAGGAATAAACACCAGGAAAATTTACATTTTTTAATGCTGAAATCAGTTTGTTGGAGTTTTTTTTTCCCTGAATACTTTTGCAGGGACAAGCTTAAAGAATGGTATAACCTACACTGCTTCACTGAGCATCTGCAGCTAACTGGACAGCTCACCACCTTGAAAAACATGGTCACAAGATTCTAGCATCGTAACTGTGTTAATACATTAACTGTATTAACTACTCTACACTGCAGCTTGTCCTTCAGAGGACACACATGACCGGTAACCACATCTCACCCACCAAGAAATACTAGTCATCTACATTACCTGACAACTTTCTGCTCATATCATTAACTAAAAATCATTCTCAAGCATGTACACTTTGAGATTTAAGGACTAAAATATACTGGCATGTTTTGGTTTAGCTTGTATTTCCTAGGTTTTATTTGCTGAAGCTGAATATGACCTGTTATCTGGAATTAATTTTTTGTAGTGTTAATTTCTTGAAAGAAATCAAAAGCTATAGGGAACCTGAATTACTGACAGTCTTGCTAAAACTGTCATTAAATTTCAGTGGGATCACATTTGCTTTCCTGAAATCATGTCATACTGTTCCCTGCAGCCTTAAGAATTAATGACCCATGTATCACAGCATCATAAATACTGTGTAATTTTTTATTAAAACTGATTTTGATTCAAGGAACTCTGAAATATAAACCTGTCACAACAGTTCTGTGTGTCAATGTGCTCTAAATGCCATCAAATATAAAATTAATGTAAAATTAATGTAAAGGCATCATTAAAATAATTTTCCAAATAGAGTTGGTTTAATTAAAACCTATTATATCCTGGAAGGCACACTACAAAAGACAAGGATAGCATGCAAGAGCTATATACAATTATTTCTGTTCCTAACAAAAGTTGTCAAGCAGAAACTAGCACCTTCTTTAAAAAGAGCAAACTGTTAAGATTCCAAGTAATGAGGAAATAGTGTGCAGTGGTATTTCAACGAGTTATCTTAGATGTGTGGTAGTATCATAGAATACCTCAAGTTGGAAGGGATCCATAAGGATCATGAAATCGAACTCCCTTATCCTCCCTAAGACTAGACTGACACAAACATCGTCCAGATGCTCCTTGAACTCTTGTAGGCTTGGTACCGTGATTACCCTAGGGGGGCCTGTTCCAGTGACTGACCACCCTCTCTCAGTGAAGAACAATCTTTTCCTAATGCCCAATCTGAATTTCCCCTGATGCAGCTTCATACCATTTCCTCGTGTCCTATCACTGGTCACCAGAGAAAGATCAGCACATCCCCTTCCACTGCCCACCCTGAGGAAGTTGTAGACTGTCATAAGATCACCCCTCAGCCTTCTCTTCTCCAAGTTGAACAAACCAAGTGACTGCAGCTGAACCTCATAACACTTGCCCTCAAGACCTTCTCTGGACACATGTCTCATGTCCTTATATTGAGGTGCCCAAAACAACAAAAGGACTTGAGGTGGGGCCTGATCAGTGCACTATAAAGTGGGACAATCACCTCCCTCAACTGGTTAGCTATCCTGTGCTTGATGCACCCCAGGATACATTTGGCCCCTTTTGGCTGCTGGGTACACTGTTGCTCATTTTCAACCTGTCATAGTTATATACATTGAGGAGATCCCCCCTGAGCCTTCTCTTCTCTAGGTGAAACAACCCCAGCTCTCTCTACCTTTCCTCACAGGAGAGATGGTCCAGTCCCAGACAGACTTCTCCAAGGGGCACCCCAGAGATGGAGGACAGCTGTGAACTCAAAAAGCTTAGAGAAAACTACTGCAACCATGAAATGTGATTTTCTGACTTTAGTGGATGACATGTTCTAATCCCAGAAGGAACAACTTGGCCTATCATACCATCTTTGAAGTGCAAGATAAAGGTTGCCAAAGGGGCTGGCCTGCCTTCTTGGACTGGCTTTTCCAAGTTATCATCTGATGCCCTTGAGACAGCAAGATGCCACTTGTGCCCTGGGTTTGGGATCAGGGATGCACTAAGAGCTTCCTCCAGCACCTGGTGCTCCACACGCAGCATTTCTTCCTATTCAGGTCTGCTTAAGCACTTGCATGGTGCACCAGGGGGGTGGGCAAAGCCCTGCTGCACATCACATACTCACCCTTCCTTCTCCTCTGCACTCCCAGCTCTGCCTTGAGAGGCTCCCCTCCTGTGCCACTTGCAGCTTGCAGGAGAGTAGAGAGGGAAACAAGGAGTCATCCCCACAACTTCTCCATTGTGAAGCTCTCAGGATAGTATTTGTGCAATGGGGACAAGGGGGAACCTCAACAAAAACAAGGCTGACCCCATCTTTGCCAGTCAGTACAAGGTGGCAGTTGGTAAAGGTGCTGGTCTGCCTTCTCAGGCTGGCTTTTCTTCTCAAGGACCAAGATCTCAGCTGGGTCCACAGCATAAAGCTTCAGTGCAGTGGCATGTGCTGTGGTCTGTTGCTTGAAGGGTTGCACTGAAGCTGGAAAGCAGTGGGAAAGGTTGGCTTGGCAGCCTGCCAAGTCCATGGGAATGCGTTCGTGGTGGATCTCAGGATCACTGCAGAGCTCGCCATCCTCATCCCCTGTGGAGCCAAGGAGTGGGCTGCAGACATGTTGCAAGGGGTACCGGAACCAGCACTTTCCCCCAGTGCTTTGTATCGCACACTGGTGTCATGCCAGGCACAGGAGGATTTTCACCCCCAAGGTCGATCTGGCCAGGGGCTTTTGCCAGACTCAGAGATGGATCCAGGTTGCAGGAGGGAAGGGGTTGGGCAGTGGTGACATCCCTGTTAAGTGTGACCACACCTGGGGCCGGGAGACAGGTCTTGTTCACATGCTCAGGGAACAGCCGACAGCTCTAGGATCAGGAAGGAATTTTCCTCCAGGGGCAGATTGGCACTAGTCCCTGGGGGCTTCTTCCCTTCCTTGGCCTCACTGAGCACAAGCCCTTTGACAGGGCTTGTCTGGGCCATTTTGACTAAGTGCCTGCCTGCTGTTGAAGACACCATGGGTGTCTTGGATCTCTCAGGAGCTGTCATTTTTCAGCTGTCCCTGCATTCAATAAAAGTGATTTTTCATCCTTCACCTGCTGTTGGTGTCATGTGTGTGCTGGTCTTGGACTAGAAACCTTGTCCTGCAGCTATACTGACAGCAATGGCATGTACAATGTATTGGGTTTACATGGCAAGTTTTGAGGCAGGGGGGAGGCTGCAGGGATGGCTTCTGTGAGAAGATGCCAGAAGCTGTCCCCATGTCCAATATAGCCATTTCCAAATGCCTCCAAGACAGACTGCCACTGGCCAAAGCTAAGCCTGTCGGTGACAGTGATAGTGCCTCTGTGATAATATATTTAAGAAGGAGAAAAAACTTCTGCAGTAGCTATCCAGGTATTGCATTGAGCTTTTGAATGCCACTGCACATTAGAACACATTTTCAGCTCTGGGATGCTGAAACAAATTTCACACGCTGCAGTGGAGTCCTTATGCCAGTGTACAAAATCATGATGATGATAAGGCCGAAGCAAAAAAGCAGTCTCCAGCTGTACCTTAGAGAGGCTTTGAAGAACCACAATCACTGCAGGATGAATTCTAGCCTTACCAAACAGCACTAATGAAGCAGATAAATAGGAATGGCACAATCGACCCATCAACATTTCAAGAACTCATTTCAAGCATAAAGCAAGCATGTTAGCAGGTTTTGCCACCACAATGAAAAGGCAGAAATTAAGCAACCTTTTTAAACTCCTCAAAGATTCTCAGATAACAGTCTTTATCCTTTGTATAACTCAAGCATCTACAGACTGTATTCACATCTGGGACACATTTGAACAACAAATATATTTGTTTTATAAATACGGAAATCAAAACACAAAGTTGGTTATTTACTGCACATTTCTTACATGAACTACAATAGTTCATTTTAAAAAGATACTAGATTTCTATCAAAGCTTGCTTGTGTTCCTGCTTAGATTATTTACACAATGTTTAACTCTTCAGGAAACAGAGCAACACAGAGTGGACTACCTGCTTTTTCCCTATAGTTATTCCACACCCATCTGTAAAATTTTGTCACTATGCCCTCTTTTAAAAGCTAGGTCAGCTTGCCTGGAGCCTGGCATTCCTTTAAGCAACAGTGACCATCCACTTGGTTCCATTTTAAAACAGAGCATTTGTGGCAGCTTCAAAAGTGATATACACAAATCCTGTTTGGGGCTCAACCCTACTGCACTTCTGGCTATCCTACAAGACAAAACTTATTAATACTTAAACATGAGCATTAAGACTATCATGTATTTTACATACGATGGTTTGGTTTCAACATGATTTCCTCACTGAGTCATTGGCCAGCAGGGCACTTGCTTCCATCTTATCTGAATTATTCATGAGGCATTCCTCTATAGAAATCATCAACTTAACTGGAAGAATCACTCAACAGAACACTCCTGTCATATTTTATTTTTTCCCCTTTATTAAGTTCCAGTGTTAATCAAAAGCATTCCATTTTTTCCCCCAAGACAGAAATGGTGTATGAAGTGAAGCATTTATTCATGAATGCCTATTACCTGCCACACATCAGAAACAGCACCTTGAACTAAAAGGTTGGAAATTTGTTATGCAAATAACAAATGTTCCTAAAAGTTTCTGAAAAAGTACAAATAGGTAGATATGAAAAACACTTTGATATAAATATAATTTGATGTTAGCAACTACTTGCCAAACATCTACTTCTAGGAACTAGTAATTTTCTCAAAATAAAGGAACTAGTATGACTGTACCTTTAGAGGAAGTTACTAAGGGAATGAAAATTAGCTGTTGGCATTGAATCAACACAATTCATACAATTATTTTAGGAGGACAATGTTTCATTATGAAAGATAAAGGGGCAACTAGATTCCCATCTTCTACAGTTGTTTCAGCAATTCTGGATGCAGAATATGTGCAGTATTTTATAGGGAAAAAATCAAGGCTAACTACAAAACTTGTACTGAATTCAATCCAAATCACCAAAATTTAATCCAAAACTTCACAATGGTGAAGTCCATACCTCTGCAAAAGGCAGCACTGGGCCTTTTTTTTTTATTATTTCAACAGAATATAGAGAGGAAGACTTAGTTCTCTGAAAGGTTATAACATTCACATTACAATTTTTCTGACTTGAAAGTGCTAGGAAGTCAGAGCAGTTGCAAATTATAGGGTCTAAACTCTACAATACTGTAACTCGTACCTCTCTCCACATCCAATTCCTCCAACAATTTTTCCTTCACTCCTGAACTTTAGAGCTACCTTAAAAAAAAAAAAAAAATCAAAACTAGAAACACCCAATTCCCTGTCTGTAACAGGTACCCCCTTATTTGCAGGACAAGGCTGTGAGACAAGACACACACCAATATGGTTAACAGTCAAGCTCCCACATTTATTATAAAAAACAAGTCCTTATATATTCTTGTGACAGCAAATCCGTGTGTTGCTCTGGCGCATGCTCAGTTCAAAAACTCGTTCCTCTCAGCACTTTCAACAAGCGCTACTAAGTGTGCACAACCGGTAGATAAATTTCTGCTTTGTTATTCTAAAGATTCCCTTCTTACCTGTTTCTTCCCTAATGAGCAAAACCACTTTCGCTTTTAGCCGTTGTTAATCTAGACGCCGTTAATCTTTTAATACAAGTGCGTCATTAATTTAGACATCATTAATCTTCTAATTTGAATCCTGATGACACTTTTACATTGTCAGTGACGCAGACAGTTCACGACCCAGCATACGCACCCACACCTATCCCCAAACTCTTGTTATCACTTTGAATTAGGTATCATTTTGTCATATACACACTGAAAACAACAACAGAATTCAGATCAGTTTATATCTGAGGTAAATAATGCTGCCAGGTAAGTGAATGCTCCTTGCTTAATTTTTAAATATGTTTAACTTCCTCTTGATGTCAAGTCCTTAAAAACTTAAAAAAGGACATAACCTCAAGAAGAGGGTGTATCCACCCACAGATGCACTTTTATAGTGGCACTATACAGTGTTACAACAATTGTGAGCTACATAATAGTCATGCCACTTTCCCTCTGAGGAGATACATGCCTCTAGAGATAGAAAGAACTGTTCTATTCCCTTAAACAGAAGAGCTGCAACTTTCCTTGCATCTTGTGAAGGGCACATAAGTGAGGACTTCCCATTACCTGCTATTAGGAAAGGTGTAAAATCTGGTCCTTAAAAGTTCACTTCCTTATTTTGTCCTTTATCACTGGACAAATACTGAGTTGCTTTTTTTTTTTTTCCATTTCAGATAAACACCTAGTAAACAGTAACTGCAACGGGAATTGATGTTCACACTGTGTTCTCCTTCATCATATCAAAAGCACATAATGCCCCAACAGTGCCAGCGCAGCTCTGCAAACTATCACCTGCAACTCCACAGTGACAATGAGGTCAAAAAGGAAACATGACTGCTGTCTGAACAGAGAGGAAGGGATGATTTAATTTTGCAGGCAGAGGTCTAAGTTCAGCATGCATGGCTAAAGAAGGTGAAACTCTTGCTGATCACAGGGAGACCAGCAGCACAAATCCCAGAGGGAAGAACTCCTGTCTGTCTCGGGGGAGACAGGTGAATAAAGCCCAGCAGAACAAGAATCTCACAACTGATTCAAGATCAGCTGAAGTACATATTTGGTCTACTATAAATGCCTGCTCAAAGAAAAAGAGAAATAAAATGTCTTTGAATAAAGCAAGGGTCACAATTTTAAGTGTTCAATCTGACTGCCACCACTTTCCATTAACAAATCCGTTATTGTTACATCCAGAACGAAACAGAATGACCAGTAAGATTCCAGTTCTGCATAACTATTAGACTCAAATGGAAATACCCATAGACACTGCTCTATAGACATTCACTCTCAGTGAAAAAGAAAATCCACATAACCTTTCTAGGGAAAATTATTATCTTTTTGTGTAAACTTAGTAGTCCTCACAATACTGATCCTGCATTTGGCATACACCAGCACATCTAACACTAACTCAAGACACCCTGTCTAATCCCTAAAAATAATAGGGAACTTGATTTTGTGTAAAGTTAAAATCCCTTAGAGGACTATAAATATAATAAAGTAGTGTAAATTGATAAATTAATATACTATAGTATCACTTTTTCCTTATTACCTTCTGCTAGCAATTACAAAAAAGATTCAAATGTAATGTAAATTACCTCAGTTTTGCAAATGCTTAATCACAACCTGTATATGACCCATTTCTTAACACATCCATTAAAAAGTGTACTCAAAAAGCAAATTAAAAAAAGAACCCACACTAGAAATTTACTATTACTTTTATATACATATCTGCTACATATATATATATATATATATATATATATATATATATATATATATATATGAT
>NW_020799142.1:8448487-8510933 GCF_003259725.1 Athene cunicularia | reverse complement strand
TATATATATATATATATATATGTATGATCCTTTTGGCAACAAAAAGAAAACAAGGAAGTAAAACCACTAACTTTTAAAATAAAAATTTAATTTTACTTCTAAAACCCATTTAAAAGATGGTGATCTCATAATTATATATTTTGTAAGCATATGATCTATATTTACATGCATGTAAATATGCAAATGGTTCACCTATTACTAACTTGACAAACATTCTACATTGTTCTGTTCCACTAAGACACAGAGTAGAAGATATGTCTTAATGTGCTTTAAATCTTTTCTATACACTCTCTGATACACCTTTTTTTGAGAGTAAATCCGAGTATTCAAGCCCAAAAGAATCTTTCATATACCAGATAACGTCTCAGTTTCAGTTCAGCTATAAAAGCTAAAATATGTTACCTGTCCTTATAGACACAGCAGGCCACAGCATAGCATATGGTCTATTACAACTACTGAGGTTTTTAATTATTACTTACATGGACAGAGAGAACAGTTCAAAGCTACTTCCAACTGAGCATCTGCTGCCTTTTACATCCATGACAGAAGATGTGCAGTATGCACCAACCAGATCAAGTGGTGTATATACATAAACTTAAGCTGTAATTGTGCTGCAAGCATTGCTGCCCCATAGGTATAGCAATTTTTCTGTTGCTTAGTGATAAAAGTATCTCCTCATAGAGAAAACTAGTTACCATCTTCTAGGAAATCCAAAGAAAAATTTACTGAATCTTAAACCAGTAAAGCAAAGCATCTGCCCTAGGATATATTGCCAAAAGAAGTCAATACCAAGACTGTCCTAACAGTTTAAGTGAACACCAATCCATAGTGATGAGTATCAAGCTTTATAGAAACTATACCCTAGCAACGGAAGCAACTTTTATCTAAGTCTCTTCTACAACTTCTTAAAACACAGATCTTTCTCTCCTCCCCTCTTTGCTTTCTCCTGTCATCTGTCCCTCACCACAAAAGCAGCAGCACTCAGGACATGAAATGCCAGGGCTTTGGAGGGATTGTGAAAAGGGACACAAGGAAGAAGCCTGGTAACTGAAGGGTGTACATACATCCCTAAAGTGGAGGTTTTGTTGCAGGGAGATGAGGAACGGCTGCACAAGAACAGAAACTTTTTTTTTTTTTTTTTTTTTTTTTTTTTTTTTTTTTTTTTTTTTTTTTTTTTTTTTTTTTTTTTGAGTACAACAATTCGGGGAAGGAAAAAATGTGGGTGAGATACAGGATGTGCAGATCATTACTCCTAGCAGGACACTGAGCTGGAGTTGCAGTGCCTGGGGGATGCTAGAGCGTGGTAAGATGTGCATGTTTGTGGGGTATCAAACAGGAATCAGCCACTACTGCAGAAAGAGAGAAAAGAGCTCTGAAAATGAAATGCTTGAGAAATTGCCACAGCAATTTAGCCTTCATGGAGGGTTCAATGATAGCAAAGGAATCTTTCTCTTCAAATGGCACAGGAAAAGCCACATCTCTTCATTAACTAACTGAACAGTGTTAAAAGGGCACAAAAAAGGACTAAGCTTACCTCTTTGTGAAACCAGCACATGAGGACAAATTCAGTTCTGTAGAGATGCAGTGGCATAACGATCACAGTGAATTAGATCTTTTATTGCTTTGAAGCAGAAACAAATACATAATTTATGTGCATTCATGTATGTAGGCATAATAAACACAAACCTCAGGAGAAAAGCATGAACCACTATCCCTTTTTAAAAGTTCAGTTTTTAATTAGATTTCAAAACAAGCAGGAAAGTTGTAGAAAAGAATGCAGCATAAACAATTTTTTATCTAATGTAACAGTTGAAAAGAAAACCCTTAGTCTTAAAATAATTTTTGCCCTTTTTGAAGTCAGTTGAAAAGTTTTCTTTTTATTTTAAGAAAAGCTAATAAAAAAGTAATTTATTGGTGGTATCGTAACACCATCTTCCAGCTGAAATTCCAATGGGGTTATGAGGCAGTGAAAGTAAAATCTTGAATAAAAGTAAATTTATATTTGTCCTGAGTGTCTCTTTGCTTTTAATTTGAAAGATTTCTAAACAAAAGGGATGGTATTCTTATTTTGAAAGGTTTCTACCTTGGTATTTTTTCTTAAACTTTGTCTTACAGATATGAAAATATGGAGACTTAACAATGCCCACCTTTGTAAAATTTTTATGTCTTCACTTGTTCAAAATCCTGCTATCTGTGTCACCAGTTCCCCAAAGCATGACATAGTGGAATACAGAAGGCAGATTTCATTTCACTAGCAATATTTGGAAGTGCAAAGTGTACAAGGATAAAGGACCAAATATTAGAAGCAAACACATCCCTTTCTTTTTAATCAATATCTTGTTAGACTGGTGGGTTTCACTCATTAATCTTCTGGTAAGTGAAAAATGAAGCAGACTGACCACTACACCAAAAAACAGAACTCCAAATTAAACTCATCCTAATGAAATTGCTTGCAAAGCTTGTTACTTTGTCATGCACAACTTTCATCAAGAGTCTGGACTTTGGAGTACACATTTCTTTGAGGTAATATATTTAGAAGTAAATTCTGAATCCAAAAGGCCTGAAAACAAACTTTCTTACACTGGGTATATTTTTAAAGACATACAAATTTCAACAAAAAACGTATTTTCTGTTTAATAGCTTTCAACAAATCTGAAATCGAACTTCATGTGACTGCTGTGTGGCATCTAAATGATCACTATGTTATAGCTGAGATGGGACATACAAAAAACTCAAAAAATAAAATGCCTGGAGGTTTGCAATGAATTGTTTTTCATTTCTTCAGCAACTGCTGCACAGTGATTGATCTAGTTTTGTAGAACACAGGAAATGAGCAGTTAAAGGCTTCCCTGCATCCAGCATTAGATCCTACAAATCCTGTTAACAACGGGGGCAATATTAGAAGAACAAGAGGAATCAACAAAACTAAAAAGTGCTTATTCTAAGATGTATGGAATTTGTCCTCTCCTGAAAAAACATGAAAACTTTGCACAGAGTTCACGCATAAAAATATTTAATGTAGGATTATAACAATTAAGACAACTATTTCTCTGATCCTGTAATTCTAAGGCATTTTGCAGATGTGTGTGAATCCCAGGCTGTAATACAAATTTCTTTCTGTTCTCTATAACATAAACTCGTATTTTATGAGAAGACACATATGGTCTTTTGTCTAGAAAATAATCTTCACAATGTAGGTCAAAAGATACACTACTATTCTAGATGAATCTAAAATAAAATAAATTAACATATGCAACATTAAATGTGAATATCGTCCATATTTGTAAACACTACATTAACAATAAAGCCTAACTGATACCCTTGTTTCCTTTCGGAATGCTTGGACCGTGTCCCAGAGCTGAGTCACAGCCCAGCACAAGCCATACCACCCCCCCTACTGACTCGTGTGTGTGTCACACAGAAGTTGCACAAGACTGCAACTTCAGACTCCAAGCTAGTGTGGAGATTGCTGTGCTGGGCTTTGCTACAGGAATAAACATGCCCTTTCTCTGTTCCAGCATGAACAAAAGTGCATCTACACTATCATTAATCACATGAGACTGTTTTGCTTCAGATTTGTCAAGACTAATTCAGATTTGCCGAATTTAGCAACAGATACAGGATTTATCTAGACTTGGAGAAAAGGAAAAAGGTTATATAAACTTTGCTAACATAGCCATACAAATTAAATTGTTAGTCCATGCCTAAACAAAAGGTCACTATTATCTTGGGTTAACTAAAACTTCTTAGCTAATCTTTGACCTAACTTTGACCTCTCTTGTTAATTGAAGAAATATTTTCAGTTAATATATTGGTTAGCTGTGTTTACATCCACCACTTCTGTAGTTTCTTGCCTTGCAGCTCATAAATTAAAGACAAAATACCTTTTTCTAAGACTAATTAGTACCCAATTAGCTCCATGTTGTTACCTAGAGTGGAATTGATAGTAGAGACGAACATCAAGCATTTTAATCTGTTTCACAAAGGAGGCATTTATGAACATGAAGAAAGGTACATCAAAACCTTTATTTCACTTTTTTTTTTCTCCAGATCTTAAAATATTACTTCACAAAGCTTGTAAAAATACCAAATCTTCCCCTTCTAGTGATTACCATTACAAAGAGGTAGAGTTATATGACTGTTAGAACAACTAATTAAAGAACACATGTCAATCTAATGTATTTGCAATCATGTTAGTAGGTTGGATCCAGACATAATAATTTGTCATTGAATCATACTTCTTATAGATCTGTTTACACTGGGCTTGTTTAATTCCTTTAGTATCACAACCTTTGTATGTCAGGGTATGGGTATGACATATCCATATCCATGTCCACTTCTGCAGAAGAGTAGTTTTTGCTCAAGTGAAAGTGAAGCACCTGAGTTATAATTCCAAAAGTAATTTCTCCTTTTTTTTCCTCCCTAAATTGGAAGTGTTCAGGTTCCGGTAAAAACATATGCAGGCTTAATTTAAAAATTAAGTCTGAGTCGTAAACTAAACCCAACTGCATTGTAAAATGTATATAAATTTATGAAAAAGAATTCGAATAATGTAAGAAATAAAAATCTTGAGTTAAAAAGAACTGTACAAATAGCATGCCTTATGTTCATCTGAACTAAGTAATACAAGGAATTACAGTTTGAAAACCTGTTGTAACTAAATACTGAAGTTAAAATGCTCAGCAGAAATTCAATATGCTTCTAAATGTTGAAGCCTTACCGTTCCATCACATTCATATCCCTTGTCTTTTTGTACTGATAAAAGCTTCTCCAAAGTAAATTTATCCAGTCATATTGAGCATCATACCTTGTCACCCAAGAGATAACATAACTCTAAAATATGCGCAGAGTTTTCTTCTTCTCTGTAGGAAATGACAATGATCTTCCGTCATCTGAACAAAGGCACCTGGTCTAATGCAAAAATGAAAAAGCTTGTCCATTATTGTTTGTCACATTGGTAGATAAAACTCTTGCCTGTGAAGGGCCTAAAAGTTGTTTTATTACAGCACAGTCAACTGTTTGGATCAAATCCAGATTAATATTCATTTGCTAGTTGCAAATAAATCCCACTGTACTGTCAGTACAGTTTTATATTTTAACATTATTCACCAAAAGCTCCATTCTTCTGAGCTTGCGCTTGTTCTTTGGCATTGGCTTGTTGTATAAGCCATTTTTGAGAAGATGCTCCTTGCTGTGATGGATCTGGGCACCATGCTGAAGCTGGAAAGAACATAAAGCTTGAAGTGGACGGAGTATCGTCTGCAGAAAGATGAAGGGGTGGGGGAAAACAAAAACCCCAACCTTTTAGTAAGCTATTTTAGACGCATCAAGTATCCCTGGTTTTGTATTCCAGGGCTATTTAACAGTGCTGATAAAATATAATTTGGATGATAAATCCTGATAAAACATAACCTTTGGAGACAGAGGGCACAGCTGAATGTACTAAAAAAGCCGCATAGCAGGCATACATCTATCTACCTGCCGTCATCATCCCTTACACCTTCTTTGGACCTACTCAATCCTGACTTCAGCCCCAGCTACATTACTGTAAATTATGGCTTTACCTTGACCTTAGTAATGCACTACAACCAATTACTATGACTCAGCCAACAAGCTGTAATAAAATAAATAACAATAACTAAATTGTTTGTGCTTGTATGAAAATACCTTGAAGGCAGGGTTTTAGAAAGAGAGGACAGACTCATGATCAAGGCAGCTAGACTGCTATCCTGGACACTGGACTTATCCCTGCTTCTGCCCAGCAATATTATGTAGGACTAATGAAGCCACACAAAACAAATTATCTCAAGTGGTTCCTAAATCTAGGTTCTTCATTTTCTGGTTGCCTGACTCAGTATCACAAGGTCTCATGTGCAGATGTGTAAAGCAATCATAAATGTAACTGCAGTCAGCAGGAGCTGAATTTCTACCAAGTAAAATATGACTCCTTCAAGTACACAGGAAAAATCAAGCAACATACACTGGGCATCAAACTAGGTGCACATTCTTAACTTCCATGGCTCTTGACTTCAATTCATCATTTTATATACTAGGAATAACACTCAATTCAGAGAGGGCATAAAAAAAAAAAAAGTACGAATGTTTATGAAGCTCTTGTCTATTACAACATTTACAAAAGCACCTTTGAGAAAGCATCTGAGAAAACAGATAATTTTGTCTTTGAAAAGTAGGCTGGGCCAATAGTGAGTGGTAGGGATGAAACAAATACAAGACTGGGAATTGTAGACACTAACTAAACATTAACCCTGAACATGAGTAAGACAGAAGTCCTAATGAAGGAAAAATATACCAATGTTGTTGTAGCACACCAAAGGAAAAATATACAAAACTCACTTTAATTTCATTATTACTCATTCTTCATAGCTTTAACTTCTACATCAAGTAACTTATCTCTTTAGCATGAAAGCATGTGATATCTGTACCATCATAAAAGACATACAAATTTCTGGATAAGTTTCTTTATGCAGAATTACAATTTCAGAGCCGTGTATTTTCTTGTGTGGTCATACACTGTCAGTCTGGTTCTAAATACAACACTGATTTAATGTTCAGGTGACTCTCTAGTGTCAAAGAGGTAGACACAGGCACGGCATATTCTGCACTATTCCAATAGCAGAAGCAATTTTTGACCTGGGAACGTTTTTTAGTAGGCAGAACTCAAGTACCAAAATATTCATTATCTGATAGAGAGGGATAGGATAGGAGCACCCTAGGGTGTACACAAGAATGTGGTGAATACATGGATGAGCTTTAAATCCCTCTTCACAGACCCTTCTGTACTACATTCTGGGCACACAATCAGATTGCAGACCTGAATCTCTGGTGCGAAACTACCCATAGATCCTTTTCAAAAGGCTTATTAAATTGATATTACTAATGCCAGCAACAAAAGATTAAGAAGGACATTATCTTAATAACCTCTTCCATCACAGATTAGTCAGATCATAGCTTGCAAGGAAAAGGCTAATGTCCAATTAGTATTCTTTGACCTGGGATACACTTAAACTCAAGAATTCCCCTAGTAAGTCCCAAATTTCTCTAATGACATGTAAGAGCTGTGAGCTAGCTGGTAGGAAGACATAACACAGTGGGTAGCACTCCACAGCTACAGGAGTGCAGGAGGTCAGTGGAAAAGCATTTTATCTTCAAGCTAGCTGTGAGGGGGCATTCGGATCATCTCTGCTGTCTAGTTTCTGCAGAAAACAACTTACTACTTTCCATGCAGTAATATAATCAACTGCCTGTCTCAAACTGGATCAGCTTTGGGGGTTCTGAGAGCCAAAGATAACCTTGTTATGCTTTGACTTCAGAGGATCATTTAAAAATACTGATCTATTAAAAAAGATTATGGTTACGTGACTCCAGTAAATATTCCAAGACCAACACAAAAGGAAATTAATCCTACCTGACTGCTAATGAAAATAAGTTTTTTAGAGTCTAGTACCAGTTATTCTCAATGACATTTGTCAGGCCAGTACTTTCACTCAAAGTTAACCATAAATTTAATGGTAGCTAAATACTTTAATATCCTATGTGAGAGAGGTAAACTTTACTGATACTAATCTCCAAATTTTCTTAAGCTTCTCACATCTTGGAGATACTTCTCCTTTTTAACAAGTTGTATAAATATAAAGATATTTTACAAATTCCCAAGAGCCTCAACTGATAGTACCTGAGGTAATACTACTCCCCACTATTAGAATATGAAGAGACTGGTGAAAATACCCGAATGTTTCTGACAATTTTGTTCTCAACTAAAGTAAATAAACATTTCAAGGTGTGTATACATGTACACTGCCTCCTAACATCTATTATAGGATGTATGATTTAAAATTAATAAACTCTCCTCACTTTAATTGGCTTCAGGTTTTATCTACCATTAGGCAAAAGCACAAGAAAGTCAAGGGCACAAAGTCTTTGACACCCAGCACAAAAATTTCATTCCAATTGCCATATTATTCAGTACCAATGAATCACTAATCAACTAAATCATCATTATGCTTTTCTGGCCTAATAAAATTTGGACATCAGAGTGATTATAGGCTATAATCTCTGAAAAGTTTAATATTATCTTCCTTTGCTACAAAATACTAATAATACTTTAGAGTGAGTATAACTTCCATAACAGAAGAATGCAACGAGTTAATTCCATACATTACAGCAACTGAACAGTTGTGAAGTTAACTGTTAACTACAGTTATTTAACATAGTACATAAAGCAAAGTTTACAATACACTATAGTTAAGAAATACCCAAAAGAAAACTGTTTAAAAAAAGAAAATCAAACTAGCATGTTACATTTGTACAATTTTGTACATTAAACATGCCTTGTACATAGTATATGTTTTGAAGATTGCAGTAAGGAATGTTGAAAAACAGCAGAGGAAGAGATAACTAGAACAGTGCATCTCTGCATTATTTGCCCTGCAATATACATAGTAGTACTTCTATTTGTTTTGGGTTAAATGTCCAGTTACCTCTACAGTTTTTTATTCTGTATGTGGCAAGCACAACATGTATTTGGTGCCTTAGAAACCAACTTTTTTTTAAAAGTAATGTACAGGTGAAGACAATCTGAGTCACTCTTGTCATCTTATTTAGAATTACAGGAAGAAGTGTGCAAGAAAGTAGCACAGGATGAAAGAATGTGATGGAAAAGAAGAATGAAGTAGAAGGAAAGAAGAACCTGGAAGACACTAGGAGTGCTGAGTTAAAAACACTTAAAAGGCACAAGTGAGAAACAGTGAACAGAAAGGACAAATGGAAAAAAGAGGGAAGGGAGACTGAGTAACAAGTACAGGAAAAATCTCAGATCCTGAAACAAATTAACCTGAAGACTACACAGTGAAAATTTGTAAAAGTGGAAGTGTCTGGGGAAATGACTAGACAACTCAAGAAAATGAATGAAAAAAAAAAAAAGAAAAAAAAAAAACCAACCCACAATTGACACTAGATGTGTTGGGCAGGTAGCAGTTGTTTTCAATAACCAATCTGTTACTCCATACACAAATGGGGTACCATAGTAAAAGTGGTATGTAAAATAGGTAGTCTGCATTCAGACCTGATGGACATTGCAGCACCAAATACCATCTGTTATAGGACATGATCTGACCCTAACTGGTACTTTAAATATCATCAAAGCAAAATTTTTAGACCTGAATCTTGCCCAGGTTTATCTTCAGACAACTCTTTGTGGTAAAAAAGCTAATTTAATTCCATTATGGTATAGAACAACAACAACAAAAAAAAACATACTAGAATTTAACATATTGAAAAAAGGAATAGCAAAACAATCATTCAAGATCTTTGTATCTAACAAGTTCACTCAGCAATCTGAGAGTAATGTTGACTAAAGAATAAGAAAACTCTAGATACTTTTGGAACACGAAAAGAAAGAGTCACAGTAATCTGAATATACTGGAGTTAATAAATATCTGAAGAAAAATAGTTTCTATTGGTACATTCTTTTTTTACCTTGCTATGCAACAAAACCATTACAATGTCATTAAGATTTTGACTGGAAAATGTGACATTAATAGCTAAGGGCCTTTGCTGCCCCTCTACTAATCATAAAATAGAAACTCAGGTGTTTAAAATTACATACCTCTTGTATACTCTCATTTTTTTCCATGATAGTAAGAGCAACAGCTGCACATTCAAGTGTAGACAAACAGGTGTTTGTTGGCTGTGTACGAATTACATATTGACTTGAAATATTGGGTTTTAACTGCACCTGAAAAACAGCAAACTACTCAAATAAACAGGTCAGTATAGCAGACAAGATATTTCTCCCCTACACTAAAAAAAACACAGGCCATTCCCCTCTGTGGTCAGTTGCCTTCTTTCCTGTTTGCTGTTTTGTCTCCCAGTAGTCAATAACCCTAGTTAATAACCCTAAGTATGACATTATACCTTTGAGTCACTATCAGAGACGAAACTGCACATTTGTTAGTGTACAAACATGTAAATAAAATATAACTTTGTTAGAGACATTTTAGCAACAAATTTCAGTAGCCATAGATATCCTATAACAAAAATGAAATTTTTCACTTATGCTTGTTTGACTGCACACTCTGAACATACACACATGATCACATACGATGTACAATGACTGTGTAGTCACTGACACTATTTACCTTGGTTAAATATTATTTGTCAAGTTCTAAATTAAAGACTTTTAGAAACTACATTTATTCATATAATGTACTAGGTCACTGATTAGAACTATTTGTTTACCTAAATCATGGCTGAAAATGTTTTATTGGCTCTGCCTCAAGTGATAACCACTCTATGCTATCTCAGAAGTCAAAGGTCTCGAAGAAAACACTACACTGCCTGTTTTATCAGCTCCAAAAGCTTTACTGAGTTTACAAATGGCGGTTGAAACATCATGGAATTTACATTATTAGACTTTGTGTGAAAATTCAGATATTATTCCTTTATTTCTAAAATTTTGATCTCCACATATGTTTAAAATATAATTTGCCAAAGAAGTCAATGTTTTAGCAACACTGTCACTACTCTTAACCAAAAATTTTCAGTTCCTTTTAAAAAAAAACTTAATACAGTGCAATAAGCTTAAGGAATTATTATAAAAGAGCTTTTTTTTTTTTTCCCCCCAATCTCCTCCCAACAACCTGTCATTTATTTTTTTTCTCAAAAACTGAGTGACTGTTCCCCACGGCCATCAAAATATTGCTATCATTCTGCCTGTCAGATGTTTTTCAGCATTCCTCACTTCATTCAGTTTTTACCTCTTCATCTTTCTTCCTTTTGCTTTTATTTGTAATGTTTCATTTTCCTTCATCTCTTTTACATGCAATTACCCATTCTCAAAAGTTCAAGGTATCTCATTTATAAAAGGGGAACTCCCAGCTGCTGAAGAAACATGAATTAAGATCAAATTCCAATGCTTTACCTGATCCCAATGTAACAGGAATTAAAAATAAATAAATAAAAAGGTGGTAACAAGAGAAGAAGAAAGCCATTCTGGAAAGAACAAACAATTTAGCTACAAAAGTTCAAAATATTTAAATACAGGAAAATACAGAAGAATGTAGCTTTGTGACAGAAGGTCCTAACTTGTTTATCAAATGAAACTTTTTTAAAAAATGCTGATCTTGTTATTGCTTGAAGGACCAAAACATGCACATTTCACAATGTTTTAGAAGCTTCCAATGAGGATTGAGTTTGGAGAGATCACTTTCAACAAGACAAGTAATACACACTTGGGTTGAGAAATTGAGAAGATTAATGCATGTTAGGTACGTAAAGAATACAGCATACTAACATGATTTTTGCATTATATAAAAATACATTTGTATTCTTTTCACAGCTGTAATATTGAAGCTGTTATTTTAATTAAATAATTTTAAAATCACATCTTTCAAAATCAATTTTGCTTCCTTGAGTGAAGATCGATGCTTTAACTATTTTAAGTCTGCTTACTGTAATAATTACCTGGAATGCACTGTATTTTTAATTAGGTTATACAATTATCAACTGTTAATTAAACTGCAAATGTACCAGTGGCCTCAAAGCACATATAAATGTATCTTTCCTGAACATACTTATTATTCTTAGATATTTGAAAGTGATGGCTACAGGTGATGATATACAGCTATTTCCTGAAAATTCAATAGTCACATCCACTTAGTTTTAAAACCATTTAAATTTTCTGCAGCTATTCAGCATATTTCTGCAAATGAATTGGCACAATGTATGATAAATTACTCATTGAATCCCTATTACTTACTCTAAAGTTGAACCTGATATTTCATATTTAAAGCCAGATAGTTGAAATAGTTGATGATTCCATGTCAGCAAACTCAGGGTCTTTAACCTCAAGCTCTGTATTCTGACTGTTGAAAGAAACAAATTTATATCTAGCACCTTATTAGCAGATTATGCTAGGTATTACACTATACTGGAAGCCTATCACACAATCTTTAAATTAAAGTCATACTGTAGAGTTTTTATCTACTGTATGAAAGATGCTAACAGTTACTTGGATGTTCAACAGCAAATTCAGTCCACATGCTGGGGAACAGATCCAGAGCAGATTTAAGAATGAAGTTAGTGGAATAGCCTAGCCTTTATCAACTACATTCTTCAATTTGGTATTGAAAAATCAAGAGAATAATTTAATTTAGAAGAGAAAATGTAGATTTTGGACATCAGTGTAAGTAATGAAATGCAAAATAAAATTAAACTGAAATTAATATTTTCATTTGTTGTTCCTCAAGGTTTGCTTTGGTTTTATGCTCCCTTTACTGGGACCACGTATGGATGGATCTCCATCATGACAGAGTAGAAATGCTAGTTATTTCAAGTATACAGAGATCTATGATGGAGAGAGATTTTAGCCCCTACTTAGAAATTTCTGGACAGGTATTAAAAAACCAGGATAAACTCAGTCCACTGTTTCTCCAGCATGTACCCTGAGCAGCAGAACAGGCATATAGCCACACTTTTTCTCAACAGCTGACAGCCACATTCTTCATAGTGTCTCTAGGAGGTTGAAACCACCTCATGGACTACCTGCAGGCACACTTGCTTCCCCCTCCTTGTACATGGACAGTAGTGCCTTTTTTTTAGGAGCCAGAAATAGTTCTGTCTGTTGGTTTCTATATTTTGTTTCTTGGGTGTCATGCTGAAAAACTTTTGAGGATCATCAGCATTCCAGAGAAAGGAAAATTTTTCATGATTGAAAGGCAACTTCTATGGAAGAAAAGATGCCTGCACTTCGCCTTACACCATGAAGCCAAAAAGTCTGTAAGTGCAGGTCTCAAACAGGTGAAAATGTATGAAAGGGCAACCTTCTATTTCTAACAGCCAACAGTAGCAGCAACTAAGTTTCTTCTTTCCTGGGAAGAGTGAGAGAGGATGGAAAGAAGTGGTGCCCATCCCTTTTTCTAAAAAATTATATATTCACTGGGATGAGATGAAAATACCACAAGACAGACAGCACAGTGGCAGAGATGAGACAAAGAATGCCTGATCAGGACAACACCCTGCTACAGTTTGTCTCTTCTGCTTCTTTCAACAAACATGCATTTTAACCTACTCTTTACTACAGAGCAGCACAGTATCTAAAGAAGAAATCCTTAGTCACCTGCAATACAGTTAGGGTTAGTCTTTGTCTATCACAAATTGGATAAACCCACAAAATGACTGATTGTCTATCAGGAACTAGGTACACTCACTGAATGAATACAACATATAATGAATGAGGAGCTCTACCAACTCAGAGTATAAACTGAATGGTAAGACAAAGCAAAAGCAATATAGAAACCCAAACAAATTAATGTAGTGAATGCATATTTCAGACATGGCAAGAATATCTTCTTGAAAAAAAAAATTGCCTAGATATGTGAAATATTCACTGTTCTCAGACATAACTGAGTACGAGGATGACTTCACTCATTTTCAGCCAACAGGTCTAAAACTTGCCCTACCTTCTGAGTAGTTAATAGTTTCAAGTAGGGTATTGCAACAATCTCATCAAAGCTTCTGCACTAGCTAGAGGGATTAATTCTTTGTCTGTCACCTGCATGTCTCAAACCCAGATGAACAAGTTTAATTCAAAGTTACAGAGATGTTCTCCACAGTTAATGTAAACAAAATCAGACGGTCTATCCCTTATTCTACACTTCAAAAACTCAGAATGAGTATACATAAATATCCTATTCAAGTATATTTCAAAACAACATTTATAGTATTTTACAACCACTTCTCCATAAAATGATAAAGATACCATGATACAAAAAAGCTGTCAAAGTAATTTGCAAACCATATGCATACTTTGGAATCATGTCAGTTACTATCAAAATACAGCAATGTCAATTTGAAAAAACAGCAGCCTATTCAACAGCACTCACCAAAATAAACAATAGCATAAGACAGAAGATGGAAACGATCTAAACCAATTCAAACTGGAGAGAGGAATTTAGATAAGCTGAATGCAATTACTCACTGGAATTTAGCCAAGACAATGAAATTAGCATATCTATTCTCTTTATAACTGCAAGGGAGTTTGGGGGCTTAGTTTCCAAGCCATGAGAAGCATGAAGCAAGACATACAACCAAGTTTCATTTCTACATGTAACTCAAGACCCAGGGTTTCCAAAAGCCTGAATGTCAGCAGTTCTCACAAACTGTTACACGAACTTAATAAACACTGACTTCTCTGCGAGTGCACCACTCTCTTAGCAAATGCTACAGCCTCTGAGCATTTACAAAGTATTTGAACCAGAGTAAAAATAGTGACTCTTCAGTATTTCTCAGGTCTGAGCTCTTCCAGGGCACTCTTTGAAGATCCCCCAGGCATGTGACAACCCAGCTGATCCTGTTCAGCTGTTCAGAACTAATGGAAGCAAAAGTGTTGCCTTGATAGGGTCAAAGACCTGCTGTTTGAAATTTTAAAAATTTGTCAGTAAAGACAGGCAACTCATTTCTAATCTTATGTTAAATATTAGGATTGGAGCTCTTGCAGAAAGCTCTGTTATCCTCAGTCCTCTCCTTAATGTCAATATCCTTATGTTTTTACCTTTTCTATGCTGATTTCTCCATCAGCATTTTACTAGCTTTACCCTCCAAACAGAATTGAGCAGTATGCAAAACAATATCTGGAAAATACTGAATCCCCAAGAGCACAGAACAGCTATAAAGTTAGTACACCAGTCTCACAGGGCACACTCAACAATTCTTGGTTTTGTCTGTCCTGTTTTCTGCAGTTAGAATATAGGCAGCTCAAAACAGGCAGAGAAACAACATATCCTTCTGTGGCTTCTATGACAAAAACAGTACTTACATATTTTAAAATCCCCTCCTCTTTTGTTTATATTGACAATGTTCCTATAAAATCTGAATTCCTGTTTGAGAATTCATTTTCTGAACTCTCAGAGAACGAAGTAAGCAAGTACTATCAGTCATCCTGCCTAACACAGGCAGTAGTTATTGTTCATACATACTGCTACTTTAACAAGTGTCTTCCAGAAAAAATAGCTGTTTTTTAAAGGAACTCAAAATATACAACAAAAACTTCAGAAAGAGTACAACCACATCCTGCCATCTCACCCACCATTCTAGAAACTAAGAACAAATTGCTTTAAGGTGATGAAGAAGAAGAGCATTCTCTGTGTGCCACTGGACAAACTACCTCAGACTGAAAAGGGTGTTCAGGCATGGAAAAGATCTTTCACTCAGTATCCAGTTGTCATGAGCACCTTTTACCTGCAAGCCAAAACAAACTCTTTTCTAAATCTTATAGAAATTTCATGCAGTTAAATAAAATTACCTTTGTGACAGAAAAGATCGTCTCAGCATGCTACTGAAATTTAAATCAAGAATATAAATAAGTTATTTGGCTCAAAATCTTGGCATTAATTTAAAGTGACATCTTAAGAGCAGTCTGTACTGGAGGGAATAACTGCCATGTAACTGTCACAAATGGATAGCCTGAAATGGTACACAGATGTCACAAAAACCTCCGTCCATTTTGCATGTCTTTTGACTGAATACTTAGGCATATCCATGACATTCCTGTGTAGGTTCCATGTAGAATCATGAAACAAGTCACAATTATACTGTGACAATCAGGTAAACTTGAAGAAATTTGTTCAATTTCTACAAAATGACAAGATACCTTGCACACTGTCTTCAACAATTTCCAATGAATCCCCAAACCTTTGTGTTTAGGTATCCCACAAACTTCTCAGGCAATTTATAGCATTAGTTTAGACTCCAGAGTCTTAACACTCACTACAAACCTCAGGATAGCTCACTGCTGCTGTGATGGGAAGTGTGGTGAATATGTAATATTCCATCTTTGCAAGAGAAGCATAACTGCTTCTGCTGAACAGTGGCTCTGTGTAGGTTCTATTTACACCCCTCTCAGCCTCTGCAGAAGAACCTGAATTCAATTAGCAATTCAGATTAGCTCTTTTGAAGGTGAAAACCAGAAATCTTCTTGTGCACTTATAAAATGCACATATGTAAAAGCAGTGCCCAGAATTTCTTTCACCAAATAAGTCATTAATGTATGAAAATACATTAAAACCTCTATGCACTTTCAAGAATGCTATTTCTTTACTTTCAAAACCAAAACAATTTAAGAACCAGATTCTATTGCTTAGGGTATTACATGCTAAAGATAAATGGTCCAGAAGAAATCAGTAGAGCTACTCACTGAATGATGTAATGCTCATAATCTGAATATAATCCTACATGATGTCTCCTTGTTCCATGCCTATGCCAAAAGACACCTCTTTTAAAAACGTCACATCTGTATTTCATTATGTCTCTTTCCTGTTGCTGTATAAACAAGTTTGAAGAAAATATATATCCTGTAATTTGGTATATAGAAAAAATATTTAAGAATACCACAAGTACATTCTGGGAAAAAAAAAAAATTTGTGTGTTTTACAATATTTTCACCTTTATTTTAATACATCTTTTTGGTGAGGATAATTCAGATTATACAGAGTATTTCTCTAATGTGTAACTTGCTTTCATTTTAAGACAGAGTTGACTGACAGGAAGAGAAATTAAATTGCAAGAGGAATTTGTCCTTCACAGACAGAGATTCTTACATCACATTGCTACAGACAATTTTGGGGGGGACAAGAAAAAAAAAAAGGAACAAAACACAAAACCACAAGTATACACACTTTCTCCACCCCACCCCTGCCAAACTTTAAGTTTTTTGATTTACACAAAATCAGAATAGTTTGCAGTGGCCTTCTTAGCACTTCACTTGTTTTATAAAACTATTTACAAGTCTTCTTCTGCCTATGCAATAATTTCTTAAGTGTTTTCACCAGGATTCTGTTATTACAGTTTTTTTATAATCTCAATTTTTCAGCATCTTCTCAAAGATGCTAAGAGGATTCAACAGTGAGCACTTGTCACATCTTGCAAAGTCAAATAAAATTTTCTCCTCTTTTAGATTGTGAAATAAGGTAGCAGAAACACCTGCAAACTTTAGTAATTCAGATGTATCATCAAAGTAAACAATATTTTTGAAAGTTATTTCTGTTGCTTATGCAGATCTGCATACTTTGAATCCTTAACATTACATACAACATGTACAGGATAAAATTACAGAATCAATGCTTCAAACCATTTCCCATGATGTCTGTCATCATTTATACCACACATGGAAAATGTTTAATATGAAATAAGTATCCACCTCAAAAGAGGTTTGGAAAATAAACCAATGCCTACCTAAGAAACTTTTTTTTTTTTTTTTTCAAAGAGGAGAACAGGATATTCTGGCTTACACTTAATAAATAAGATGCAAACAGCATGTAAATATTAAAAAAAGTAATCTCTTCAGCTGCTATGTAGAAAGTAGTATCTAACTTACTGGATAAGTAAAATGAACTTTTACTTTAATGAAAATCTTCATCAGTAAAAGTTATCTAAAATGGCATTTTCTAAGGTTTCAAGACCAGGCTGCCGATAGTGACAGATAAGTATCAGCCTCCAGTGGTGGAAGGAAATTGAAGCAACCTTGTATGCACATCTGCTTCCCCGGAAGATAGGACATTGGACTTGGTATCAGGAAATAACCTGAGCTCACTAAATCCCAGTGAAACTTCAGGCAAGCCACCTTCCTTCTCAGTTCAGTCTCTATCTCTGAGACGGTATTTACCCAATGCTGTAAAGACCTTTGAAAGCTGGGGGAAGTGATGATGGAAAAGCCAGAGACAAACCAGAATCAGTAACTGCTGCTGCTTGAGATAAGAAAAAGAGCATTCTGATACTTTTTTGAGATGTATTTCTAAAAAAGCTATGGATATGGCAAGGAGAAAAAAGCAAACAAGAATTATACCAATCTATCTAACATATAAGGATGAAGGAAAATCAAGGTTCTCTTCACTATTTCCTGTGTGTTTCTTGCATTAATATCTAGAAGCACAAGAAACACTACCAATAAAAAAAATTTAAAAAATTTTTAAAATCCACAAAAAAAAAACCAACAAACCAGCAGGCCTTACTGTCCTTAAAGGAAGCAAAATAGTATGGTCTTCACTTGAAATAGATTACTGAAATAAAGTCCAAGTACAGACAAGCTGTAGTTAATAGTTCAAATTCCTGTTAAAAAAGGCAGCCTGAGGCTGACCCAAATGGCTTACATAAAATTAAGAGCTAACAGAGAGTGAAATTGTAAGGAAAGGAAAGTCTTCACAGCTAAGGCATAACAGAAGATAGGACTGACCTAGTAATATGTGGACTATATATTTTGCACAAATAATTGACCTGGTCTCAGGTTCTGAAATTGCAGGGTTTTATCTGTAACTAAGAAATGAAATAACAATACTGTCATTATGTGAAAATGATTAAGTGCAAGTCATACAGGGCATGCTTGGCAGTTCATAAAATGACTATGCATTTCTAGTTAATTTCCATGCATTGTAATTTTTTGTATTTAGAGAAAGAAAGATCCAGAAATTATTTCTGGTAATATCTCTCTTTCTCTGCTTACATTTAAAAACTGAATGTCAGGGAACCGATCAATATTTTATGCAGCACTATTCTTTTAATAATTAATGTAACAGGAAAGTGCTGCAAGTAAATTCAGTCAGTGAGCAGAGTATGGATCCAGAGAACGGGGTCATGAAATGAAGGAAGAAAATTTAATAACTTGTATTGTCACAGCCATTTAACTTTAATTACCTGCAAATATCAGAAAATTGAAAGAGAAAACTAAATACCTCAGTGACAAAAAGTAGCATCAATGCAGTGACTTTGTTCATTGGAAACTACTAATTACTTCTGCTTTCTCTGATTTCTTTTTTTTCTTATTATATGTGCATAGTAGTAAGCACTTCCTTGGACAGGGAAAAAGCAGTGGAAGAAGCTCCTGAGAAGAACTTTGGCAATGGCACAAGAGAACGTGTAAAGAAAGACTAAAGAAGGAAAAAGCCTTCAATTGATAGCAAGCTCAATCAAAATGAAAAATATTTCTATTTTCTTTTTACAAAGTGTTCATATACCATGAGCACCTCAGCACAGGTACAATGGTACAAAACCCGCAATTGCTCTGAATTGTTCTAGCAGCAGGATATTCAGATATTCAGCAAACAGTCTGACAATAATTATGAAAGAGAAGGCAAAGAAATAAATTAAAAGCAAAGTTTCTATACGAGTGAAAGGTGTCACTTCTGACATCTGGCAAATTACCCGACACCTTTCAGTCACAAAGAAAATGTCACTGTATTGAAAGGTGTTCAGACAGCTGCCTATACATCTGGAGAAGAGAAGGCTCTGGGGAGACCTTATAGGCCCCCCAAAGCAGGGGAGAGAAAAGCTTCAGAAAGCTGGAGAGGGACTTTTTATGAGGGCTGTAGTGATAATGGCTTTAAAGCGAATGAGGGCAGATTTAGATTAGATTATAAGGAAGAAATTCTTCACAGTGAAGGTGGTGAGGCACTGGAACAGGTTGCCCAGGGAAGCTGTGGATGTCCCCTCCCTGGCAGTGCTCAAGGCCAGGTTGGATGGGGCTTTGAGCAACCTGGTCTAGTGGAAGGTGTCCCTGCCCATAGCAGAGGGGTTGGAACTAGATGGTTTTTAAGGTCCCTTCCAACACAAACCGTTCTATGATTTCATGATCTTAAACTGTGTTACGCTCATGTCTGTAAGCACTAACTTCATTAGAAGGAAGTTTTTAACTTTCTCTAGAAGGATTTTATCTAAGTGGCAAATTACTTTTTAGAATAGCTGCTTGCCCCAGCAAAGAAATTGTTCTAATTTTTGAACATGCTTTCAGAAACAGACTGCTACTCCTTCTTTAATCCTTTAGGCATGAAAACAGCAAATCCCCAAATAAATTTTTATTATCTAAACATACTAGAGGAATAGATCACAAAAGCCACTTTCTGTTAAAAAAGCACATCAGTATAATGATTCTCACACATTTAACCATTTATTTTGGTTTTGGCCAGGAGAGAGTTAACGTTCCTTGGGCTGGGAGGAAGCACAGCTAGAGGGCTGGGCCAGGACCAGTCACTGGAGTATTCCATATCACATGTCATCATGGTCAGTGTATAAGGAGAGTTTTGGTTTCCTGGTTGGTCAGTGGTAGGATTTCGGGATCACTGCTAGGGGCAGGATGCATACCGGTCACCAGCTGGTGAGCAACTACTACTGTATATTACTCATTTGGACTTACTCTTGTTATTGTTGTTTTGTTACTATTACTGAATTCCCTTTTTTTTTTTTTTTATTCAACCTACAAATTTCTTTTTTTTTTTTTGTCCCTCCTCTATTTCACTGGGGAGTTGCGGGGGAAGTAAATACTGGCCATGTGGCGACTGGCTACTGGTTAAGGTCAACCATGACACCATTACAGGTTGTCTATAAATTCGTTAATGACTTTACCCATCATTACTGGAAAACTAAGAGCCAATTTCAGCTTCTGGTCAACTATGCAAGCTGCTGGGTTTGTATTGATAATTCTGGCATTGCTGCAAGCTGAATTGAAGTTGAATTCACTGCCAACAATTCAGTGTCCTATACCTGTTGACACTTGTGTTTATCCTATTTACCATACATATTGCCTTAAAACAGATGGCATTTTATTACTTCCTGCCCAGCATTTAATCTCTTATTTTCCCCCATGGGCTTCTCCTACCTAGTAACTCCAGTGGCATGACTAGAATTGAAAAGCAGGTAGATCCCTAAAGGAACAGCTTTTTTAAACTTTGTTTTTCTTTTCTTTTAAACAAAAGGAGTGGCAAGAGTGTTTTGAACCAGGTTGTTTTAATAAAGATCCCTTCCCTTTGTTTCCATACTCCAAGTGCAGTGCCTGCATTTCAGTACTAATGATACAGTGCTCAGTGAGGTCCTGCCAATAGTTTGAGCATCCCTTCACTGACTCCTACAGAAGAAGGACAAGAATCCTCTTCCATAGAGTCCTTAGGAGGACAGCATTTCAACCAACCTGCTTGATAAGACTTACCCCTAAGCATCTGTGAGCCCATGCTCACTCAGCAGAGGCAGCACAGAAGCAATAATGCCAATCCATTAAGTGCTACTCAGTTTGCACAGCATGAAGTTTTGATGTGAGCAACAAGGTAAATTGGCAAAGAATTCCTAAAGGAGATGTTGATGTGACTGATTTTGGTGGAAGATCAAAACTCTGGAAACTCAGAAAGCAGCTTGTGTTGACAACTTCTTAGACATATTACAAGATGGTCAGTGAAGAATGGGAAAGAAACAGAAATACAGAAGTGTTCCATGAATATTTCATCACAGTCTTCCAAATTGCAACATACAGATTTGGACCATATTTTTCAGAAGCTGAGAATAAGAAAAAGTTCCCTCTGTCCCATACGTTGTCAAAATTCTCTTTCATTGACTGTAGTTCAAGATAGCATATAGGCTTGATATTGCAAATTTCTAGGGACTTTTTAGAAGACAGCACATCAACAATGAACTGATATTAACTCTTCCAATTAACCAGTTTATGAGGTCAAAGACCATAGCTTCCAGTCATAAGTAACACCTTTTTTAAACTTTTCATTTCTACTGAAGAAAACAAAGTATTTTGAGGGGGGGTTGGGAGTACTATGGTATTTGAAATTATGAATAAGCATTCTTAACAACCTGATTATATTGTTTGCAAAATGAAGCATGTTTAGTGGACTGTGCCCATCATATGCATGGAGTTAGAATGTTACACAAACAAAACAGAAGGGAACAAACTCAGCAGGAATGATTCTTTTATAAATGCAGTGCTGAGTAAGAATATTTGTGTCGTACCTTGAACTTTGCAGCTTATTGCCACAAACAAGCTCATAAACAAATTGCTCTGAAAGTTTTGGCTCAAAACCATTATTTACCTGCAAATGTGCAACTTATTTTAATAGCTTTCTGATGATGCATTTTACCACCAGATTTCTAAGATCCCATATAAATATGAGTAATTGGCTGTAAAAAAAAAAAAAAAAAAGGGTATAAAAAAGAAGGCATATGCTAGCATTTACCTCACCTACTAGTAGGTCACATTTTTCCCGAGGTCAATTACCAGTTCATTTCAAGCCCATAAAACTGTGTAACAAAGAACATTTAATTCAATTGAAAAAAATGGGGCAAACTGAATTTAAGAGAATGTTTAATTACTCGGGGAAGAATTTGGCTAGGATGCCTGAGCCAACAGTTCATCACTTGAAGAAGACATCATAAAAATCTCAGGTTTTGTTTGTTTGTTTGTTTAAATGAGTTGAAAGCACTTCAGCAAAACAGCATTTCCAGCAACAGGGGCTCCTTAAACTCATCTTTCCTGGTACAGATGTGAGAATATGTGCCTGGGACTAAAAACCTGGTATCATTTGAGAGCAACCTGCTGACTGTCAGTTTCCACCAGCCATTTTAAACTATCTATCTCAAAGGGAAACCTTATGCCCCACAGCTTGTCACCTATTACATGTCCCCTCAAGTGATTCCCACCCTGATTGCCTGGAGCAGTTGGATGAAGTTGGGAAGGCGCCTTCCCACTTCACCCATGGGATAGAGGGACACATTTGCACTGCTCCCTGAACATTTCTGACCTTGTCTGGGAGTCCTGACAAGGTGAGGCACCAGCACAGAGATGAAGACCTAGAACTTGTGCTTTGTGCACTAATTGCCAGGGTGTTGGTAGCAGGGGTAGGAGGGCAGACCATGGTGGGAGGAGATGCCCTGTGCCTGACACAGCCAATTCCAGAGAACTCCACAAGGGACATGTTCTGCTTCAAGCCCATGCCTTGGTGGTGGCCTGGAGCCTGGGCCATCACTAGGGGAAGAGCACGACTGTTTCGCAGAGCTGGGAAGTTCAATCAACAGTCTGTGTCAGAACAGCAGGGCACTAGCAAGTGCTCAGCTCAGAAGGGAACCAGCAACCAACAGTGCTCATAATGGAAGCTGCTGCCCAGACCGTGGAGTTAAGAGAGGGCACTGCCAGACAGTGGGGAGCAACTGTTCCCGACAGTCAGGCACCCCAACATCTCGGACAGGAAAACAGAGGAGCCTGTTCATGAGTTAACAACACAGACCAATCAGTCCACTCCAGTTGCAGTTCTTCACTTAGAAGAGTGAAACTATCTAAATGAGGGAGGCCTAGGGTCACTGCCCCAGGGAGATGCTTCTGCATGGTGTATTGGATTTATGTGGCAAGGTTTTGGGGAGGAGGAGAAGGGAGGGCTGCAGGGGTGACTTCTGTGAGAAGACACCAGGAGCTGCTCCCATGTTGAACAGAGCCAGTTTTAGCCAGCTCCCAGATGGATCTGCTGTTGGCCAAAGCTGAGCCAGTGATTCTGGTAGTGTCTCTGTGAGAACGTATTCAAGAAGGGGTAAAAAAAATTGCACAACGGCAGCACAGCTGTGAGAAAGGAGTGAGAATATGTGAGAGAAACAGCCCCACAGTCAGTGAAGAAGGGAGAGGAGGTGTTCCTGACACTGGAGCAGAGATACTCCTGCAGCGTGTGGTGATCATGGTGATGCAGGTTTTCACCATGTAGCCCATGGAAGACCACAGTGGAGCAGACCTCCACCTGTAGCCCATGGAGGACATCCACTGCAGCAGGTAGATGTGCCCTGAAGGAAGCTCTGACCTTGTGAAGAGCCCACACAGGAGCAGGTTCCTCACAGGAACTGAAGCCCGTGGAGAAAAGCCCATGCAGGATCAGGTCTTCTGGCAGGACTTGTGGCCCTGTGGGGAACCCATGCTGGAGCAGTCCATTCCTGAAGGACTGTATTCCATGGAAAGGACCCACACTGGAGCAGTTTGTGAAGAACTGCAGTCCATGGGAAGGATCCACACTGGAGAAGTTCATGAAGGATTCTCTCCTGTGGATAGGACCCCATGCTGGACTAGGGGAAGAGCCTGAGGAGGATGGGGCAACAAAGTGCTATGAACTGACCGCAACTTCCATTCTCCTGTGCCCCTTAGGGGGCAGGAAGTAGAAGAATCAGGAGTGAAGTTGAGCCTGGAAAGAAAGGAGGAGTGGAGGGAAAGTGGGTTTTTAGATTTGTCCTTATTTCTTATTATCTTGCTTTGTCTGACTGGCAATAAGTTAAATTAATATCCCCAAGTCAAGTCTATCTTGCCTGTGACAGTAAGTTACCATGGAGGTAAGGGACCTTCATGTCCTTATTTTGACCCAGAAGCTTTTCATTGTATTTTCTTCCCCTGTCTTGTTGAGAAGAAGGAGTGATAGAGCAGCTTGGTGGGCACTTGGCAACCAGCCAAGGTCAACCCACCACAAATGACTACAGTAATGAGCTAGGGAGACACCACTGATAGCTCCAGAGAGCAGATTCCTGAGAAATCTGGGCCTGTGTCACTTATAAATGCTATCTGTCCTCTATAGGGAAAAAAAGCCTTTGGGATGAGCTGATTGAGGTATATGTGGAACAATGGGTCAATCCTGTTGCTTCCACAAAAGAGACACCCCCCAGAGTGACAAAGTTTGGAAGACATGACAGATGAATATGGAAACAGCTATGATGGTCAGGATGCATCTTTTGTAGAGACATGGGGTGGAGGTTGTTGAAATGTTGAACCTGAACCAGAGCCTACATCCTGACAAGCAGTGGAGATTGCAATGCATATAGAGGTTGAAACCATCGTAATACACTTGATATTGGTGTTTTGCAGGGATGACAGCTGGAGTATCACTGAGCATGTGTAGGTATTGCTGCCATATCCATTCCTTTTGTGTCTTATAAATTCTATGCTTCCTACCAGATGTCTATTAACATTATGGTGACAGTAAAATCAGAGCTTGCAATGAATGTAATATTTTTCTGAGAAAGATAGAATGTATTGGCCATAATTGTCAGGGTTTTGGTAGCAGAAAGGCAGCAGGAAAGTCCACAGCAAGAAGAGGCTAAGGGCTGCCTACTCTGTAACAAATCCACCACAGATCACAGCTGAGCCCATCAGCCAAGCATGGTGCCTCTGACTCAACCAGAGGAGTTTGCAGCACCAAAACCTATTTAAGAAAGAGTGGCAAATCAAAAATTTAAAAAAAAAATTTAAAAAAAAAAAAAAAAAAAAAAAAAAAAAGAAAAAGAACCCACAAGACCAGGAAGAGAAGAGCGGAGATAAAAGCCAAACTAGCAGCAGATCAAGCAGAGACCACAACTGAAGCAACAACTACACAAGTAGTAGCTGAGTGGTGGGATGTTGAAGGGACAACCACCTGTACAGGAACCACCCTGCACTGCTCCCAGCCTCCTGCACCATCCATCCCCCTCACTGAAGGGGCCAAGTGTAGCAGGCAGCAAGGGCCCTGGAGAACAAATCGAGGGAGAAGAGGTTCCACAGAGACAAGGGGAGCCTTCCTTAAGTGGTGTGTTTGTCTTCTTCTTTCTATTACCAGAATCAGTAATTAGAAGTTTGTTTACTGACAATAAATTAAGTTTATTGAAATTACACTGAAATCACTAAAACTGTTTTGCCTGCAACAAACCTGGCAATAAAATCGTACCATAAGCAAATGACGAGTGACAGAAGAAAAGGAGATAATACAAACAGGTTGAAATGCTGGGACTACAGAGAAAGAGAGAAATCAGATCCATGGAAAGGAGGCATACCTCTGGTGTAGCAGGATAGTATTCAAACCTGAAAAAAACTAACAAAGTAATGCTATAAGTAAAGTAAGCCTACCCATCTATTCCCAGCAGTAATGCAATAGCATGGCAGGGTTCTGCTTCCTGCAGCTCTCTTCTCCTCAAAACTTGTTTAATGGCATTAGCGAAGTGTGGCTCCAACACACTCTTAACGGCTATTTTAAAGGAAGTCTGTCTCCCCTCCTTAATTTAGCCACAGAACACAGCATCAAAAGAGTGAGAGCAATTCTGCCATTTGTAGATCATCAAGCATTGCACAAAAGGTCCAGTCTACACAACATTGCCCAAAGTACTTTAAGAACCATTGTCTCTCACCTAATCCTCAATTTAACAGTTTTGCAAAAGCTGAAGCATGCATGGCTCTGTGTTACTAGAATCTGCAATGGGGAGGATTTTATTCCTCTTCAAACCTTGTAAGGAAATCCAATTCAGTAGATTTTCCTAGTTGTTTAGATGGCACAATTTAAGAGAAAAAAAAATAAAAAATAAAAAAAACAAACCAACCCCATAAACACTTCTATACAGATGTAGAAGAGTTATCTAAAAACTAATCCATGGCAATCCACCTGCAGATTGTACCAGGGTCATGGAAATTAAGTCGGAAACAATTTTTAAATCCATTGTATTTCTTCTGAGAACACATTATAAGAAATTCCTGTTATTAGTAGGATGGTTCTGTATTTTAATGAAGAACTCTGTATTAAGAAAACTTGAAATTGCTTTTCTGACACAACAAAATCTTCTAGACAACCACAGACCATCAAATAAACAGTGTTTTGCTTTTGCTTCCATACACACCTGTCTATTAGGACTTAGGAAAATCTATTATAATAAAAATAAAATTTTCCATATATAATTTTGTATATTAACCATATAAAAAAGATACTAGTGATAGTCACCCTTTTTCAGAGCTATAAGCACTTGTCCAGGAGACTTCAGCTTTTCAACTCTAAATTTGTTTTACTCAGTTACATGTATATCTAACTAATTACTGCTAATATAAAAACAGAGATGTTTAACTAATTGCAAACAATTAAACTGACAGAAGTATGAATTGAAAGGTGGATAAAGAACAAAAGTTACAAAGTTCTTAAATCCATT
Organism: Athene cunicularia; assembly: GCF_003259725.1. Classification (NCBI taxonomy): domain Eukaryota; kingdom Metazoa; phylum Chordata; class Aves; order Strigiformes; family Strigidae; genus Athene; species Athene cunicularia. The sequence goes on along the minus strand of NW_020799142.1, from coordinate 8,484,191 downwards.
TTATTAACTCCCCTGCTTGTTTCTGACCTTGCTGAAATACCTTACATTCTGTGCAATTCTTTTTTCCAGTCTATAAAGTGACACTGTCCCCCTCTCTCTTTGAAACAATGAGGTGTTTGGACAGAAAACAACGTTTAGAAATTCACAGGCAATGTAAGAACTGATCCCCTGGTTTTAGGTAACATAATGTTGTTTTGGGGTTTAGGAGTTAATTATGTCTTCTCCCACTGCCTTTGGCAGAACAAGCTAGAAGCTGTTGCTGCCTCTGATTTCATGCCTCATGAAAAAAAAAAAAAAAAAAAAAAGTATAAGACTGCGAACTAGTCACCAAGGCCACAAAATACAAACAGGTAAGATTTATAGCTGAACAGGATAAAGAGACCACTCAACTGGAATAATAAATGCTGGACAGAGTATTACATTACATGACATGGATGGAACTCTACAAAACCTGCATGTTGAGAGTCTTGTATGAAGTTCATATATCACATTTGATTACTACTACTTCAGAGAATGTCAACTAACTGAAATCCCACTTCTAATTAACTTCAAAAGAGATAAAACCTCAGATTGCTGTACTGGACCTACCAAATTTTTGTTTGGTTGGTTGTTTTTTTGTTTTGTTTTTGTAGTAAAGAGGTGTTCCAGGTGTCTTTGGTGAAGACATTTCAAAGCAGAAAGTATCTCATCCACAGTGGTATTGTCTAGGGACACACTGATTTAACAATTCCAAATTTAGTCCTGAATTTGAAGTGTTGTCTTGTGGGTATGTAAAGTCCAAAATTTACACAGATAATGTAGTTAAATACTTGAATTCTGCCCTTAAATGTCACTATCTTTTCAAACAAATGCAAGAATTACTATCAAATGCCCAAGTTCATAGGCTCAAGGACTGCAAGAAAGCCACTACTTACACTATTGAGCAGCTTCTTACATTAATATTTAGTAATTGCTCAGTGGTATGAGAAAGACTGTGGAATGAAATTTCAAAACAAGGGACCAAAGTTTGCTATCCTTTATTTGCACAGTAAAATACTAAGCTCAACTTAAATAAATGTAACTGATTTGTCATATGAATCAGAGAAGAAAACTCTGGTCCTAATTTTTCTTCTTAAAGAATAGAGCTTTAAAATTTTACTTTTAAATTAAAGCACATCTAGTTGTCCCCTTGATTCATAATTAACCCTGTAGAACCACCATTCCTCCAGAATTTTTTAAGAATAGCAGTCACTTTCATGAAAACAATTGAAACAAAATAATTTCTATAAAAGCTTTTGGCCTTATGACCATTCAGGTGGTGAGGCCAAAAAAAAGGTCTGCTTCAGCTTTCTCATAAAATGAAGATAATATAAGAACTAGTTAGTCTAAAAAATAATGTAATAGGGAGACAGCTGGTGAAATAGAGCTTGCACTGGAGTGGAAATCTGAAATAAAAAAAGGAATGCAATCCAGTACAGGATCTGCGAAATCACAGAAGTGACTTAAATCAAATAATCCAGTAGTAAAACCAAAAAAAAAAAAAAAAAACCAAACCACAGGAGACCTAGTAACACAAAAGACCATGGTTAAACAAAGCACCTAATTAAGAAAAGTCAGAAATAGCTGTACAGATAAGAAACTTTTTTTAAAAAGAGCAAAATACTGGCTGTTTTCTGTCTTCTTAGAAGCAGTTTATACCAAACACATATAAAGACAATCATAAAACAGAGGACAGATGCTGCAAGTAAATTAGTAAGTCTGCAGAAGTGAACATTGCTGTGCAGAAAATACATCAAGAAAACAAACAAAAAAATACAACAGATTCTGAATGTTAACAAGTTTTAATACTGAAGGAGCCAACAATAGTTGTATTAGCATAGAAAAATTATGTGATTGGAGGCTCTTGGAAAAATGACTTCTTGTCTCTCCTCTCTCTTGAGGTTTGGCCTGTACTGTTCTCATCATCAGTTGCTACTTCTTATTTACATTGCTACCATCCACTTAAGGCCCCATCAAGTTTCAGGGCTTCAGGATCAATCAGTGGCTCACTGTCCCCCACAGTATTTCATTTTTTTACCCTATTTATTTTTTCTACTTTCTCTTTTGGAGGAGGGATGGGGCAACAGAATATACAATTTGTCAAGTATGGGTTTACATCTGTCCCTAATGGGAAAAAAATAATTTAAACAGCAGAAGCTTACAATAAAGTACACACAGAAGTACTTCCTCTGGATGTTTTTCTAGCCTCCAACAACTCAGAGATCTCACAGGCTGAAACTGACCTCTTGGCATTTAAATACAATCCAACCCTTGATGGATTTTTCTTCTGTGTTTTTGTCCAGTTACTTTCCAAACTCTGAAAATACACAAATTTTGACTGCAATGAATTCCACTGCTTTGATACATGTGCGAAGAACTACCATTTTTTCATCTGAATTTCTCACTACTCATTCCTTTTGATGCCTTTTATTTCCTGTATTGGCAAGGTCAGTCAACAGTTGGTCCAGATTTTCCCTCTGTGTATCACTTACACATTTATAAATCTTTGCCACACTGGACTGGTTCTTTCCAGCTAAAGAATAGCCCAGTTTGCTGTTTCTTATATGCAACCCATCCATGATTTTGTTCCTTTGTTGGTTTTCTTTGAACATCTAGATGTTTGTAAATTTTAGTGCTTTTTTTAAAAAACAAGAGGGCTGTGGGCCTGAAAGAGACAGAATACATGCAAGCAAGCACATGTGTGCATCTAACATTAAACTTAATTTTTCAATGCTCTTGGGCAATGAACTGAGGTTTTCATGGAACTCATTATAATTCCAAAATCTCACTGCTGATAAGCGAAGTGCCCAGTTAAGAGCTTTCCCTTTTTTTTTTTTTTTTTAAAAAAAAAAAAAAAAAAAAAAAAGTAAAATAGGATAATTTATCTACACTGAATTTCCTGTGCTATGTTAATGTCCAGTCACTGAATTTCATAGTCTTTCTCCAACTCTTCACAGCCGGATGTTCCCATTACCACTCTAAGTAACTTAATGTCATGATGAAATTTTATCACTTCTCTGTAAACACTCCTTTGTATTACTTCTGAATATGCTGAATGTCACAGACTCACTGGGAGCTCCAGTGATGACATATCCACAAACCATAAAATAAAATTACAATCACTATAAAAACAGACCAGTTACTGCTATCCTGCTTAATATTTTTCACATGAGACAGTTCTTGTTATGACTCGTAGTTTTATTGATGATATTTGGTGAGGGCACCTGACAAAAGTGACCTCCACACACAGCTTCAGTCAGATTGCATCTGAAGGAGCCATGAAGCAGGTGGATAAGGAGCTCCAGTAAACTTGTAAGATATGTCATCTATTTTCAACAGCTACATTGGGCTAGCCTGATACTGCATATTTATACATGGATCTTCTAATTCCATTCTTTATCATCTTTTCCATTAATTTGGTACAGGTATTACCGCAGACTTCCTAGATATGTGAAAGGATAAGCAGAAACACAGCCAATAACATGCAGTCCTAGAGGAATAATCAGGGACTATAATAACCATAGACTCTGGAGATGTTCAGACTTCCTGATGCCCACACTCTCCAAGCTGTCACGATGGGGTGAGATGGAAATGAGGCACGATTGTCCTTAAAACATTGACAATTCTACAGCTGAACATAAACTTTGTGGCCAAAAGATCATCCCGGGATACTTTATCCTTCTTTTAAGAACTTTCTTTGCATCAAGTATCTGAGAAATTTAAAGCACAGGAGGATTGCCTTTCACATCTTATAAGGGGCTACATGTCCTTATATATACATCACTATGTCTAACACACAGGAGATAGCACCTCTTCTGACACAGGTATTTTATTTGTGTGACAAGTATTGATAGGTCTATAGATCAACAAAATGATTGTTATATTAAAGGATATGGACCTCATTAAAAATGATCATATACAGAGCCTGCTTTGCATCACTTGAAATAACTTCTGACTATTAAAGGTTGTTCTGCAAGGGCTACTCCAGATAGATGCTCTCAAGTCTAACCAAAAACTCTAGTCTCCAAAATCTCTAAATATTCACTAAAATTACTGTAGACAGTGTTTGTCAAAAACCTTTGAATAACAATCAAAGTCTGTACACATACATTTTTGTAATTTCCGGGTGCTTCTGCCATATATTCTCCAGCTGGTGTTTGGTATTCTCACTTCTCTTGCAGAAGAAGAAATACAGAAATAATTTTCAATGGTTAAAACACTAGTTAAAATAAGTCAGATTTACTGAAGATTCCCTGATCTCAAAGCTACCTCTTATTTTTTTAAAAGCTCAAGCAAAACTGCTTGCAGATCTGTTAAAAGTCTTTAAAAGTCACATCCTGGGCTCTGAGGAAGCTGTTTTAGAAAATAAATCCCATCTCTGGGATGGAAGGATGAGGAGGGAGTGAAAGAAACAAGAGAGATCACAAGCATAATCTTAACTCAGATATCGAAATATCAACCCATCTGAGGGCTAGTGCTTGGATCAGTACAAGCATATACTCACAAATGTTCACCACTAGTCAAGCATATTTAAGCATACAGTGCAAGCTGAATTGGAATGGTAAACCTCAAGGGTTAAAAAGTTGCTGTAAGAAGCCAGATTTTAGCTGATGATACCCATTTTCATATAACAAAGGAAATATAAAGAAAACAGAATAGGTGTGTCTGAAGTTGTGAAGGTATGACAGGAAAAGAAAATTAGGTGTTTAATATTTGCATAAGAGTAATGCTGTGATGAATGTATAAATAGACAGTATGATTTGCTGGCATCTTGTTGCTGAATATTATTATGCCAATTAAGTAGCAGAGAAGTGCATTAACAAAGAATTATAGAGTCTAAGTGAATTAGAAGCTATCCCCAGCCTCAAACTGTGCCCACTCATGCACAAGCAGGCACAACATTTATTTACATCTGAATTAAGTGAATTAAGCTAGGAGCAAAAAGTTACAGAGTCTGTGCAGATGGTAACATTACAACTGGAATACTCCTTGAAAACATACTTAGCTTTTCTGAGATGTTTAGGAAGTATTTTGTGACAGCAAAATGTCAAGGAATTACAGAATATTAGGCACAGATGTAATGCATAAGAAGACAGGAAGAAAAAGTAAAATAAGTAAAAGTGAATTATGCTTTACACCCCTTTCCTGACTGTCTGAAATCCTATTTCTCTTGACTGTTGGCTAGACTGATGGTAGCTTAAAATTACAGGGGAACGCTCATAGTTTTCATAATCATTGTACATTCAGTTAAAATTATTTTTTGATACCAGAATGCCAGCATATTAATTCCTCCCAAGTCTCAAAATCAACATATAGCACTTTCCAACATTTTTAAGGGATGGATAATTCTTTTTTTCTACAACTATACAGCATAAGCATAATGATCCCAAGGAGACTGTACCTAGCTGTTTAAAACAGGAAAACAAGGTATCAGGTGATAGAAATAATCCATTCAGGTTTTGAGGCAAGAAGCTTGGATTTACAACAGTGTCCCAGAAGCCCTTATACATAAATAAAACTGATTCACATATTACCCACTCTGATAAGACAGTAAGTACTTGGGATAGAATGCCTACCTTTTTATACCTGTGCTTGTCACTAGGTTAATTTTTTCAACCTTTTTTTGATACTGAAGGAGTAGAAGGTCAAATGTTGGGGGTTTTTTTAGCCATCTGTTCGCAGTATGCTATGCTTATGTCCTCATAAACAGAAGCAGCTCCACCCACAGTGCTCTCTGATTGCTTTGTACAATATACCACCAGCCTAACAGTGCCAAGTACGCCTGCTGTGCAAACCAGATCATTCTTCCCTCTGAACTAATTGCATCCACGGCTCCAAGTTAACAGAATACTTTTCTGTATCACCTTTGCAAACCACAACAGCTGTTGCAAGAAAGCCTGCAGTGCATACTGTAATACTTGTGGTCTCTTCCTCAGTTGTGGCTATGCAAAACATCCAGGGATAATGTGCTTCTCTAGAGGGTGCCAGCTCATGGAATACAAGAGGTAATCAATGTAATCATATTAAAAACTATAAAAGTCACCTTAAGCCACGTGTTTCATAAGTTTCTGCTATAAACTTTGTTCAAGTTCATGCTTTGTCATTTGTAAAAATTCCAGACCATAAGAATGATGCTGGATCAAGACTTATATTTAAATTCTTCTGATAAATTTAAATATGTTGGATTCATAAATATATTTCCAGTGGGACTTTCTGGAAGAGCTCAATTGAAATTTCTTCCAAAATTCTTTTCAAAGTAAAAAGCTCTGCTGACTGAACTGTTGAATAAAAGAGCTTTTCACTGAAGATATTTTAGATGTCAATACTAATTTAAAACAACAACAAAGTTTATTAAAATATACTACAGTATCTTTTAAATCATTCAGTATAGGAATTTGTATTACCCACAATCAGTGAAGTGTGATCTTCTAATGCCTCCAATTTATTGCATCTTTGTAGTATAGCTTACAATTCAGAATTGCTAATCTCTTCATTATTAAAATAGCTCTTTTCTACCTACAGAACATTGATTAAAAACTCAAATCACCATTTGTTAAAGAATGTTAGTTATAACAGCTTCTTTTTCACCTACAGATGATGCCTGCAGGAATCATAGCCTCTTTTCCTTCAGTACCCCTTTTCTTTGGCTACTGTCATATCTACCTTATTCTATTTCTGGGAGAAAAACCTGTTTTCTTAAATTCCAAATATAGTGATGTACTACTAATATTAATCTTGCAAAACTTCATTACCAAACCAAAATTTCAAAACATGAAACAAACCCTCCTTAATTCAGATAGACAACCATTTACAGAGTATTTAAATCAATAGGAAAATAGGAAATAATGTAGAAATAGGAAAAAGCCAGGAAAACCTTACAGTGTTGGCCATGATGTCTAGCTCATTAAGAAAGATGAAACAGAACACAGTCACAGGGTGAACAAAATTTAATCCGTAAGAGTGCTGATGTTTGCTTACAGACAGTTTTATTATAAACTTTTATCATGTAACTGATAATTTTAACTTTTAGAAGTTACAGTGGATCACACAAGTACCTCTAGTTCATTTCAGTGCAAAATGACCAAACTTAGTTTAATACGTAGTTGTATACACAGTGCTTAAATGTCGCCTTTGCACTGCTCCATGCTCAAGTGGTGTCTTCATTGAGCACCACCTCTCAGCAGTTACAGCACAAGTTCTGACTTAGCACTGTACTACCTCTAGCAAACTAACTCCACTTAGGTCCCACTTCAACATGGGAAAACATTTTTTTTTTTTCATTAAGGAAGCTGTTTCTGCATTTGAGGACTCCAACAATGTTCTTAAAACAGCACCATGTGATTTGAATAATCACTAGCATATAAAATGAAAAACAAATCAAATATTGATTTTAGTTCTGGTATATTTGGTAACAACCAAACAAAACATCATACTTTAAAAAAAAAAATTAATACACTTACTAACTTACTACTTCAAGAGCCACTGTATTTTCATTTTCACTAAGAATTTAAACCCTTTAAAACAAGAGTTGCAATGCAATTCCAATAAAAAGAAGGGTAGGGACAGCAGAACTTCCTTTACAAAAAGATCAGGTAAGAGGTAGAGTGTTAATTCAGACAGGCTGTAACTGCAACTGTTAAAGGCTGTGATCCATGCAATGCAGAAAAGTATACGCAAAGAAGCAAATCTACTAGGAAAGTTTTTGCTATTCCTTCTGTCTGCTTATATTTTTCCCCAAAAGCTTAAGAGTATGATCATCTGCGTCGCTGCTTCATAACTCAATGCCTCAGAACTTTCTCAGCAAGAAAGTCTGTGTCTCACCCCAGTGATAAACCATATCTGACAGTTGACTTCTGCAGAGTTTTAAACCCTCTATTCAGGTGCACACTGCAAGGGAGTGAAGGTACACATTACCCTGCCTACAATTAGCATCTGGAAGACTGATTCTTGAACTTTCAGGGCTATCATGGAGTTACACGCATTTATCCATGTTCGTGTACAGATTATCATTACCACACTTAACCTTTGTTCCTATAAAATTTTGTACAACCCAAAACATTTTAAAATCCAGAAAACTATAATGGGGAAATTTTCTACAAAATCACATGTAGATGTGATTTATACCTAGTCTTTCTGGTGCAATAGCTTCCTACATTAAGAGCAGATTTGTTTGTAAACAGCAAATGTTTTTTTCATTTTCCTGTAATACACAAATACATTTTAACATCTTACTGAAATCTAAAGTAATAGTAAAGTAAATCTGAAGTAAATAATAAACTTTTAAACTACATTTTGTTAATATTTATTAAATATCAGTAGTTCTCATGAAATTAGGAATGTTTTGGAAAAACACATTTCACTCAAAATCACATAGCCAAAGAAGAAAGCTTAAGAATATTAATTCTAATTAGACTTTTTCAGAACACCAATTCTAAGCATGTAAAACACTAAAATGTCTCTCTTTGCCTGCCATTTTATCATTAGCAATTTATCATTAGTATCATTATACCCTTAAAAAACAATTCTTAGTCTTTAGCAAAGAGGTACTATCATGTTTCATCATTGTTTTAGAAAAAATATGTATACAGACACATATGTAGGGAAAACTGTAAGTATCAAACATAGTGGGAATGGTGAGAATATCCAGCAAATCTTTAATGAAATATTAAACATTTTGTTTGTTTATAAATATGCAAAATAAATATTTTGTATACTGAAGCTCATCTCTACCACCATTTTGTGGTACTATCTCAAAAAGTGAAAAATGTTTTGTGCAGCATCATCAATACTACTCACTTTTCCAAGAGTTTCTTGGCATACTTTCATAACATGATTTTCACTCACCCTACCACTTCAAATTCTTTTTCAGTTCCATTTTGCATTAGGCAGGATTTCAGAATTTTAAAAGAATAATTTGTATGTTAAATGATCCATAATTTTTCTGTCCATTATTTTAACAAAGCAATCATTTTAACAGATTGATGGATACTAACTACATTTTACATTTCACTACAAGGTTTAAAAAGATTTAGGGACGTAAAATGCCAAAATACAGATGTATTTAGTCCACATTCCTTGGACTGTTAGTAAATACTCAAACTGTAGTAGCATTTATACAGCTAGGTTCAATTCAGCTAGTATTTAACATAATTGGCTTAAGCCACTGTTTACCAGGATCATAACTACACTTACACAGCACATGCTGTGACCACACACTGCTGTGGTAAGACTGCTATTGAGATTTGTATAAGACAGAGCAGTTTAAACCAATTGCTTCAAAACTATCTCAAGGAATAAGCACAATCAGGAAAACCACTCTCTCAAGGGTAATGCAGATAAAATTTTAAGGCTCAAAGTGTCTGTGTTTGAAAATGGAATTAAACACTGAAATCTCTTCAGACTTCAAGGGTGCATATTCTTCAATATTTGACTATGATCTCATCTAGCACTGCAATACTTCTTGCCTTTTCTCCCTGGAGAAAAGAACGCTCAAGGGGGACCTCATCACAGTATTCCAGTACATAGAGAGAAGCCACAAAGATGACAGAGGCTCTCTCTTCACAGGAAGACATGTAGAAAGGACAAGGGGAAATGGGTACAAGTTGAAGTGAGGGGTTTCATCTCAATATTGGAAAATCTTTTACAGTAAGAACAATCAATGACTGGAACGACCTTCCTAGAGACATGGTGGAGACCCCATCACTGAAGGTTTTCAAGATGTACATCTCATCCAGACTTCCTTTTCCACAGAAAGATGGACCAGATAATAATTTCAGGTCCCTTCCAACCTGGGCCATTCTAGGATTCTTTAATTCCAGCCCAGCAGAGTTTTGCAGGGTATCGCATATGAAAGACAAAAACTATAGCATGAAGAAGTGGTCCTAAATGGAGAAGTGAAGAAGTTAATTATAAAAATCATAGATCGATTTGAACGGGAAGGGACCTTTAAAGATCATCTAGTTCCAATCCCCCTGTCATGGGCAGAGACACCTTCCACTAGACCAGGTTGTTCAAAGCCCCATCCAGCCTGGCCTTCAACACTTCCAGGGCAGGGACATCCACAGCTTCCCTGGGCAACCTGTACCAGTGTTTCACCACCCTGACAATAAAGAATTTTTTCATTATATCTAATCTAAATCTACCCTCTTCCAGTTTAAAGCCATTACTCCTTGTCCTATCACTTGCAAAAAGACCCTTACCATCTTTCCTGCCGCCCCCTTTAAGTACTGGAAGGCTGCTATAAGGCCTCCCCAGAGTATTCTCTTCTCCAGGCTGAAAACCCCAGCTCTCTCAACCTGTTCTCAAAGGGAAGGTGCTCCAGCCCCTGATCATCTTTGAGGCCTCCTCTGGACCCGCTCCAAAGTCTCCATGTCCTTCTTATGTTGGGGGTCCCAGAGCTGGAGACAGTACTCCAGGTGGGGTCTCACGAGGGTGGAGTAGAGAAGAATCATCTCCCTTGACCTGCTGGTCACACTTCTCTTGATTCAGTCCATGACATGGTTGGCTTTCTGGGCTGCGAGCACACATTGCTGGCTCATAGTCAGTTTTCCCATCCACTACTATTCCCATGTCCTTCTCCACAGGGCTGCTCTCAACCCACTCATCACCCAGCCTGTGTTTATGTTTGGGATTGCCCTGACCCTTATGCAGGACCTTGCACTTGACCTTGCTGGACTTCATGAGGTTTGTATGGGCATAACATAAGAAAAAATCTGAAAGGAACATAATAAATTCTCAAATCAGCGTGAAGTATTAGAGACTTGGTAGTTTTCAGAGTCTCTATGGACCTTTACTCTGAATAATTACCTTCTACAACCCCTTAAAGTTCACTCATGGATTCCTTGCCATAAGATCAAATCACTCGGATAACCCAAAAGGCCTAAGAGAACATTATGTACTTCTGACAAAAAAATCCAGAATATTGAAACCATTTGAACTTTGAAAATAGAATTAAGGAATTTAGTTTTAACATTGAGTTCTTCCATAATGATAATGTACAGACCAGATTAATAACCTCACTTCTGTCCTCTCGGATACCTGCTGCAATCAGAAATAGATGAGGCAGGGTGTATTTTTTTCATAGATAGGTTTCTTGTTAGGTGTTTCTGACAGGCACCTCAGGTGACATTCTACTTGCATCTGTGTGACCAAATTAATTTATTTGTAATACAGAAGGTTAAGTAAGAGGAGAACTTATCCTGATGTATTATTCATTTTCTGTACCTTATTTACTCAATGCTATGCTTGGCAGGTTAAAAAAAACACTTCAGGTCTACACTTAATACAAATTCTTTTTATGCCCCTGATTTACACTATAATTATATAAAATTTTGCCTTTTGGAACAGTGAAGTTTTGAGCTTAAAGAACTTTTCAACTATTGGACAAAACTTAATATTCAATGAATTCTGCTGGTTTATCCATCACTGACTATCTTCTTTACACTCATTTAAATAAAAGTATGGTTCACAGGCAAAATGGAATTATAACACAGGGAACAAAATTCCAGCATGAAGTTGATTAAAGAAAGTATCTGGAAAACACTTTATTTCCAATATCTTTCCCATATGGAAACTGGACTTCACCCCATATTATTTAATTCCCTTGATTATTCTTAAGAGTTATATGTTATAATCAACCATCACTTCACAGGCTGGTAAGCTCCTAATTTATTTTTCTCAACAATAATGTGCAAGAGTGAAGCAGAGAAAAATAAATGTTAGTAAGGAATAAAGTGAAACAAGACAAACACCATTACCATCTACATCATGCATCATGCCTTCTACAAGAACCTCAGTGATCAAGACTTCTGCCTCATTTTGATCTGTAGCAAAACTGCTCTTATATGTGATTTGGACAGTCAAATCAAACTATCTAATGGAAACAAGTATTTCAGAACATTTATGAATTTTTGAATTCAAATCAAAAGCCTGCAGTGCCCAGAAGTTTCAAAAAAGTACAATAAATACGGAACTGCAAACTAGTTATAAACTAGAACAAAGACTGGAGTTAAGACAGATACTTAAACAAGAGTTGTGTTCACTGCATTTGAAAGTTTGAGGTGTGCATTTTTCTTTCAAAAGAGCTAGAAGCTCTTCACCCTTCCAAGAGCTGTGTGCTCTGCCACACCCTAGGTCCTTACCAGTATGACAACAGGGAAACTGGTCAGGAGGAAAATCAGGAATCTTATTGTAGGAACCAACACAAGAGAAAACCTAAAGCAATGGCACCACTAAATTTAGACATCAATTTGACTTCCAAACAAGTCTGAACTTATATTACAGACAAGTTCCAGCCAGAGAAGAAATGTAATGGTTGACCAGTTTTTCCATGCTCCATTGACCAGCATATGACAAAACTACAAAGACAAAAAGTTACGTTTCCTTTCAAAGACTTATAACAAATCCAACCAGTAACATTCTCTAACTTCTGGATTTAGAAGTTCTTGGTTATGAATGATGCACAATGCAGGTAACAAAACTGCAATGTGCAAAATCAGAGCCTTTCCTAGAAAATCTGTAATTTGAGCATTTAACTTACATCATTGTAGTACATAAAGAAATGCTGCCTGGTGTATGTATGACACAAATAAAAATTATTTCAATCATGTAACAGGAGAAACAATCAAGTAACATGAGAAAAACTTACTCAACAACAGCAACTGAGTCACACAAGATTACGTTTTATCTTTAAAAAGTACAATTTGGTACTCCTGTACCAAAGCCACACTCAATTATCCACTATAAAATTTACTGAAAAGTAGCATCATACCATTAACAATGCAGCAACAGGAACCTATGTCCCCTAATGTTATTAACATTGTATTACAATCTAGGATATTTTCACTAGGCTTAATCCACATTGGCAGTTCAAGTGGGTGGGTGTTGATGTTCCTAAAGGGGGGTGGAAAACCCAAACGCCAAAAAACCCCAACAAAACAAAACAAAAAAAACAAACCTCATGTGGACAGTATCTATTCTGCTTAAATTCTAAGGAACATTTGCCAAAAGTCATAAAGTTTTTAATATGGTGGAGACCAAATATGCAGGAAAGAGTGTGACACTTTCACAAGAGGCTAAGAAATTCAACTTTCAGATTTCCTATTGCTGCAATGTAAAATACAGGAGAGAAAATAAATGCTTATTTCACTGTCTATGTTGTAATATTTTAGGCAACAGGCAAAAATTTTCCAATGCAAACCAGTTTTCAATTTTGCAAAACAACGATTCGCTATGAAGTTCAACACTTAAAAGAAATAAAAATAAATTTTAAGTGACAAAACGAAAAAACCCAGTATTTACAGTCATCTTCCTCATTATTTTATAGATTCTTGATTTAATTATTAAAGTTTTCCTTATCTTGTCACCTGGTTACAGCTGAGAAGGAAAACAGGTTTCCATGATTTTCATCCTCACAAAGACACTCCCTTCTGGCTGGTCAGAAAGCAAGCATCTATTAGACACACTTAAAATTTTTATTTTACATATTATAACTCACCTGCCTGGGAAGGCGGAAGAGAGAATTTTTGTAAAATATATCTTTAGCCTGACTCCACGTTCCATCAATGATGATCATAATAGATGAACTAGAAGACATCACAGCAACTTCTTCCAAATCGGTTGCTTCAGCTCCAGGATATAAAATTAGAGTACTGGGATTTCTGCACACAGTTGCTAATTCAGGATACCTTCAATGCACAGACACACAAAATGACAATAACTATTAAAAGATTTCACAATAAATACATACTTCCAGATATTCCAAGTTATAAACCCACACTCATCTTCTCCAAATTTTACTTAAGTTTTAATAAAAAAGTCCATCACTCAGCTACCACTTTCTCTTTTCAACACCTCAGAAGTAGTTGGTTCTCCCTCAGCTCCTAAGGGGGAAGGAGAAAACCACCCACAGAAGTAATCAATGGAAGCTTGATATAGTAATATATCAGGAACAGAACATTAGAAATTCATGGTCCACATCTACACGACATTTTTGAAAAATTACCATCTCAGGTTTCAGTTTGGTTTGGGTTTTTTTTAAGTACTACTTCTACAACTACAGTCCCCAAACTTGTACATTTTCGTCTTCCTTCCTGTTGGCTTCTGCATTTGGCAATGGTACCAGAGGAATAACTACTGTCTATTAAAAGTTCACTTAATGTACATGGAAATTCCTGAAGTTTTTGCAGGACACCACTGTAAGTTTATAAAAATCTATGAAAGGCACTGTCATTTAAGTAGTACTGGAAGCCTCAAAAAAACCCCAGTGGCTGGTAAGGGAAAATCTGAGAAAAAGCCAGCCTTGTAACAGACTGCATTAACTTTCTTGAATCAAGTTTCAGCAGTATCATCATGTAGTCTTCAGAATCGTCTCAACCAGAAAGCAGGAAGAAATATAAAGCAAAGGCTGACTGTCTGAAGCACATGACAAAGCATAAGAAATTAATTCTGCATAGTACCTCAGAGATTATAAAGAGTAACTGATGTAGTAGAACAGCAGTATGTAGTTGAAATAGCAGTAGTGAGTGTTTGTGCTCTGAAGTGAAAAGGGAAACCAGTATGGCTTATCAGAGAAAATCAGGTGTATCAGAACAAGGTTAACAATAGACAGCACATAAAGTGGGCTCTCCATGCTACCTATCAAAAACCACACAGGATCATGAACACAGACACAGGCAGAATGTAGATCTCATAAGTCCACACAGAGAAATTCCTAATGCTGCTGTGACCTCACAGGTTTTTGGGCAGGGCACCTGCACCACTTGTCCAATAATTAAGCAAGAATCTTTCTTCTTAAAATGGAAAAAAAGCATTAGAAAAGGTTAAGGAAGAAAGAAATGCTTAACAATGGGTTCTGAGTTGATATATATTAGGTGTACTTCAAATCTGTACACTCCATTATCACTCTCTGGGGACTTACATGAAAACACAATTTTATGTGTTAGATTCAGGCCGAATTGCAGTGCCTAAGACATTGAGATCCTGAGCTTAAGACCAACATAGGACCATATGGGAAATATCTGAAATAAAAGAGGAAATTAATTCAGTGTACCAGTATGCCAGATCTAGTATTGCAGTATTTGACCATCATGTCTCCAAGCAAATATTCCAGACTGATTCAACACTATGTGTTTCATTACTAAAAAAAAAAAGAGTAATGATCTTTCTTTCCAAAATGAACAATAAAAGAAGGGTAGAGACAGGAAAACTGTAAGATAAGTCTGTGGAAAATAGAAGTACATGGAAACTTCTCCACCCACTACTTCTCTAAACTTTACTTACGTTATGGTGATTTGGTATCACTTTAGTTTAACCAAGAATTATGCTACACAAAATCAAAAGCAAGGCAGGTATCTCATCACAAGCTACCTAGCACTCAAGGTTTAAATCTTGAAAATCAGTTGTTAATTTCAGATGTTTAAGAACCCAATTCCTCAAGAGTAAAGTATCCTAATTCTGTGACAGCAGAGCTTTCAAACCACTAACATCTATTAGATGATTTTTAAAATATATATATATATTCTTAAACTAATCGAAAACCATAATGATTATGAAGCACTACAAGTTCGTATTATGAACACTACAACTGAAGTCTTGGTCTTGAAAACAATGGTTTTCAACACATGCTCATCCAAGAATTCAGATCACTTCAGTTTACAACAGTTTATATGCAAAATCAAAGGTAGGGGGGTGGTTCAAACAAATTCTGTAGCTTTGTCCCACAAATTTAACCTAGGATTTGAGGACTGATTATGCATACACTGCCATAAAAAAAAAATCCTATCACTTTGCAAACTACTAGGAGATGCTGCTATCTTCAAAGAGTTCACTACCCACAGACTTAATCCTGTGACACTGAGCACATGCAGAGAGCTATTTAGTACTCTTTCCTCCTATAGAAACAGGTTCTCAGAAATATATGTTGTGCAACTCATTCTAGGTCATGCTTCACACTGACAGACACAGTCCATGTTAGTAGCTTTATTAAAACACGTGTTTTCCCTTCATAAAAAAAGCTTGTTTATCCTTCCTTAGTAGAGCACAAGAGGAATGAGCCTAATGATTTGCTTAGAAAGGGATATAGTTCGTATAAAACAAGTTCAAAAAGTTTTTTGTACCTATTTCTGTACAGGCACATCCTATAATTTCACTGTTTGTTTTGTACTTGCTGGAGTTTAAGGCTTTTCTTCCTGTTAGTTTGTTGCTGATGCATAGCTCAATTAGACATTTTTCTATTCACATACTACCACCATTAAGAATTTGTTGCCCGAACCAGTTTTTATGTACATCCTTTGGCTGCATTTAATTAGATCTGTGAAAGAAATTTAAAGTCTCATTAAAAGACCGAATTGTATCTGCTACATAAAAGTAATCTATTAACTGAACAAATTGGTATGGCATTCAAAAGGCAAGTACGTATCAACAATCTCACTTCTCTCAGCCACTTTGCAAGAATATGTTTCTGACATACTTGCTTTGGGTAAACACTGTAATACAGTGTATTTAATCACATGCCACTTCTGAAATACTGCTATAGGGCAGGATTTTCTCTACAAGAATCAGATGTTTTAAAGGAAGCTTACAGAAAACAATTCTGAAGAATTAACCATTTCACTGTAATGCTGAAACAGAGTTGTTTTATGCTGAGCTCTTCTGAGAACCTGACCCACACTCTATGGTACGACTGTTTTTTCACTTGTATGCTTAAGATTACTACAGCATGTAAGTAAAAGGACTAGGAATTAGATTTCACAGAGCTTTACATCTAAAAGTAAGTGCATATAATTCTACTGTAAAAACACATTCAAACAATGTTAATATTGATTTTTTGATTACCAATCATTTATTCCATTGTTTAAGTACAAGAGTGATTTGAGACAAATATATGGCGTATACAGGAGACAATTTCATTAAGGGTGATGTTTGTATTCATGACGACTCACAGAATATTAAAGCATACAGGCAGGTTTTGAAACTCTCCTCAGAGCCACAGCAGAAGCTCCTTCCTCAGTCTTGTGCTTAAAACATGGTTTCCATTTTATCCCTGCTTCAATTTTCCCTGCAGAACAAGGGTGGAGTAAAAAACTCAGCACCAGGTCAGCTGGCAGTCCAGACTCCCTTGTTCAGAATGACTAGACAGAAATTTCAGGTCACACACTAGCTCACTGCACTGGGAGGAAGGTAACTTCTTAGCAAGATGCCAAGTCCTCCAAATAGGTAAAAGCTGAAAGAGGAATTGGGTAACTCTCACCAGACTTGTAGACACTCTTCTGTGTGCTCTTTATTCTTTCTGGTGGTTTTTGCTTTTAAATTCAAGCTGTTTTTATTTAAATTCAGGAATACAATTCTGTAGTCCAGTTAAACTTGCATATGTGGGGAAGTTAAACCCAACAGAAACACAGAGGTAAGTTAGGAGCAGGAGGCTGAGTTAGAATAAGCACAAGGACAAGTTAAAAGCACAAGCAGTCACACCAGAATAAGCTAGTCCAAGCTACCGGAAGAACAGTTGATATGATGATGGAAGAATTTCACACAGCAGCTGCCCACAGTCAGAAACGTGGTCTTCTTGCTTTTCTTGCCATCTTGTGGCATACAGTAGTACACAGTTTCACAGCATATATGACTTTGAACATGGCAAAATACAACATGCCTGTCATCTAGACAAGTAGGTTCAGCAAGGCAGGTGCAGCATGAAGGGGGATGTTTGTGCTGGGAGAAGAAGTTGCTGTAGACAAGACAGCCATACCTCACGCCTCACAACAAAGCTTTGTTTACAAAAAGTCTCTGCAAATGAGTTTGCCCTCTGGTTTATGGCAACCTGGATTCAGGAACAATTCAATGAATGAAATTCCTCCTTTAACTGCATCTCTTCACACCAGTGTTCAGAACACCTTTTCATGCCATCTTTGAAACCTCAACCTCATCTGCAAATGCTTGAACGTGACTGTGGCCCAATACCAGCTGACATGTCAAAGACAGTGTCAAGGCTGGGCATGGTAAAGGGGCACAGCAGTAAGCCCAAGAAGCTAAACTGGAAGGGGAAGAAGAGGTTGAAGGGCAGTGTGGTTGCTGGTCAGTGTTGGAGACTACTTGAAGTGACACCTTATTCCACATGATAGTCCTAGAACTTTACATAGTGCTTTTGTAGAAGTCTTTCTTAGTGTGAAGCATGACTAATTTCAGGGGATTCATAAGGACTTTGATTTTACCTTCTGTTTCAGTCAGAACAGACATGCTGATGGCAGACTCCTTGAAGCCACAAGTTTCAGGAAGAAACTGAGAAGCTGAGTTTCTAAACAAATACTTTTCTTCCTGCAGATCAGAGGTTGACTTTTAAAGAATTCACAACTCTGTGTTAGTCAGGGTAAAAAAGAAAGGTAACATTTCTACATATGAAAAAATCTCTTTTAAAGTCTGCTCATTCTTCAACAGAGATGCTGCAAATTAATGGTATAAACTCCTGACTGACAATCGGAATGAACTTCTTAATTTAGGTACTGTACTTTAGTGTATTACTAGACTTAGAAGGCTTTAGCATTACTTGATTTTGCATGCTACTTCACAAACAGCTTTTCTCATTAAAGTAGACCAGGTAAATAGTTTCAAATACAAAATTGTTCTATGTTAATTTAATAACCACGAAGACAATCAATTAAGCAAATCCTTCACTTATTTTACATTACATGTGTTCATGCACTATCAACAGCAGTCACCAAAAGCTTCCTGTGGATTTGATGATTAGGACTTTGAATCCATGAATCGCAATCCTTAAGTAAAAATTTCAAAATAGTGTATTACAGTGAATCTCTGATGAAGTTATGAATATATACAATTCACTCATATATACATAACAAGGAAAAAAAGATGTGCAGCTCTGTAACATTCCTCCCTAACCAAGGCAATTATTTAACTGAGTTCTTGTCACTGGGAGTGAGAGGGAAAGGGAGAAAGAATACAGCAGCTTTCCTTTTTCGAAATATTATAACTGTAACAGTTTATAACAGTATGTAGTTGATGGTAACTGAAAGGGCCCAATAATGAACACGGTTTGGTTGCCTGTAAGGCAAGATTTAGATTTGTGAATTACTGTAAAATTAGTATTAAGCAATATAATTATAAAAATGTGATTTAAGTTATAGAAGTAACACTTGGTAGAACTAAAGGGACTTTAAATTCATGTGTTGGACATTAGAAAAAGAAAAGAGTAGAAACTTAGAAGAGACTTCCCCCACAAGCTTTCCAAACAAAGACAACAGAATCTAAAACCAAAAGTTGTTCACAGAATTGGTGATCAATACTATGTGTCAGTATGAAAGGACAAAAAAAAAAAAAAACCAAACAAAAAAACTATTTCCACAAAAGAAAGATGTATAGATTAAAGGGGACAAAATGCAAAGGATGAGAAAGAAATGCAATGCACATTTTTGCCAAATCCTGAACACTTCACTGATGTCATGAACTGTATGAAACATAACGAGTATAAAGCAAAAATGAATATAGATACAGAGAAACTCACAAAAATACTTAAGGATGGTTATAAAAGTATACCACAAGTTTAAGTGACTACCACAAAAACTATGTAAAAAATAAGCACATTAATTAAAAGTGGGGGGTGGGGGTGTGGGGTATAAGAAAAAAACATGAACCACCACACTAGTATGTGATCCAGAGGAAATATTAGTAATAAAGTTTGGAATAAGTAAAAACTTAAAAAATGAATTTAGCAGTTGACTTTTCAATGGAATAATGTGGGCAACACAACCAGCATCAACAAAAAAAGTCAGCTTTTACATTAGAATACAGGCCACCTCAAAATTACTCCACTGCAGTTAAAACACAGTGGTCTTTCTTACACCAAATCTGCAAGAGGAAGGAACTAACTTATTCTCCATGTCCACAGAGGACAAGAAAAGAAGTAATAATTTTAACTGCAGCAGTAAAGATGCAAACCAAACAGGGACAAAACTTCACAAGATTTCTAATGGTAATCAGTTTACATGTTAAAAGTCCCACTGAAAATTCTGCAAACTCTCCTGTAAATGGTATTAATACCATACCTACATGAGGCTGATGTCACTTAGTAAGAGAGTAACAGTGGCATCTTGAGGATCTTTCTATCCCTATTTCTCCAACTGTGTTGAGATAGATAGATATATAGATATAGATATATATACACACATATATGTAATGAATATCAAATGCCAATGCTGGTCTTCAGTTGATCTTATTCTTAAACATAATGGTTTCAAGTAATAGAATTATGCTGAAAGAATATTCTCTATACAGACATGATGATGTTTCTAGTGTTCACACAAATATACTTAATAACATGACCTTCCTATGAACATTCATTCCTGGTGCTGTATCTGCTGTATTTGCAGGTATTACTAACTTTGAGTTTTTATTAGCAGTTTGTGGACTTTATAAATCCTGGAATTACCAAGAAAAATAAAATGGTATAATTTACAGTTGCAGTATTCCACTTCAATACAGGTAATGTATCGTTACAATAATTAAAAATAAGACGAATCTGAAGAGAATCACTTTTTCTTCCTACATATACATCAATATAAAATTTCTTAGCTGTTACCCATCTTTCCATGACCAACAGCTAATGTAAAGCTCAAAAAGATGATGTGATTTAAAAGATACATTTTAAGGTGCAACAATGGTCTTGAACTCTGTAGGAAAAATAGTTACCAATACTTGCTTCTCATACAAATCACTATTAAGCCTTAGTTTTGGTATGCAGCAGGCACTGCAGGCCTATATAATCCATTTAGTCTGACAACAATTTCTGCTAAACAGAACTATTTGGACCTTTCATTTGTGCTTGAATTGTATCCAACCACTTTGTCATAGCAGATTTATACATTCTCATGATCATACTTAAGACAAGTTGCATTTCATTATTTCTGGGATGACTCTTGAGATGTGCAATTTAAACACCATCATATCTCATTATAATCCAGTTTTTGTGTCATAAACATTTTTATTACACATCTATATTCAGTTTCTCTCAAACTCTAAATGGTTTTCATTCAACAGGGATCTATTAAACTTAGCCAGTGCAAAAGGCAAGTGTTCACATTTTTAAAATCCAACATTGCCATTTACTAGCAAACAGTACTAGCAGTACAGAACAGATGTTAATTTATCATCTGTGGAAAACCATCAGGTTAATGGGAACTTCTCAGTTTTTCTCATCATTTTTACTATTTCACCTTGGTCATAAGCAGGTGCCTTTGCCTCTCTCAATACTCCAACACTTGGAAGACTGAAGGACTATTGATCTCCGTAATTCCCCTAAGGTAATGAAATTATTAAAGGTAAGGATCCTCTAACATCTCCACACTCAGAACTAGTCCCTTAAGATCAGGACTGAAACATAAGAGATACCCAGCAAGAGAAAAAACAATATTTTCATATTAGATACCCTATTTTTATAGATAAGTGACATAGTCTCTAATACAATCTGATTTTTTTTTCTTCTCTTTAAAACAGATCAATTGTATAAACAAATTGTCTTTAATTGAAAGATCAAATAATGAGAAATATTTTTAAGGTTTGGAAACCTGTAATTTTATAATTAAATACTTTACCATTTACTAGGGAAGAAGGTCATAAACACAGCTTATTAAATATCCTTTTTAATCTATGAAAACCTGTATGTAAAATAGCTAGCAAGAACTCTGCTAAGCTCCCCAGTGAAAAAACATCATTACTAATGCCTCCAAATAACATCAGCTTTTACATCACAAACATGTAAATAAAACAGAAGTGAGTTTGTCTGTACCAGGACCCTAGTACATGATACCTAGTTTCTTATTACTGTCACAAGTGGAGATGACCTGCAACATTTAATAAACTAGAATAAAAAGAAATAATGGGTAATAATGGGTGGGGTTTATTGTGTCTTCTATTATTCCAATTTCAATTTACTTCTCCTTTCTCATGTACTGTGCTTAAATTAAAAGAAAAATAGAACATAAACTGGTAATAAAGCAAAACTACTGTCTGTAATATTAGAGTACTAACAGGTTTTTCTAGAAAAATGGTTTTCAACCAATCTCAACATTTAAAAATATGACATCTGACTAATATCTCAACAGTCCTACTTTGTAACATGGGCAGAGGAGTTTTGAAAATTAATGCAGTGGCAGCTAAAAGTACAGTCTTGTGAAGAAATGAAAAGCAGAGGCATTATCTTGGCAAGTATTTGCTCTGTCAGTGGGCCTCAGTATCAAGTGCCTCAAATATTTAATGACTTCCTCAATAAAAAGAGTTATTGCAAACCTCTTCCCCCCCACCAAAAAAACCCCAAAACTTAAAACAACCCCACAACAACAACAGATTCTTATGCACTAAAACACGGGTCTTAACATTCTACTGAAGGCACCTTTTTCCTTTACACTGCATTCAGTAACCTCTTCCTATCTACTGTGTATACAACATAAAACTTACCAAAACCATTTTATGGCTTATCTAGAGTAATGGAAAGAAGTAAGAAAACTAATATACAGTCTTCTTATGAAGAAAATTAATATTCTTTCTACAGAAAAGCAGCAGCAATATTTTGGTTTAAGTTATACCCAGGTTCCTTAAGCAATTAATGCAGGGAAGCCTAGCCTTGGTTTTCCCCTAATATTTCCATAGTGAACAGCAAACCTACTGCTCAAAAAAACCATACTGCAATCATTAGATATGGTCTTATGTATGATGCTAGAACAAGACATTAGCACACTTCCCTTCCCTCCCCGACCCCATTCCCCTCAACTCCAGTTTCAGAAAACAATACTGCACACTGTTTGTTCAGCTATATAAACTACACTTTAAATCTGTATTCAGGAAAGAAAAATTACCTAGACAAAATGAGATAATACCCTAGCTACCCCTTTGTCCTCCACACACAATTTTTTAATCACCCTTGCTCACTTTATTGTGTACTAACAATAACACTCCATTTTCAGTGCAGAGCTTGAAATTTATATTATGTAAAACAAACTTATTGTTGAATATAATTAACTGGGCAGACTTTTGGATTTGATCTTGAAGTGTGCCAGTATCTTGACCAAATGGGCATCTTGGTTCCCTTTTATCACCTTAATCATTGCTACCATGCAACCCCCATAACCTACTGCGAATTCAGTAAACTTTCTTTTCCAGAGTACTCTCAGTGCAAACATAACACACAAGAAACAGGCTCTGCCAAAAGGGGTGGCACACACCTAAACTTACACTTGGCAATGTCTGAAGTCCAAACTTTGGGATCGAGATGAAATATTCAATGCATAAGTATGGTGGTTTAGACCCTGCCAGGATCCAAGACCATGCTGCCATTGTCCCTCGGACTGGACAGGGCAGGGAGTGAGATACAAACCCCAGAGTTGAGATAAGGAAAGATTTAATACAAGAGTGTAACAACAACAAACCAAATAACAGCAATAACCATAACAGTAATAACAATGAAACAGAACAAGAGATATACCGCAGGGATCCATCAGTGAAGGTGTACACATACAAACACATAACTCTGCTATTCCCACACTTGGGCACCCGGACCTGACGACAGCACCGTATGGAATAACCCAGCTAGTGCTCCCTCCCCACTGCTGGGGAAACTTAACCCTATCCTAGCTGAACCAGGACAGTAAGTTAGCCCTCTCTTATAGCGTATTTAACAGAAAGTTCAGTGAAATATTTTCCAAGTGTCATTGTTTGAATACAATTTGTTATTAAATAGTTCTATGTAAAAGAACAACTTTAGCTTGTGGAGTAGAAGGAAGAAGAAAAGGACAGACATTCGGTGTTCCCATGCCAACATGATCAAGACCGAATGTGATTCAGGCTACGTCTGTTCATGCATATGTAATCACACACTAATGTGCTTAGAAAGCCTCAAACGTGTGCTATAGTAAGAATACTACTCACTACATTTGCAGAACAAATACACACATAATACTACAACTGCATAAGTTTCAGGTATAAATTCTAACGCATGAATTTGCATTACTCAAGCACTGAATACCCTCCTTTTTGGAGACTAGACATCAGTTCACTGAGGAACTGTGAAAACAGAAGTATCTAGTCCCTACCAAGTAATTTACACACTAGACATAAAACAGATTAAGTAAAGGAATAAGAAACCTATAGTAAGAATAATGGGGAGCAAAAACCTCAAGTATATTCAGTATATTGGGAGCCTGACTTATGATCCTTCATGCACATATTAAAATTTACGGCAAATTGAGTTTTTCAGACAGATAAACAGAGACTAATTACCATTACAAGTGTTTCCAGGACAATCAACCAAGCCTAAACAGACACAGAGTCACAGAATCACAGAATGGTTTGTGTTGATGAGGACCTTAAAGATCATATAGCTCCAACCCCCCTGCCATGGGCAGGGACACCTTCCACTAGACGGTTGCTCAAAGCCCCATCCAGCCTGGCCTTCAACACTTCCAGGGAGAGGACATTCACAGCTTTCCTGGGCAGCCTGTACCAGTGTTTCACCACCCTGACAGTAAATAAATTTTTCATTATTCTAAATGAATTAATCTAAATCTACCCTCTTCCAGTTTAAAGCCATTACTCCTTGTCCTATCACTACATGCCCTTGTAAAAAGTGCCTCACCATCTTTCCTGTCACCCCCTTTAAGTACTGGAAGGCTACTATAAGGTCTCCCTGGAGCCTTCTCTTCTCCAGGCTGAAAATCCCAACTCTCTCAACCTGTTCTCAAAGGGGAGGTGCTCCAGCCTCTGATCATCTTTGTGGCCTCCTTGGACCTGCTCTAATAGGTCCATGTCCTTCTTATGTTGGGGGTCCCAGAGCTGGAGACAGTACCCCAGGTGGGGTCTTACAAGGGTGGAGTAGAGGAGGAGAATCATGTCTCTCAACCTGCTGGTCACACTTCTCTTGATGCAGTCCATGACATGGTTGGCTTTCTGGGCTGCAAGTGCACATTGTTGGATCATAGTCAGTTTTTTCATCCACTGCTACTCCCAAGTCCTTCTCTGCAGTGCTGCTCTCAACCCACTCATCGCCCAGCACACACTGATCACACTGCTTGGGATTGCCACAATCCACGTGCAGGGTCTTGCACTTGGCCTGGTTGAACTTCATGATGTTTGCACAGGCCCACCTCTCAGGCCTGTCACGGACCCTCTGGATGGCATCCCTTCCCTCTAGCGTGTTGACCAAACCACAAAGCTTGATATTGTTGACAAACTTGCTGAGGTTGTTCACAACTTGCTGATTGTCACCAATCATGACACAAATTCAACCAACAATCAAAAAGAAACATGCATCTTTGAGTAGCAGGAGGTAAAAGTACATATTTCAAGAGTGAGTGGGATGACAGGGCATAAGGTAAAGAAAAGCTCTGAAAATTACATACTTATTTTGAGTCTGACAACAAGAGGTAGCATCCTGACCTGTAAAATAATCAGGACAAAGCAATTCAATAAGCTTAGAAAACAGTTGATTTTGGATGGACCTTCAAGGGAAAAGACTATTATACTTATCAAGGATAAAGAAAGCTATAATATTTAAAGCTATAATATTAAAAACAGATGAAAGTCAAGACAAGAATTGTAAGCTCAAGCTTAACAATCACCAGAACATATCAGAGAACTAGGACCTCTCCTTAAATTCCAGAAAATCATAGATTTGCAGGTTTTCACTATCTGGGCGAGATATGACCACACATCTGTACAGAATCAGTAAACATCAAATGCAGAAAAAAGAAGCAGGCTTCTATGAAACCAATACACAAAGCTGACCCAGAGAAGAACAGCATTCGGAAGGCAAAACGATGAAATATGGACAGAAAGTAAACAGTATGAGAACATCAAAATATAGAAGACATCCCAAGATTAAAACAAAGTTTTGAAAGATGAGACTAGGTGTGCTGGGTTTGAGTGAGTGGCGGAGTTTTTGATAGCAGGGGAGGGGGCTACAGCAGTGGCCGCTATGAGAAGCTTCTCAAAGCTCTCTGGCCAAGATTGAGCCAATTAGCAACAGTGGCTGCACCTCTGTAATAATGTATTTAAGAAGGGGAAGCTGAAAAGAGGAGTTGGAGTTGTGAGTTCCAACGAGAACACTTCTGCAAACACCAAGTGCAGTGAAAGAAAGGAGAAGGAAGGGACTGTGCTGTAACATGCAGAGACCCCCTTTGTGGTGGTGCAATTCTTACCCCTCCCCACCCCTTGGGCTGCTTGGTGTTAGGTGTGATTCCACCCATCTCCCCCAAGCTATACATCAATCTGTGGAGATAAGGACTGCTAATGTTAAGGCACCCCGTTAACCAGCCTGGCTCCTACACCTCTTGATTGCTCAGAAAGGTTATAATAGCCCATCATCTCCTAATAGCCTGGCACACCTGTGCCTGGGGAGTGGTCATATGGGAACAATAACAGAATTGCACATGCATCAAGTTCTTGTGCAACTGCTGAAAGGCACCAGAATACTTGTTGTTTGAGCTGGGTGTTGTTTGAGCTTGGACCCTATAAATTGTGACCACAAGGGAGACCCTTTGAGCTCTCCTGGATCGCAGCAGGCCTGTGACCAGCATCTCCCCTGAGTTGGGATACCTCTCAAGTATCAAAACCCTTAAAGCATCATCTGCTGCCAGAGTTGACAGAAGGCCAGGGCAAAATCAAACTGCTCAAGTCTCAATTATTGCTCGTTGAATGCCAAGGCATTGTGAGTATTTACTCTGAACTCAGGAAGAGGGAAATTTTACTTTGAGGTAGCTTCAATTTCACTCACTCTTTCTCTGCTTGCTAGTGTGTGGGTACATACTTCATTCTACTGGATCTGAATACTTCTGTTTCTGTGTATGTGTCTATACATTTAGTGGTTGTGTACGTGCATGTACATATGTATAAATTAAGGTACCGTAAAGTAAGTTAGTGTGAATCTTGTCATTTTAGAATCTGTAAATAAGTCGCCTTTTTTTATAATATCTTCTAAATCATTTTGTAAATGATCAATTGCTGTTATTTATTAATAAATCTAAAATTCCTGTTAAAACATTACCGTGTTAATACTTTCATCCGCAACACTCTTGCAGCCTGCAGTGAGACAGCAGGCCACCCATGAAGGTTCATGGTGAAGCAGGTGCTCACCTGCAGCCCATGGAGGACCCCATGCCACAGCAGGTGACTGCGCCTGAAGAAGGCTGGAACTGTATGGGAAGAAGCTCCCGCTGTTGTGGTCCAGTGCTGGGAAGATTGCAACTTGTGAGGGTGACCCATGCTGCACCAGCTCAGGAAATGCTACAGGCTGTGGGAAGGACTCGCATTGGAGAAAATTCATGGAGGACTGTCTCCTGTGAGAGGGACCCCATGCTGGAGCAGGAGAAGAATGTGAGGAGTCCTCCCTCTGAGGAGGAAGAAGCTACAGGACTGACTGCACACTTCCCATTCCCTGCCCCCTGCACCACTGTGGGGAAGGAGGTAGAGAAATTGGAAGCAAAGCTGAGTCCAGGAAGAAGGGAGGGATGGAAGCATGGTGTTTTTTAAGATGTGATAATGCTTCTCACTGTCCTACTCTGTCTGTTAAGTGGTGGTGTTGTTGTTGTTGACACTGTCTGAATTAAATAGATGTTCTTTTTCTTCTTCTAAGGAGTCTGTCCTTTGCTCATGATCATAATAAGGAAATCACTCCTCCCTTTCTTTATCTCAATTCCCAAGCCTTTTTCTTTATTTTCACTTTCCCATTTCTGAGGGGGAAGGGCTCAGTGAGTGGCTGCATGGTTCTCAGTTTTCTTCTGGGCTCAAACCACAACACTAGGCCAAGAGACATGAGAAGATAAAGCGTCACTAGATGAAATACTTTACCTAGAAAAAAGGAAGGGATGAGAAAAGTATTTTCTTTTGCCACTGCAGAACAAAAACCACACTACTATATTCTGTCAATATTATCCTAGAGTATTCATCAGTATTGAGGAAAAACAGCAGAAGAGTTGGAGGAAGATCTGCATGTTTCAAAAAATTAAGTCTTGATGGTGGTGTAGGTTGCAAAATACTCTGAATTAAGTTGAATGACAAATTAGAGTTGCTTATCTGCAAAGGTAGCATAACTAAGAAAAAGGTGGGCACAGAAAGTTTGTTCTGTCATGGATGGGAAGGTCTGTTGTACCAGTGAAAAACAGGAAGCAGCTTTGGGGCTGACAATCGTAGCAATGAACACTGATAAACTGATAATCATCTCATGACCGAGTAAGAACAGAAAGGAAGATGCTGCTGGAAATTACTCAGAGGGAGGTGGGAGTATTTAGAAACCTAAGAGAACATTATGTTTCAAGAATTATATATGCTTTTGATAAGCAGAAGCACTGAACCAGAGATACTGATTTAATAAAAATAGGTTTGATCAAGAACTATGAAATACAAATTATCTTGATTAATGCTGAAGAACTTGAGATACCATCAACTAAGGAAGACCTAGAAATCTTAAGTGAAACAGAAGGGCTTGGATAGGTGGTAGCTAATGAAAACAGTAAGAGATTTGTAAAATTGTCAGATGAAACAATGCTGCAAGAGGGGAAAAATAGGAAATTTCTATCTGGACTTGTGCTGCTAGAAAACTTAATCAAAGAATGGAAAAAAAACCAAAAGACATCTGTAATTTCTAACATGAATATATCAAAGAGGGCAAGGGAAAAAGGAAAGGAAATTATGCCTAAGTTATGCACATTTGAATGCTGACAGGCAGAAAAGTAGCAGTATGAATGGCTGGAGTTGTCAATACAAAACAAAACTATTTTATAAAAGAACAAAACATGAAGCAAACAGCAACTACAGTCATGAGAAAAGCACTGTTTCTAAGTGAGGGAGGAACAAAATAAAATGGATACAATGGTAAAAAAATGCGTATGAACATTTTTCTACCATTCCTAATGAAGGTAATTGTTACACACATTACAACTATTATACTTGAAAACCCATTTGTTTCACAAATACAGGATTAAAATATTCTGAAATATCAATATAAACTTTTGCATTTTTCTTTCTAGAAAAAGAACAAGAAGGTTAAAAATCTAAGGTACAGGCCACTAGAAGAGTCTCTAGTAAAATTTATTGGTAAAACATACTCTGTCAAGGTTATAGTCATTCTCCTGGGTTTTGCAGCATCAACACCACCAAAACAACAGCCTTATAACAGAAATTAATAGAAATAAGTTAAACTACCACCAATTTAGAAATTAACTAGAGTCCTACCACACTATTTAGGTAGGTCTGGCTAATCCTTACTATCAATTTTTCAGTGTCTGTTACGTGATAGGTGGTCACTTCATGAAGTCAGAAGTGAAAACTCCAGTTACCATGGAATCAGCCTGACCTCAGGCAAGTAAGAAAGCTTGCTTTGCAGGAAAGTTTTGAAAATTTCAGTACAAATAATCTGAGCTCTCTGCTTGCTTATGCTGTCCTTCTAGCCAATGTCTAAAAGGTACCTATATTTAACAGGCTCAGTATCTATACTAATAAGGTATGTCAGACACACAAAGTAGTATTTTACACTTTTACATAAAATTCAATCTCCAGTCTGGCAGTGATGCTAACTACACCCTCCCACACCCCTGTCTGCCATACTACAATACTGAGTTCATTCTAAACCTATAAAAAGAATTGAATAGAAAATATGAACAATTCACAAATGTGATTTTACAATACCACTGTTCAGTAAGTACTTGTGCCAAACTGTTCACTTTAAATTAATAATTTTAGCACATCAAAGATTAACCCTAATATCTGATAATAATGTAATCAATACAAAAAAGGTCAGAAGTTAATGTCTTTGAGTAGTTTGGGAGAAAAACATAGATAACCAACAGAACTGATCTTTCAACTCAGAAATACCATCTGATGAGTCATTACCATGCAAACATTAAATACTTTCAGAAGAATTAAAATGCCAAATTGTAGGAAGAATGGACAAGACTAGGAAAAATCACAAATTAGCAATGGTGAAACCAATTGGATTAATCACTTCTCATCTTTACCATTACTGTGTCAATTATATGCTGAAGATAACAACTTCAAAAAAAGCTTTGATTAGCTGTCTACTTCTGGCAAGACTTTTGAAAGTCAGTTCTTTGGCTTTTCTGCAAACCAGGTCAATAAAGAATAAGCTAAATGTAATCTACATAATTTGTGTATCAGTTCTCAACCACAAGAAAAGGTGATGCAAGAAGGTGGAAATGTGTAGAGGAAATACTAAAAAGAGAAAAAAAAAAGTGTGCTTTATGTTTACCCTTTCACCCAAACACACACAAAAAAAATCCTTATTTTCAGTCTTACTGTCATAAACATCAGATGCCTAAATGTTAAGCTTTCAAATCAGCCTAGTTACTCTGCAGTACCCAATTCTATCTGGAGTTCCTGAAGAAATGCCTCTGTGTTCCTCACTGGTTTTGGACGCTGGTTACAAAGCACAGGAAAAATGTAATTTTGTAGCCCTAGGACAAATGAGGAAAAATAACCTACATACACCTGGTTAACAAACTTGCCTTCCTCTTCAAGAGAGGATCATGAAGACTGAAAGAGTACCCACCTCAGATGGTACGTTCACCTGAAAGCAAACCTTCTGACAGCTACAGATGAACAACTGTCAGTTTGTTGCTTGATAGAGATGTTGTGACAGAGAATTTAAAAAAAAATCAGCTGCTGTGTATGACTTAATTTTCACTCAAATCCATAATGACAATTATTTATGCTCCCAAAGGCTACCTTGAAGTGTTCTAAGTTTTCAGAGCTGTTGCCAAGATCCATGCTGTTGCTGGATCCTGTGATAAAACAAATATGCCCACTACTATTCTACTCTTGATAATTTACAAATGTATAGGCAAACATCAAGGACACCACTTTCCCAAATCTGCGTGGTAGGGCTTCTGTATGTATGCAGAAGAATAATGTGTGCACCACATTTTACAGCAGGTACTGTTCACATGCAAGATCAACACAAGCACAGATTTAGAGTTATACTGTTTCTATTCCTTTCCAACCCATGCACTTTTGGTGGAAGCTGCAAAGGACATCAATAATATCACACAACTTTATAAAAAAAGAAAAAAAAAAAGAAAAAAGAAAAGGTATTGCCTTAATGTGCTTCAAAACAATTATATTTATAAAATGTATCAGCAAGCACTCTTTCATATTATTTTTTCTTCCAAGTAACAAAGACAGAGGTCATACCCTGACACAAGGTAAGGTTAAATTGCTTGTACAGTAGCTACCAAATTGTTTACAGACAGTGTGGCTTTTAAGAAAACCAGAAAAAAACAAGCACTGCTTAGTTTAATATGCCCTAAAACATGAGCTCATGAGGCTTTAAAAGTCCCATTAGTAGAGATTTTCACCCAAAGAGGACAGGCACCAGTACAGCCATTCACGGCAGCCAAACACTGCAATGTTTCCACGCCTGTCACCACATGCCTGTTCATAGAACATACCACAACAGAGAAGGAACTTAAGTCATTCTAGGTTTTTAATGTGAGTTCTCAGAACACTTCTCACAGTTTATGGCCTCAAAGGATGCTAGAAGTCCAAGATAACACTGATATGATCCTCTAACCAACTATTCAAGTAGTGAGTGTTACTTACAAATAATGATTATGAATTATAAATTTGGCAGAATATATATATAGCTAAGAAAAAAAATGTAGCAATAACACATTGCAAAGCTAGAAAATAACTTTTCTCCCCTTCTCATCCTTCCTCTCCCCAGAAAGGTGGGAATGAAGTCCATGATGGAGCACTACCAATTTCTGCAGTCTCACTTACATCCACAGTACAAAAGAGGCATAATGCAGGTACTGAGTGGAGCCATGATTGCTACCTAACTACTTTTAGCCCTGCATCCAGGTAAGTTGGAGCACCAAAATTCATATTAACCTGAGGAAAACTTTCATTTCCTTCACCACCTCCAGTATGTTTTATGGCAAAAAAACCTTCATAGGAACAAGATAATTATGAATCCATTTAAACTATTTTGAGGCTGAGATGTTCCACAACTGGTTTTGATATAAACAGGATCTGTTAGGTTAGAGAAATGTGTCTGAATTCAAATTTGAAGAAGCTTTAACACTGACAT
Source organism: Athene cunicularia (assembly GCF_003259725.1). Lineage (NCBI taxonomy): Eukaryota > Metazoa > Chordata > Aves > Strigiformes > Strigidae > Athene > Athene cunicularia. The sequence continues at coordinate 8,452,075 of NW_020799142.1, read as the reverse complement.
CATCAATTCTAAAGAAAATTCTAAGGAGATATACTAGAAGCAGAGTGTATTGATAGTGTTCCACCCTGTGCATATCAGCATGAAAAAGCGCTTCAATTTTCAGGTTTAATAGGAAGACAGTACAATTTCTCTGTAACCTAGAACTTCTTAGATAATTACTATAGTTATTATAATAGAAGATTAACAGAAGAGAAATTTCTATCTCTAACTTTCTCTAGTTTTTCAGTATTTCTAATGTGCTTTAGTTATTATACAGGCAGCTCAAAGTTATGGGAGCACCATTCTGAATCCCCTTCCAACATTGTTGTTCACTGAACTCTACAAAAAGTTTTCTCCAAATACTGAACTCAATTTTAGAATTAATTTCCTTCATCAGTATTCATGATTTTTATTTGCTTTGACTGAAAATGTATGTAGAAAAATTTCACTTGCATTTGTACCAAGAATTGGTTACTAAGAGAGATTATCTAGTGAAGGTTAATGACATTACGTGGGAGACCAATATTGTCCAAGCACTCAGAATAATAAAAAACAAAATTAAAAAGTTGAAAGCTATGCTTTCTTATGATTAATTTTAAGAGAAAGAGGAAAGGATTTGAAAAAAAAAAAAAACCAACAACAAAAACATTCTCTGAGATTTTTTCACCACTGGACTCCCTTCTCAAGTACAATCTCTCACACTTCAGTAAAAATGACTACTTACATTTCAGTAACACCAAATCATTTGGCAGAGAAAGCAAACATGAAAAGAACCATAGAGAACAGCAAGACAAACCTAGTACCAAGTAAGAACAGAATTGAAAAAAGCTAGAGTTGAAGAGCACAGAACTGAGACAGCATAAGTTAGAGGAAGACATATAAGTGTTTCTGACTGTTATACATAATTTATCTTTGCTGGAAACCAGAAGCATATATCAAAAGTGAACGTGCACACTTGAAATAAAAATTGAGAACACTGTTGGCTATTAATAAGACAGTGAAAAAAAATCCATAATTTACAGAGGACCAGAAAATGCATAGGCAATGCCACTCACCTGTCTTCACTAAAACGTCGACCAACCAAAATTTTACACTTGTCTGAAGGAAGACAAGCTGCTAGTAAAGGTACTGTCCTTAACACTCGACTCTCCTGAAAAAAAAAAAAAAAATTGAATAAAATCAAAGAGGGCTTCTACGAACTGTTAATGTTTCCATTTACTTTCAAGTTGCATTGACTAAAGACACTGAAAAAAATCTTACCAGATAACAGAAAAAAAATCTACAAGAAAAATTACCCAATTTTGATGCATTCAAATCATACTGTTCTGATTGACAGTGTTAAGGTATGATCATCAGCATAAACCTGAACTAGGCTATCCAAATCTAAACAACAGAACTTTACAGAATAATAAACAGTGGGCAAAAACCAGCATTAGCATTAGTGTAACAGGTTGATGAGCTAAAGTCTCTATATTGGAAAATGAGGGGAAGGCTTGATTTCTACAAACAGGTGCTAAAAATAAAAGCACTTAGTGCATCAGAATAGACTGTGAAATACAAACATCTCCATGCTGCTGTCACTTCACAGTAACCAGGACAACAGCACCAACACTGCCATGAGTACTCCTTGTGCCATTTAGGCTGTGTTGACCAAGCATCTGCCTACACCTTTGTGCCACATATAAGAAAGGTGGCTGCCACGCCTTTGTGGGGAGCACAGGCTTTTCAGATCTCAAAGAGCATTAAAGAGAACTGTGTTGGAGCAGGGCTTCAGAAAATGGAGGAAGAAGGAAGTACTGCTCACTGAAGCAAACTACCTACTTCTCAGAGCAATTTGTTTCTTTTTTTAACACAGTTGGGAACACACTAGTTTTTGTCTAGACAAGAAGTATTGCAAACTGAGCTTGAATATTTAGCTCATCAATTTTTGTTTTCCCATCAGCAAAGAGGAAGCATAGGTTTATCTTGCACTGAATGAAGACATCAAGCCAACACCAAAAACTGAGTGAAAGTTTCAGTTTATTTATTTATCACAAGAGGAACAAAGGAAGGTTATATAGCAGGAGGCAAGACACTAGAGGTCAAGTGAGGATTCCAAAAGCCCTAAACGGGTAAGAAACTAGTTCTTGTAATGCTCTCAAACTGAATGTCACATGATTCAGACAATTAAAATCTGAAAAGCAGTCCTTAAACCACAGGATTAATTAATGAAAACCCAAGGGGGGTTTGGTCCATATTTTGATTTATGAGCCACGTATCAACAATTCAATATTTGTGAACACGTAAAGCCTTGATTACCTGTCTCAGTTCTCTCTGGGTGGCTGTTAACATTCCACAAGTATCAGTGTGCAGCTGTCTGTGGCTTTCACATTGTCTTGCTACCAAACTGCTGTTAAATTAGTTCAGTAAAGACTTCTATCACTGTTGCCTATAACCTTTATTGATTTTACTTTTTCTGATGCGTATCTACTGATCATCTATAAACAAAATATCACAGAGTTGAAGGAATAAGTTGTCCTGCCACATCCACCACCACTTTGCATGGTAGCAGCAGCAGTAGCAGCATTTATCCCTCCTAGGAATAAATGAAGATCAAAGTACCTGGGGAGTGAAGTGCTAGCAAGGTGAAGGAGAAATATCCTTCAAACTAACATTGATTTCTTCTATCTCAGCAAAGTGGAATAAGCCGTCAGTGGTGGTACAGAAATAATTGTCTTTATTTAATCATAACTAAATAATATACCAATTCACTAATCAGAATACTCCCTTATTCATTAGAATATGAGAATTGGGAATAAAGGAACTGGAAGAAAATCATTTATTTGTCTCTGATAAGCAAAATCAAAAAAGCTATCATCAGACAAGGGAAAGTCATTCAACTGTTCTCTCCAATGTCATATCATTACTTCAGAATTCCCTCTCATATCAAATGAATATATTCACTTACCAGGGAAAATAAAATTTTCCAATCTAAAAAACAATCCATGTTTACAGGAAGATGAAATATAAAATACAAAGCTGAAAGGTATTTTTGAGAACAGAAGCTTATGAACAGCTAAGACAAACTAACATTGAAAAGGTTTCATTTGTCTCAATTTTCTTCATGAAAAACCATTTCTATTTAACAAGACTATATATAACAAATATATATATATTTGTTGTTATATCTGCTATTTTTGATTTACTGGTTGAAAGTGAGCAGTTACTCTCTCCTTTGTTCTTGTCAGTGTTCTAATAGTGACTTGCAACTCTTTGTTTATTCATTATTTGACCACTGAATTACACAAATAGAAACAGGAATGGAAGACTCATGTGGTGTTGAACTTGGTTGGCCTCCAGGTGCCCACCAAGACACTCTATCATTAACCTCCTCAACAGGACAGGGGAAAGAAAATAAGATCAAAATGAAGTCATGGGTCAAGGTAAAAGCAGTTTAATAAAGAAAAGCAAAAGTGCAGAAGCAAAGGAAAAGATTTTATTCTATACTTCCCAACAGCAGGTGAAACCCAGCCACTTCCTGGGAAGTAGGGCCTCAGCACATGTAGCAGTTGCTCCAGAAGACAAGCACCTTAATAACAAATGCTCTGCACTGCCCCCCCCCCCCCCCCC
>NW_020799142.1:8444036-8448437 GCF_003259725.1 Athene cunicularia | reverse complement strand
CCCCCCCCCCGCTTTTATTGTGTCATATGGTATGGAATAACCCTTTGGTCAGATTGGGTTAGCTGTTCTATATCACTTCCCAATCTCTTGCCTACCCCCAGACTACTGGCCTTTGGAAGCGGGTTTGGAGGGACAACCCTGACGCTGTGTGAGCAGCCCAAACACTGACTGTGTGATTAACATTGTTCTAGCCACAAAGCACAGCACTATAGGGGCTGCTATGGGGAAGTTACCCCCATTCCAGCCCAATCCAGTACCACTTACTTATGCATTTGTATTTTTTCTTTTCTTGGAATTAGTGGTACTTTTGGTTAGCATAGCATTAATGTACATTGAACAGAACAGTTCTAACTAACAAAAACATTTATTAAAGACAGCAGATATATATTTCCTTCATTTTTGTTTATGAATTTGTTTATGAACAGTTAGCAAAAATTCTCCCCTTATATTTGATTCTTACTGTTCAATAAAGAATAGAGAAGAAGCATTATAATATGCAAGTCAAAGCTAGTCACTGGAATTAGATCAATATATAAATTCATTAAATACATGCAACCTAAGTTTGCTTTGCAGATGCTTAACATTGAGAATTCTTACACTCATAGAAAGAAAGAAGGCAGGGAAGCAGAACAACCTAAACAGACCCACTGTTGTGCTTTAAAGGTTCTGTCCTGATTTACACCTATCACTCAGGTTTTGAAAAGTACGCAATGGCCTACGCTCTGATGGAGATCACTCCAAGGATGATAAAAGGCTAAGGTAAGAAAATACATACACAAGTTTGTACATCTAGCTCTGGCACTGACCTCACATAAGCTTCATAAAATAACATACATGAGAAAGGAAAAATGACAAAATTATTGTATTTACTTTTTTATATATGTATGTATATACAGAAGAAGAAAAAAACGTTAGGCTAGGCAAATAACTCCTTGACCTTTCCACCAGTCCTGATGCTGAGCTTGAGATACTGGGTTTCTATGTACTTAGTTTTAAATTACTCCCATTATGAACAGTGTACATTAATGCTATTCAAAAAACAAGTATTTACCCCTTGACATGGAATGCTGAATTCTCTCTGAATTCCTTCACAAATAAAAAATAATTAATTCATGGACTGATTATGCAAAATGGAAGCTGGATGGTAGGATTCCTCACCTGGGATCCACTGCTCTGCAGTAAGTCTAATTGTCTTTGTCTCTACAATCTGTCTTCCACAGTACCTGATACCTGTACAGGTCTATCTGGCAGCATGGATAAGTAAGAATCTGGAGACACAGTCACATTAATAAGAGCACAGGAAATGTTGCTCCTGACTTCCTACATTACTACCTTGCCAGAATACAAATCTCAATAGCATCATTTTACTATAGTGGCTTACTTCACAGCAGACTTCCAAAGCCAATAAATAATGAAGCATGTGGAAGGTAAGAGTCAGCACCGATGTACAGTAGGGCAAAGACATTCGCTATCTGGTTAGTTTCATGAGACACTTTTGAAACAGACACTTATAATGAAATGGCAGACTGAAGGATCAGATACAGTCCTGAAGACTTATCTACCTTCAAGACCAATTGAGTATTGGTCTTGAAGCAGCTAAGCTAAGAGAACCTATCTTTTGGCAGGTATGCCTCTGATGTTCTGGAGTCAAAAGCATCACCTGTGATCATCTAAGACAAATAATACTTTCAAAGATCATTGTAAGATATTCTTAACTTCACACCATCTGTTTGGATTTATCTCTGATAAGCTAAGTGCCCTCTTATAGTCAAAGTTAAGTTCTTCCTCTCAGAAGGATTGTCTTCAAATACAGTGGTCTTCCAACACTAATTTGTTGTGTTAATTATGATTATGTAACATATTATGATTATGTAACATATACAAATGGAAAAGTTTCATCCCATTTTAACAGCCAGCTGTTGTGATTGTTGATCAATAAAAGTGTAGCCTTTCAAAAGCACACAGGAACAGTGAATGGAATCTAAAAAGAATCTACAAACTTCTAATATCTTTCAGCACAAGTAAGAAATTCAACACAATTCCAATGCCAGTTCAAAGTTCTCTGGTACATTTTTAAACCTCATTTTTCCAGCAAGTATATACTTAAGTACTTGGAAATAAATAACATAAAATATCCTTATTATAAGTAGCCACTTAAAAATAACAGCTTTCCCATCTAGGGACCAAATATATCATGGATTCTGGTTTGTTTCTCTGTGAGAGAACACTTTTTTTCTAACTTATGCTTTTACATTCTGCTAAGTTTCTTCAAGTAGAGACTCTGTGTACTGACTGAGCTACTGTACAATGCTAAGTAAACAGCTGAACCAGAAGAGTACAGGCTTCTAAACTGCAGAATCTAATTTGCAGACCCACAATCTATCCAGATCTGTATAAGTGCAGCCCAACTTCTAAAACTCTTATGGTCTACCACCATACTCCATTGTTAACAGACAAGAAAACACCAACGTAAATTCTCCTATTAGGTAAACCAAAACATACTGTTCTGAAGCTATAGTTTTTCAGTGGCTAAATAGCTAAGGTCATCCCTAAGATGAATTACTTAATTCATATTTTTAACATAACACTAACATTAATAAAAGACCACTGCTATAATCAGAACATATTCCTCCCTGAATCAAGTCTGAACAACTCCGTGAGACACCATGTCAAGATTAATTATTCCAATTTGTACCAAGGCAAGTAGACTTCAGATTCTAGCAGGACTATGCAGATAAGAAAAGATGTATTGCATGCATGGAAGGTGCAGAAATAAGGTGTGATTTCTCAGAAGAACTAAATAAAAGATACAGTAACTCAGATGAACTGGCATTTCAATCAAGTTTAAAAGGAAAAAAAAATCATTACATTATGTTAATATATACCTGTTTCCTCTTACCTACCATTTACTGCATTAAGATTCTAGCTAAACTTCAACAACTACTGCAGCCTTACCTCTGCTGGATGCTGAATTATATACAAGCAGCTGGAGACCTTTAGTGGTTGTATTGGCAGGAACGGACATAAACACACCTTCTGAGGACGGCTACATGACAGAACAGAGTGAGGCAACATTACTTTTGTAAGTAATCAGCAATTTCTGAAAGATAGCATAAATACATTGCAAAAATACATTCCGCATTCCAAGAAGCACACTAAGAACTTCCCCATATGACACAGTGTATTAAACCCGATGTAATTTTCTGTTTGAAACTCCTTCTGTTTCTAAAACTAAGCAAGGTTTTCATTGAAACAGAACAGTGATTAGACCCCTCCTGTAGTCTGGTTAGGGTTAATGCATTCTAAAAATCCTTTTATAATCTCCAAGAGAAGGATCGTACTAGTATCCATACCCCAATTACTAATTCCATACCCCAATCATAGAAGTCTGTTGCTGTTTTTCATCTAGCATTTCAACAATTTGATAAAAATATTATAATAGAATATATAATTTATAACTGATAATAAAAATACTAGATTAAATAAACCAGAAAATTTTAGATGTGTACACACATGAAAACCCATATTTATGAATGGGTTCATTTTTTATAATTCCATCTATGCTGAAATACGTAGGAGGCATGTAGTATGAAAAATATCCTTATAAGGAACTTCTAATTTAAGTCTGAAAAATAAAATAAAATAAAAATTATTTAAAATTTTTTTATGTAATGCATGCAGCTGTTAAAATGACTAGCAGAACTGTATCAAATTAAATGAAAGAATTAAGCTTGAAGGTACAGAGTAACTGAAGTTGTTACACCAAGAACACATACACACACACTTATGAGCATGCACAGAAGTCACTATAGCTACTTGCAAGTGTTATTCAATAAATCAGAAAAATTAAGGATTTCCTTAACAGTGAAACTGTTACTAGTATTCACCACTTAAAATGCAAACAAAGCTTTCTGAGACTAAGAAACATAAAGTCAGGATTTTCAACTGAATGTGAGGGACTTGGAGCGCAACTTCATCTGCATCCTCCTTGTAATCTTTACTTGTAACAGTTTATATCTTGGTCACACATGAGAGACAGTAAAGAACCACTGCAATAAATGCAATTTAAATAAGTGAGTTCTGAAGACAGGTCAAGTTTGTGGTGAGCCTGACAGACACTGCACTTGCTTGTCCACAAAAGCATGCACCCAGCCAAGTGTACTAAGTAATGTAACAGTAACCCAAGCCAGTGCAACTGTTCCCTAGTCAAATATTACTACTTACCAGTAAGTTGTGGCATTATAAAAAGGCAGTAACAATGGATAAACCCCTCTTTAACAGCTGACAGGTTGTGTTAATTTAATTTTCATACTTCTAGCCCCAACTACTGAGACACAGAGACTATTCACTTCTCCATAGGGTGTGCAGTTAAAGGTCACTCAGCAACAGTTTAAATCAAAG
>NW_020799142.1:8439720-8443986 GCF_003259725.1 Athene cunicularia | reverse complement strand
AAAAAAAAAAAAAAAAAAAAAAAAAAAGGAAAGGACCCAGAAAGCAAGCATTTTCAAATAGTTACAGAATAAACACTACCTATAGTTTGATTTGCAGGGAGCAGAGCACAAATCATGACAAAATACCTTCTAGTATAATTTAATTACTTCTGTATGTATATACATTTCTTAACTTTAAACACCCAATTAGGTACTTAATTATGTACAACACCATCCTGGGGGCACAAGACTTAATTCTGTACTTAACACTTTGATATCTAAGTTATTGCGTCAAGACAAAAAAAAAAAAAAACAAAACACAAACCCATGTTATTCCAACATGATACTGACATTACCAGTCTATATCAGATAGAAGGCACTGCAGAACAAGAGAAGTTCTGTTCCACCACCACAAAAGCCACCTTTGCTCTGAGAAAGGCCACCTAGGCAGAAAAGGCTTTTTGTCTTTTTCTTTTGTTTAAGGATGGTGCTACAGTCTTGCCCTACATATGCTGTTGATGTTACAGAAGAGTAGAAGCAGCACCAGGGAACTTATTTAATGATGAACATCAATTTGATCACATTTCTGGAAATGAAAGTAGCAATCTGCTCCAGGCAGAAACAGTAATATTCAGAATACTAAGGAAAAAGTTTGTGGGTGGGTCAGAATAATAAGGAAAAAGTTTGTGGGTGGGGATTAGGATTTGACGATAATTTTTACAGTCCTATTCACCTGTATGTAGTTTCACTACAGTTCAAAGCTATCCAGTGGGTTCTTACCTGTTTTTCAATACAGAATTTCTAGTTTAAAAATTTATGAAAAAGTAACTTGGCACATTTGGTGGGACAGAAAAAAAAAATCATTCTGTGTCTTGCAAAAATGCTCCATATGCAAAGATGGAGCCATGCATATATATGCAGACTTCTCATAGCTTTCTTTCCTTTATCCACATCTAAATCAATGATGTTCAGATTCAGAATAATGTTTTGTCTATTTTCCCCAGCAGAACTGAATCTTGACAGTGGACTGGGCTATACCATGGTGTCAGGTTTAGTGTGGTTACTCGTTTCTGGGCAGAGATACTCTAGAAATGAATATGCAGCAGCCTGGAAAATAATGAGCTAATCCTCGAACTTTTTAAAAATCTTTACGATTTTCCTGCAGATAGCAATGTCCTCACTTGCTTCAGGACTTTTACCTTGTTACATGTCCAAAGGGCTTCTGAAAACAGGCACCACTCTGGGAATGCAAATGAATGTACTCTTATACCCACATTCAGACTAAAGGTAGGCAAATCAAGGATTTAAACTCAGAGTAAGCAAAGAATAACAATGTTACACTTTTATGCTCAGCATTTGTAGATGTTTCTAGGGAGAGATATAGAGGTTAAGTGCGACAAACAAATGTTCTAGAAACAATATTAAAATAAAGAGGAAGCTGATGTTTTTAAACTGCTCACACATGTGGCAACATTTTCATGTTCCAACACATACTGCCAAGGTCAGGCCCCAGACTCTATTTTCAAAGAAACAAGCCTGTCCAAACACAAACGGCAGCTTCAAGTAAATTAGATTTCTCAAAACACCAAGGGTTCAAGGTCAAAACCCACCTGAGAAGTTTGGAGAAAAGCCACAGTTACCATATGTTTGTTTTATAGTAATGTTTTAATACATGTTTTATACTAACACAACTCCATTACACACATGCATTAAAACAACATTTGGGTTTTTTTACAAAGCTGTGTTGGAAGTTTACGGGGACAAGCCCATACATTTTACAGAATTTGAGAACAAATGCTGCTTGTACTAGTTTTAAATTAGAGGACAAAAACAAATTAAAAATGGGATTTAGATTACATTTTGCATCCTCTTCCTTAACCACTAGACCTATAGAACACCCTTAAAAATATGAGTGGATTAAGTCAAACATAAAACAATGCACTTACAAAGAAACAGTCCTAAACCCAACATACAGAAAAACCCCAGGGTCTGAGGTTAACACAGCATGACATTCAGGAGCAAGAACTTTGATAAACTATTCTGTAAAAAAGGAAGTTTAATGTCCAGCAGTTCTCAAAAATGCAGATCAGATGTTAAAAGTTAGTAGGAAAGGATGAAAGAATTAAACAGGGAACATTATTACTCCACTACATAAACCTCTGGTTTGCACTCCAAGTACAAAAGCAGGCTGGAGAAGCCAGGTCAAAAATAAACATGAGGAGGAATTCATGCCAAGGTCCACATACTCCTTGCTAATCAATGCTGTGGATACAAGAATTTTACATGGGCTCAAGGGAAACTGGAAAAAATTGTGAAATAAAAATCCATCTGGAAGCACCACCACTGAAGGTACAAAGTCACAGCCAACTCAGAAAGTCCCCTGAGTTAAAAGCAGTTGGAGAGAGAAGTATCAGCAAATGCTTACCTTTTCTTCTTTAGATATACATATACACTCATTACTACACCTGTTCATAGCTGGTGAATATATCCTGTGAAAATGGACCTTTAACATGCTCTGGTATGGCCATTCTTCTATTCTCAGATATTCTGTACAATTTAAAATTAATATATACAATGTCAATTGCAGTGGCTTGAGACTATCTAGCTGTAATTTTTTACTTTTTGTATTTTAGCTATAAAATTTGTCTATATTTACTTCTGCATTTCTCTGGACAAAATCTTACAGGTCCTTTGGGGTAGCCTTCTGTAATGGCCAGGATCTACTGCCATCTTCAAAATAATTTGCTTAGCATATTATGTTTCCGCTTTCCCACACCCTATGGCTACACAGCATGTGTGACCTGATGCAACTGCCACAGCTTTCATGAAAAATATGAAGCCACCACTATTAAATAAAAACCTATCTCTCTTGCACTGAACAGAACTGAAATAATAGATTACCTCATCCTCTACATGGCCAAGGCCCATCTGACAAACCCAGGACCAGTGCAGCCATGAGGAGGGTTTGGTATTCCCTGTAGCTCTGCTCACATTAAGCACAGATTGTGCAAGAAGAGCCTGGTCACCAGCTGAACTGTACATTAAAGACAAGCCTCAAGTTCACTCAAGCTAAGTCTACACAGTAGACCTGAGATTTCTGAAAACTTGCCCATCCTCTGATCCTAATAAATACAAGTCATATTTAAAGTAGAAACTCCATAGTTGACATCCCAAATATATACATTCCACTTTTTTAACTGAAGCTCACACGTGCTTTTAAACTACTAAGAGGGAAACTGAACTGTAATAGTGAAATAATAAATGAAAAAAATACTTGGGAGTTCTCCCTCTTCTTTTGTTTTAAGATTCAGTAGCATAAACCAATTCAATCTTTACCACTCATTCAATTATTATGAGTTGCCCTTATTTTCTCAGTAACAGGTAGTTTGTAGGTAATACGGCTGAGTGATTTTAAGGCACAAGATGGCTGTGTAACATTACCATGTAAGTATTTCTCACCATTGCAGTGCTAGTAGTCCTTCAGTCTCATGCTCAGTTACCCTGGAGCACAGAAATAACAAAATATCATCTCTGCCATTCTTCAGATTTAATTATGAAATTCACAGTCATATTCTGTTGTTTTAACTCTCCTGCTTGCATTACTATACTTCTAAGATATCTACTGCTATCTTTCACAACCATTCAAATGTAATTGTCCTACAGAAGACTGACTCCCACAGACAAGATCAAGAAATAAAGACTTATCAGAAGTAAAATGTGATAGAGCCTCAGTTTTGTCATTACCTGCCTACCAGGTCTTTAATTTCTCTTTAAAGTAAGTTTTAGAAAGTCATCTTTTTGAGAAGTGCTACAGCTCTCATGAAATGCAGAGAAACTCAAGGAGCCATCAGCACTGTTAGGGTTTCTTTTGGGCTTACTTTGAACATTCTTTATGCAAGCAAAATTTCCAAGATTTAGTTTCATGGTGTTTCCTGAGAAAAATCAGGCATAGAATATTACTCTGACTCCATCATGTTCCATCTTACATCCTTTCTTTTAGTCTCTTCCAAAAGACTTTGGAAATCACTGACCATGAAGTAAAAATATTTAAAATTTGATCTTTCAGTAAGAGTCAACAGCCACATAAATTAAAAACACAGTATCAGAAACAGGGGTGGAGAGAGTATTGAGAACAATCAAGAACGCACTTCCTTTTCCACTTGGTAATCTGAATAGCACCAGGTTCCTGGCAAGAGACAAGGAAAAAAAGGGGTGGGAAAGGGGGGGGGAGCAAGAGAAAGAAGGGGGGGAATAGAAGAAGGGGAGGGAATAGAAGAAGGGCTGTCT
>NW_020799142.1:8410988-8439670 GCF_003259725.1 Athene cunicularia | reverse complement strand
GGAAGGGAAGGGAAGGGGGGGGGAAGGGGTGTATCGCTGAGGTTTTGCTTCCCATGTAAATTTAAAAATAAAACAGTTGCATGGTTTTGCTGTGTTGTTTTGGTTGGTTTTTTTTAATAGTACAACCAGTGAATTTAATAGAACATGAATCAATTTCCTAATTAAAATGACACTTTTAAATGGAAAAGCATATAGTACAATTCATCGTGAAAATTATTTGTGCCTTTTGAATTTCAAATGGATATCTTAAAAGGTGATTAATTATATATGTATTGTATATTAATTAACAGGACACAACTGATATCTATGATATCTACTGATTAGTCAATATGCATTCCAGGACAAATAAATACTCCTTCTCATCCCCAGGTCCTCAACCTCTTCATCGTCTCTAGATGCACAAGACTAACTATTCTGCTAACCTCTGTAAAAACATGCACAGAAAAGGTATTCTATCTAAAGAAAAGATCACACACTACAGGAAAAAACTTACTTCCATGTTACCTGCCAACATGCATCAACTACTTTGGAAACAAAAATTAGGTGCCTTTAGGTGTAAATAAATTTTACCGGTATCCTGCACAAAGGCTTTTGTATCATTTTCAACACAATTCAGGCAATCTGACAGGAATAACTTAACTCAGCTGGTCAGAAATTTGGAATACCTGTTCCAATTCATACAAAAGCTCTACCACTATACTGTGAGAGAGCCACAAAGTCATTTGGTGTCTTTACATTTTGTGGAAGGTCATTTTCTGATGCATAGGGAATGTGAACTGTGCTTAAGGAGCGAGAGGCACTGAGTTTGAATGTCAGGACTCCATATAATGTCTACACATATCAGCTTCATTCTTTCATTGCTCCAGAATGACAGGCAGAAACAGAGAAGCAACCTCCTAGAAACATACATTTCAGGCACTATCAGACTAGAGCAATTTGAACCTATAGTGTATTGTTAAACGTTTCAAAACTTTTCCATCTAGTTCCAGGAAAGCCACTGCAGCACAACATTTACAATTCATTAAAATATACCAGACTAAGTTTAGCATTTTGTACCACAAGAGATTCAAGGCGGTATCATCAATCTCCAAACCAACATGACCATGAAAGTAAACAAGTACAGGTTATCGCTGTATTTAACAAGTTAGTTTCCAGATGATTTTTCTGATACTTGTACAGTTGACACAACATAGTGAAACAAAGAGCTTCACTCAACAGTCAGAATTGAGTATAACTGTTAAGCAGGTATTCTTTATTCGCAGCGCTGGGCAGCACTGGGAATCGCTCCACCACAACTGCCACACTTACTAACAAAACACTCTAATATACATGAAAACCATACATATTCATCAGATTTCTTAGAAGAGGCAGTCTTATGCTAACGGTTCTCAGAATTCATTCACATAGTCTGACAATGCGTAATAGAGTGAGGGTCTTCTCTCTCTCCTTAGTGGTCTACATAGCCTGTCTCACACTGTCCGTTAGTGAACTTGAGGTTTCTCGTGTCCTTACATGGTCACAGAGTTACTTCACCCGTCCTTCAGCTCCTGTTTGTTCCAGCTTTCAGTCACTTATCTTGACTCTGGCATCTTATTAGGCCCTTGTCTTCTTTGGGTTCCTGCTATTAGGAATGTACTCAGGGAGTTTTCCAGACTGTCCAAGGTCTGTCTTATCTTTACTAGGCAAGAAGTTAAAGGTTTCAAAACATCTTACAAGTGGGTCATGACTACAGAGGCTAGTTAGGAAAAAGTATAAATTAAATTACATACATTGCAGTAAAATACAAGAAAAATAAAAGCTAGTAAACCACAAGTGATGATTAATGTTAAAACTAACTGTCCTACTTTACAGGTCCCTGTACGTTAGCAATTTCAAGTATACTTGTAGCAACTTCCCTTCAATAGCATCTGTTCTTCTTTCCATAAGACACTACCAATACAACGTCATGGTTTGAGCCCAGAGGTCAACTGACCACCATGCAGCTGCCCACTCCCTGCTTCCCCCCCAGCACTGGGAAGGAGGATATGAAGAAAAAGGCTCAGGAATCGAGATAAGGAGAGGGAGGGGTAGCCCACTGTCCTGGTTCAGCTAGGATAGGGTTAAGTTTCCCCAGCAGAGAAGGGGGAAGGGATCTCCAGACGGGTTATTCATACCATGCTGATGTTGGGAGCGTGGGAACTTTTTCCTTTGTGGCTCTGGTGGTAGGGAACACACAAGTGAGCTGTCTGTAACCATTTGTGGTATTTCTCTGTATATCTTATGTCTTGTTTACTGTTATTACTGTTTATTGCTGTTATAATTGGTACTGTTGTTGTTCAGATTGCTTACTACACTGTTGTATTAAATTTCTTATTTTAACCCGGGGTTTGTGCCTCACTGCCAGCCCGACCGGCTGAGGGTGGGGGAGAGGCAACGGCAATGTGGTCTCCGGTCCCGGCAGGGCTTAAACCAACACACCCACCCATTATGGTCATGAGCAAAAACCAGGCTCATTAGGGGAAGAACATCAATTTAATTCAAACACTAACAACACTTAACAGACAGAGTGAGACAGTGAGAAACATGCCACACCTTAAAAACACCTTTTCCCCATCCCTCCTTTCTTCCTGGACTTAGCTTTGCTTCCAATTTCTCTACCTCCTTCCCCACAGTGGCACAGGGGGCAGGGAATGGGAAGTGTGCAGTCAGTCCTGCAGCTTCTTCCTCCTCAGAGGGAGAACTCACATTCTTCTCCTGCTCCAGCATGGGGTCCCTCTCACAGGAGACAGTCCTCCATGAATTTTCTCCAATGCGAGTCCTTTCCACAGTCTGTAGCATTTCCTGAGCTGGTGCAGCATGGGTCACCCTCACATGTTGCAATCTTCCCAGCACTGGACCACAACAGCGGGAGCTTCTTCCCATACAGTTCCAGCCTTCTTCAGGCGCAGACACCTGCCGTGGCGTGGGGTCCTCCATGGGCTGCAGGTGAGCACCTGCTTCACCATGGACCTTCATGGGTGGCAAGGGGGTAGCCCTGCTATCCCACCACAGGATACAGGGGGTTCTTTGCTCCAGCACACCTCCCTCTTTTCCTTCTCCTTTATTCCACTGACCTGTTCACACAGGTGTCCTCCTTGCAACTTCTCCTCACAACTCCAACTCCTCCTGCCAGGTTCCTCTTCTTAAATATGCTATTATAGAGGCATAGCCACAGTTGCTAATTATCTCAGCCTTGGCCAGAGGCAGGTCTGACTTGAAGCCGGGAGAGCTTTTAGAAGCTTCTCACAAGGGCCACTGCTGTAGCCCCCTCTCTCACTACCAAAAACCCCCACCACACACAGTAAGCTTTGACACAATATAAAGAAGCATAATATACAACAGAGGCACTCAAAAAGCAATACAGCATTTTTGGACAAAAACTGCCTTTGAACCAATCTGGTATTCCACCATTGGAGCTATCAGGAGCAGGAGATGCAGCAATGGGAGAAGGCAATGGGATAGGGACAGAGACATGTCACAGAAGAGGTTCTGAAAGGAGGACAGGGAGACAGAGCCATCTCCCTGCCTCTCAAGACATGCACTACTAATGAGCAGCTAAGAGATCATAGCACTGTTTCCCAGCATTCAGAATCCCCTGGCACCATTTCTCAGCAGTTCTGCTGGTCCTAAGTGCTATGGTGAAAAGATAATTCCCTTGCCCCTCTCTCCATTTTCCACTCTCAGTAATATGAACTACAACCTCGTCTCGTCCCATGCAGTGGGTTACGAGGCGGTGAATCTTTTGAATTCCCCAAGAGGCTGCGTGTGGGTGGAAGAGCCAAGCTCTGCTCGGCAGAGTGGAAGGGCAGGCCGAGTCACCACAATGACTCAGAGGAATAATTGTGCTGCTGACTGTACTGACTGATCACTTCAGTGAATAAATGGAGACAATTTGGCAACAATCAACTGATAACCATACGGAGAATGAATAATGGCACTTTGGCAATGAGACCCATCAATGATCAACCGATAGCAATTCAATTCCTACAAAACTTACACACATGAATATATGTAAGAGAGAGAGAGTAGAAAGAGGAAAGAGAAAAAAGAGAAGGGGAGGGGATAGGAAAAGGGGAAATCACCACCCTTGGATCCTGCGTTGTCACAGAGTAGCCAGCTTGGTCTGGAGGTGATGGGTCGACAAAGACACCCAGCCACTGGAAATGGGATTTACATCACCAACTCATTTCTTTTTCAGCACCAAACAGCTATCAGTTTGCAATGATTTTCAGTCAAACCTCAACTAGTCTGGATTTGAACAACTGTAGCAAAACATCTGAGAAGTCTTACTTACTAAGATTACAAGGTGTTATTCTTCCTAGATTTATGACTAAAATTGGACAAAACCAGCAACTCTCCAGAAGTAAAGGATGGAAACAGTAATTTATTTCATGACCTCAGAGTTCTCATTAAGGACAACACTCCTGTCTTTTGGAAAATTACATCAGCTAGTGCGCTTCTTGAAAAATTAAGCTATTAAGTATATTTCTCTCCAGAAAAGGTGTATTTTTAAAATATCTAAAACTAGTAAAGAGAAAACCTTGCCTTTCAAGTATTTAGTAGTTTATATATAATTCCAAACTTCACTTCTATTTTGCATTATCCTATTTTTCACAGTGGTTTTGAACACTAAGTAAAAATTACAACACATTTTTATTATGTATTGAAGAGATAGTTCTATCTAGGGAATTACCAACTAAGGGTGAAGTGGCTTTTACGAAGTTTATAACACTACAGTGAAAGGAAATTAAATTAGAATGATTTTAAATTAATTCGAACATTTTCTTCAGACTTTAAATTACAGTAGAAGGTAACAGGTGACCCAGTGAAATTAGTACAGCATCTGTATGAATGCTATATGTTAAAGTGTAAGCTGTCCTCAAGCAGTGTTTTTTTACATACTTCCATGCTGAATGTATACAGACAAAAGTCACTACATTTCAGGAATGTGGACAAGGTCCATGCCACCTTTATTAAAGGCTGTAAGTTGTGCGGTGTTCTCATGTGACCATTTCTCAAGACAAATAATCTTTTTGCCTGAATTAAATAATAAAGGGCAAACAAGTAACCTGCATTTTTTTAACCTGGAAAGTTTATGGCAGCTTTACAAGGCTAATTTGAACATACTAAAAACAACAAATATCTTCTGGTGCTATGGAAAAGATACAAAGAAGAAAATATCTTCCTAACTTATTGTATGGAAGCAGACCTTGGCAGGCAGCTTTCCTTGCAAATAACAAATCAACAGAATACCCTTTCAACTATTTCAACTGTTTACATTAAAGTTGGCTGTGGTTTCCACTGTAACTAATAGGACTAAATACAGAAATAGCATTTAGCTTATGCAGCACTGCAGTCCTTACAGAAAGGCCAGAAAGCCAAAAACTAATGAGCATGAGACTGTTGACATTTTCATGAGTCTTGTCTCTCCAGTCTGGCAAAATAGCTGGCACTCTGACAAGCTTGATGCCAGACAGTTAGCAGAGCTTTAAATTTGTTGAAGAAGGTAAAATGTGATGGCATTAAAAGCCAGCCATTGAGACATTAAGATTAAAAAGTTAAACTGAACACACTGCCAGTTTTATAATACCCAATCTGTCACAGAAGTTTAGAGGCTGTCACAAGAAAAGATAAAATAGAATTATGTAACCAAAAGTCTTGTGGAAAAGCTCAGAATTTGCCAGGGAAGCCACCAAACCAAGAAAGAAAGAGATTAAAAAAAAAAAAAATCCAACAATACAGAATCAGCATCTTGATTCTTTCAACCATTTGTATATATGCAGAGAACACTCCAGTCAACAGCATAAAGTAAAAACAGAAGTATATATTTAAAGAGCATATGAAGTTCCTAAGTTAATGCTTCTTAAGTTAAATGAGGCATGTGGATATCATTGGTTGAAGATTTTTTTTTTTTTTTGCAACACTATAGAAGTACACTTGTTTGAATGTTTGCTTCAAACTGAAGAGTTTTGTTTCCCCAAATGTCTGCTACTATTTTAGCCTTTGAAATAATAATTACAAAATAAGAAACTGTGCCATTGGCTTTTATGTGATAAAGTTAGTCCAGCTATGGTTTATTTAAATTGACGTGTAGTTTGCTTAAAAGATGGTTAAGAAGTGCCTACGTCTGAAAATGCTGCACCAAACCATTTCTAACATTAGAATACAAAATGCTTATAAAAATAAAGACTGTCAAAGAGACTCTCTTGAAGTTTTTATTTCTAACCCTTTCTTAATTTATGTCCCTCCATTAATTTTCATTGAAGAGACACAGAATCTGAACTTTGTGTAGGCAGGATTTTATGAACTCTGGTTATACAATTTGACCTATTCCCCTTTCTAAAAGCTTATGCATGAAAAAGGAGAAAAGGTGTGAGCAGTTACTTGACTAGAATTTAAGCTGTTGCCTATCTACCTGCAACAACACCCCGAATTAGGAAGGTCTGTCCAAATGTGGCCCAAAATATTTCCATTATCTTATTTTCTTGACTAGAACTGAAAACAAAGAGCTGAAAACTATCTTACAGGCACGGACTAGAACAGGGCTGAGATCACTAAGGTATGCAACAGTCCAGAGAAGCAAAAATGGTCATAACATAGGAAGTGTCTGCTGTGTGGCTTCCCTAGCAAGGGCCACTAAGCCACGACCCAACCTGGGCTGCTCCTGCCATGCAGTGGATGCCCTCACCAGGCAGCACCACCACTGCCAGGCTGCACTGTGCCCATGGCCCCCCACTGCTGCACTTGCTCTTCAGCAACTTCGATTTCAGCAAGCATCTAAATAAAAAAATTCATTCAATATTAAATTTTATTTAATAATGTGGAATGACATTTGAGCAATCATCAATACATTCATCAGCAATTAGTATTTTTAACAGTATTTCAGTTTCTGTTTACGTTAGCAACAAATAATTCTTTAAGTCTTAATTGTGTATGTACACAATTAATCACAAATTTTATTACATTTTTATACAGATTTGCAAAACAAATCAGTCCAGTGTGATGCTAATATCTGTATCTCCACACACAAGAACATACATAACAGATAAATTAAAGAAGTATTAGCATAGCCTAAACAAAGTTTGCTTCTCCCTCCTACTCAGACTGTTTTCAGCAGAACAACATAGTTCCTCCAAGGCAATAAAAGCCACCAGATGCAGAACTCAAAACTGATTCTCTGGTGACACCAAGATTTCATTATAATCCAGAAGAGAACCAAAAATACATTACACATGGAACTTGGACTTTGGTATAGCAGATGACCTTTACTGACCTGGCATGACTAGTGGTCAGGGTCTTCCCTTTAGCCTCAGGTTCTCGTAGGCTTGCTAGCTTCCCGGCATGCCTGCCCAAAAAGCCTCTCCATGGACGACTCACAGATTGTGGCTAACCAGCCCTTCACCCCCTCACCTTCTCAGTCTGGTACCTTGGCATGAGGGAAGACAGGGTGCACCCTATGTAGAATCATAGTGAACACTGCAGGGAGCCATGGGAAAGGCAGCTTGAGAAGCTGAGGGATAAAGACACTTGCTAGCTGGAGTTATGACAGTACATTTTAGCTGCATTTAGTGGTTCAAACAGAACTGAAGCTGTGTAAATACAGTATACAAATCTGAAGCTAAATTACGTTAAAAGTTAAGTTAAAAGCTTCCTACATTGTTGTTTTGTTATTGTCGGTTTCTTGATTTAAAAAGGGTAATTATAACCTGTCATCAAGAGTCACCTTGCAAGAATCTATGCAAGAATAAAAACTTCTAACACTAACTTTCCATGTCACAGTTCATGAAGTTTTTCAGTTTTGATTTGTTAGTTACATCCACAGCATTCTCTTGTTCCAAAAACACAGACCAAGTAAAATTGACTTTTCTATCTCTACATAATGTTTACCTATACGAATTTACCTTATTTAATATAGTATTTTATAAGCAGAGCCTACTGGCATATAATTTTATTTGACAATAACAAAGTCTGAATCCTAGTTTGAAACAAGCAGATGATAAAGAGGAGTCAAATTAAAAGCTCAGTTCTGTACCAAATTAAGTCAGAATTGAATTCTGCCACTGATTTTTAATGCAAATAGCTCAGTACCAACACATCTTTCAGAAATTAAAAGAGCTAAGTTTTTGAATCTCTCAATTCATGAAAAAATGTCATGTCCTGTTACTTAGAGCTATGAATTTAAGCTTTCTTCCTTTCAAAAACAAACAAACCAAAAAAAGCAATGAAATTAAGGTATTGTAATACTTTTGTTTTGGTAGAACAGATGAATACATAATAGAAAGCCCATTTTAATCTATATTTAGGAATAACATAAAAGTGGATGTGTTCTACCAGACAAAACTTCTTTAAAGAGTACATACTGTTAAAAGGAAAAAATCTACCATTCTCTACAGTTTACCTTCAACTGAATGTAAGCAAAAAAAAATACAGTTAACAAAGCTTCATATGGCCAATGTTAGGAAAACAGTTAAATATTAAATAGAATCTTTAATTAAAGTATTCTAGTGCACTATTCACATGTTCTGCCATAGATGGTGAAGAATGGAGCTGTGTTTATACAATCAGAGAACTTCAGTATAATTCAACATTATAACACCATATGAAAAAAGGCACTGTGCAACCAATGTTTTGTTCAGAAGACTTCCTGATACCATCTGTAAGAGTACTATAAATGCTAAACTACACTCTAGCGTCCTTTTTCTGAATAGCAGGCACTCTGTCAAGCACACTTTGATTTTGATCTGGGATCACTTTATTAAAAAGCAGTCAACTGGTTTCCTGGTAATGCAATGAAATAACATTTAAAAATAGTATATCTGTTATTAAACAGTAAACAGTTATTATATTTCATTAAAACATTGATTTTTACTGAATACAGAATAATTTATTTAATTAACCAGGCATGAAGTTCATTAAGTTATTCTAAAGCTTTTGGGGCATACTGTAAACGTTGCTTTTAAGGCATACAACAATAAAAGCATACAAGTGCTTTTAAATGCTACATATAGCAATCACCACATCAATACTCAGAGCCATATTGATTTGTACCTAATGACCATTCAAGGTGCTTTGCTGGCAGTGTTTCTTAGGAAAAATACCTTACGATACTACTTTCTTTAGAATAAAAAAGCTAATAGTCTGTTGTATAGATGAACCTTTCTTGTGTAACTTGGAAACACTAGTTTTATAACTACTGTAGTATATTTGGCAAGCATGCTCATAAAAGTTAAAATAAGGTTAGACTGCCCCTGAGCACCTCATTAAGAGACTGATGAGAATGAGATGGACCACAATAGCAAGATTTTGTGCTGAGAAAATTACCATTGCCTGGTCTGAGAGGCCACTGATATTAACTCAGACAGAGCACAACATTCCAAAGCTATAAACAGACTCATAAAAAAATTCAGATTGGAAGGGACCTCCAGAGGTCATCTGGGTCAGCTTCCCACACAAAGCAGCAATAATTTCAAAGGCCCTAAGCAACCTGATCTGAGCACTTCCAAGGATGGAGACTCTACAGTCTCACCAGGCAACCAGCTCTAGCATTTAACCACTCTCACTAAGAGTAATTTCTTTTTCTTAGGTCAAAACACAGCTACACTCTCATTAAAACAGCCAGGATACACTGGATCTCTTCTGCCACCAGAGCATGCTGCTGGCCCCAGCTCAGCCTGCTACTCACCTCAGTGCCCTAGCTCTTTGCTGCAGAGTGGTTCCCTCCCCAGACAGTATGCAGGCTTGCAATGCTGCCAGGGCTTATCTGGCCCTGGGCACAGGGCTCTGAATTTGGTGAATTTTATGAGGTTCCTAATGACAATACAGTCTCTGAATTGCAGCTCTATCCTCCTACAGTACAGCAACTGCTCCCTCCATGTTGGTGGCACCTGCAAGCTTGTCATGCATGCTTTCCATCCCACCAACTAGGTCACTAAAAGCATGTTCACCAGCTTTGCACACAGCATAAACCCCCATTGAAACCTCTCCTAAGCAGCTGTCTCACAGACTTTGAACTGTTGATGACTTGAGTTCAACAACCCAACCAGCTCTTTGTTCATTGTGCAGCCCCATTCATCTAGTCTGTATCTTCTCAGCTTGAATACCAGGATATTGTAGAAAGTTGTCAAATGCCTCCCTAGTATTCTTATCCAGTCAGTTGACTGTAAACACACTATATCAAAACCCGTCATCATGGTTAGGTACTATTAAATCTATTAACCAGTCTGGCAAAGAAGGTGGGAATGTTGTTCCTTCTGTCCTCTATTCCCACTTGTTTTGTGGTACATGACTTCATTAGTTCACTGATAGTGTCCTTATTAAATTTCTCCCCTGACCCCTCTCCAAACTGCTACACAATCTTTATTTGCAAACATTAACAGAATACAAAACCAAAGCAGCAGCTCATACAGAATATTAAAGGATAACTAACTTAATAGGGTTTGACAGATCATATACACTGTATATACACTGTTAGAAATGTCAAAGATGTCCAAAGTAGTTCTAGAGACTGAAGATCTACAATATTTAGGTGTCTAGATCCCTTTGGAAATACTCGAGTTTAAAACACCTGTCAAAATCCCTGCTTCAGTTTCATAAGGCATGAAGGGGCTATACATGCAAGAAAGTCTGTTGTGCTAGATGGTGGGTTTTTTTTAATTTACCTGGAGATGACATACTCTAAAAGGCACTTAAAAACAACTTAAAGCATTAGCTGCCTGCTTTTCCAAACATTAGTGTTTTTAAAAGAACTTAGATGTTCATGGGAATTAAATGTAGGTCTCCAAGAGAAGCAGCACATCTGGATTTAATCACTCATCCCTGTGGCATTTAATGAAAAAATTCCCTATTAGAGGATACAATTAACAAGCTCTTCTATTAAAAAATAGCAAAACACATTTAAACCCTAATGATTTTACAGGATCAAAATTCTATTCAATGAAAAAGAGAGAAATTATCAAGTCTCTAAATCAAATCCTGTACACACAGAGGAAAAAAATTCAACAGATTATTTCCAAATTGCACAAGTGCAATACTCAATTCAGAACTACCAGAAAAAACAAGTTCCATACACTATATAACTGAAGTGGACCACTAATGTTGTCCCATACAAGTAACAAATCATAAGAACCCCCAAATAACCCTTTTTGATCATCCTTCTTTATAAAATACCACTCTCTTGATTTACCAATTTCTAGCAGTTAAGAATACAAACAAGTATTAACACAACTAGTCATGGTTAGTCACTATCCCCTAACACTCTGATCTTATCGCTGATTAACTCTTCCAGCAGTGGATTTCTCCAGGCTGCTTGGCTTACTTAATAAACTCACAAAATGTAGGTGCTTCATTTAAGGTAAGGAGCATTTTCTTTCCACTATCTGATATGAGCATCAAAATACATAATTCCTGAATATTTCACATTCATTCCAATTTGCTCCATTTATTCTCTAGTGCACAATTCACCTATTATCAATGTCATTAAACTGGACTTTTGAAATAAACAGAAATGTTGAAATGCTGGTACTAAACAGAAGTATAGGGAAGAGTGCCTATTACCTGCCACCATAAGAAAATGAAAGTATTTTGTAACAAACACTGTAAGGTTGTCTAAGCAGGTCTTGTCAATTCATACAAAAAGTGTGCCCTTTAAGGTACTTCTTCCAAAACCTAGAGCTTACACACTCAATTTTATCTAAAATCTCTAGCCTTTTGGTTAACAGTTGATTCACTACTTAAAACAGAAAACAAAACCCCCCCAAAATTGTATTATTCATAGTATTATCAGAAAATTGTATTATTCATTGCCAATGTAGAAACAATTAAGAAAAACATGTAGAAAGAGAGAAAAATCAGCGAGTATCTGACAGTGAGTATCTGACTACTCATTAGGTAAGAAAAATTCGAGTTAACTTTACAACATTAATCATCTACCATCTACTACTGTTGTGCCAGAAGAGCCATAGGACGAGGCCTCCAGGACTCATTTTGTGTGTTTTCTTTACACAGTGCTGCCCAGCAAGACAAAAGTTAAGTACATTCTCCTTTAGGTGACTAAGCTGAACATTCATGAGAAGACAAATTTGAGTTTAAATAAAAAACACTTGTTACAGACAGTTTGCAGTTCTTCAATATTGACACAGATGTTTAATAGCTTTAGGAACTAGGAAAAAGAATTTTAAAATAACCCGTTACCAGAAATACAGGCATCACTGGCGTAACTCAGAAATGGCATTTAGGAAGATGGAAGAAAAAAATATAGCTGAGCACTATGTCTTAGACGCCAAAGGAGAGCTATGCTTCCGGGAACACCACAGGCAGCTACGACACTGACATATCCAGGAGTTTGAGATTGAATTATTTGTTCCAAGCAGAAAGTGTTATAGACTTTGACAAAAAAGTTTTGGCAGAGCTTGTGAAGCAAAAGTACAATCCTTGTAAAACCATAAAAGAGCTAAGAGAAAACTGAATCCAATGCTCAGAGGACAGTGACTTAAAAAATGAGAAAGTGACACACAGGTACTGGATGGGAGATCAGATGGTGGAATGAAATACAGTCACTAAAAGGAGAAGACAAGACTCCAACAACAACCTTCCACTACTGAAATGGAACATACAAAAAAAAAATCATAAATGAAAGGCAGCCAAAAAACTAGTGGTGAAAGAAGTCAGATCACTCTGATAATTCATTCTCAGGGAAGTCGGGAAAAAAAAAAAAAAACAACAAAACACACCACTAAGAAATTCTAGGCATATAGATTCAAGAAGGGAGGGAGGTTTAAGTGGTGCATCTGAAGTGACGGGAAAGCTTGATTTTGTAAACATGAAACTCAATTAGGCTGACAAAATTAAAAAAAAAAAAAAAAAAGGATAACTGAAGAATCTGAGTAAACTAAAACTACATCAGTCACAGGATGTTTAGGCAAGCTCTACAGTATTTTTATATCATGAACAACTCTGAGATATGTCAGAGCTGGCTTTCCTCAAAACTAACTACTCTTCTGTTTCACAGCACCACATTCCAGATGAAATTCACCTATGCCAATCTCAGATGCAAGCCTCAGAAATTACAAGAAAAAAATCACAGAATTGGCTGCACTTAAACCAACACTTTTTTGTATGGATAACAGTCTTCAGCTCTCACTTACTTTTGAAACCATCAGAGCATGAAAAGTAAAATACATATTTTTTTAGGTTTTTGCTTTGTGTTATGTTTATAAAAATCAATAGCAATTCCTGTAAAGGAGCTATTGGTATTTTTAGTATTCCTTATGGTTAAATTGGGAAGATTTGATTAATGTTGAAGCATCTTTGGCTTCTCTTACAATACACTACCATCCCCAAGGCAAAGTTGCACTTGGTGTAACTACAGAAAAGAAGCAGATCAAAGGTACTAGAGTTGTTTTAATAAACAAGATTATTCTCTGCTGCAGTTCTCATCTCTGGTTGTGCTCCTATTAGCCTATAGTTGT
Source organism: Athene cunicularia (assembly GCF_003259725.1). NCBI lineage: Eukaryota > Metazoa > Chordata > Aves > Strigiformes > Strigidae > Athene > Athene cunicularia. The sequence continues at coordinate 8,426,186 of NW_020799142.1, read as the reverse complement.
CCATAGTCAAAAGGATGTGGCCAGTCTGATATACTTTTTTTTTTTTTCCAACACCAGCAGATCAAAATGGATGCTAATGAAGTTGGTTGAGCACAAAATAAGTGGCCTAAAAAGGTCACTACTCATTAATCTGATCACAATATAATAGGAAATGAATAAATGCCTTTGAAATTTAACCCAGCAGAAAGAAGTAACATTCAAGTTACTAAAATTTTTCATTAACAGTGCAGGCACCACCCATTACTGCTAATACCAGGCAAAGAAACAATGGCATGAGAAACTACTCCAGATACAGTAACTGCTAAATGCAGAATAAAAATAAACTGAAACTCACCGACCAGTATTTAGCTTTATGTTTATAATTCTAATCAATAGAAGACACAGAATTAGTGTGTAAACTACAATCATTTAACACAACATTAATAAAAGACTGTTAAGAATGTAAGAGGCACTGAACTTCAAAGCCAACACTTCATAATTTTTCCATTTACCTTTAGCTTTTCTTCCTAAAGTGTGGTACAGATTACATATATCTCAGTTCATCAATTTCAAGCAAGTTACACCTTCCCTTTAGTTGGTAAATTCTACATCTATTTTACTATTAAGTGTATAATTTCAAGAGTCTCTCCTAACATTCTTTAAAACTCATTGAGAATTTTGTACTGAAAATAAAAACTCAGAAGATGTATGTGTCTATGAAGAAAAAAGATAATTCTTGAATGGTAAAGACCTGCAGCTTGTGTATTCTTGCTTTCCACACTACCAAGCCCTACTAAAATTTCTCAGCCTCTCCAGAAGAGCTGACATATTATCGCATAGATATCTCTGCTGCTGAAACAAACTTTCACAGTTTGTAGAATAACCTTTGCCAAAATTCTTCATTAGTCTGTAAAACCTTAAAGGAATGTTTTCCCCTTGATGCACGTGTGTTTAAATGTAAAACTCACAACCATAATTTGTTTTGTGGTCTTGCAGCTGGATTCTGTGCTGGTCTGTAAAGTACAATGAACCTCAATTCTGAGGGCAGGCAGGTCCTTGCTTAAGAACTTAACTCACCTTTCAGCCTTCTAAGGGCACTGCTTCAGATCTCTCTATGCTTCAAGCTGGTTATCAACACCTAAATCAAGTTATCAAAAATAATATAGTCATGACAACAGAGCTGCTCTTCATGTCACTCATGTTTGCTATGGGGTTGACTAAGCCCCAAAGCAGGGTCAGACACCTGATTTACACCAAGGTCTCTCTTACCTTCTCGTCTGCCTATATACCTACACCTAAGGAAACCGAAATACATTTACATTTCTACTTTTCTGTATTAAATTATTTACATATTTGAATTGATTTATATAAAAATCACTCAATGTCAAGAATAAACACTTACTTTACATTCATAATAAAGAGATGAGAAACCTTTACCAATACTTCTAGCTATTTTTTGAAGAAATACAACTTACAGGTGACAAGACCTGTAATTATTTTATCAGGCTTATCTGTGTTGAAACTACCTTACAAAAGTCTCATCAATTCACCAGTTCAAGGAATTCTGTCCCCACATTTGGACACTCTGAAAAACCTACGCATGCAGTTACTAGGCCACACAAGAGTACCAAAGAATTGTAAATGAACCATGTTTTTTGAAAAGTAATAAATGAAGAAAGTTACAAGAAAATTCAGTTCCATAGGGAAAAAAATCCATGAAGATATGAATAACTTCTGATTTCTTCAGCTATACTACAACACGCAGAATATACCTGCCCACTTTGCTATTAACAGTAACAGTTGAAGACAACTCTTAAAAAACACAGCTCCACTCCTCAGTGTTTCCTTGCTAGGCACTCCCCTCTTCCCTAGCCTCAAAGTGGAGCTGTGTCACTGACAAAGTCCTTCCACAAAAATTCAAAAGGCGGACCTAAGATTTAATTTCTTCAACATAATCACTCTTCACATATGGTTTTTTAGACATATCTGCAAAATACTAAATACAACCTACTAGAGTATCTTCCTCAGCAAACGCTGATGATGCAGACACACTTGAGACACTGTCAGGCAAACTACAGTATGTAGCACCTTCATAATGCAACCTTTGACTGACACTAAGAACAGTCCTATCATATTGTATCAGTACTACACTATAACTCTGCCATGACCAAGTCCTCTGTTGAGTTCTTTCTGCCAGCTTTTGGTCAAATAGCCAGGAATGACAGCATTAATATGACTTCATCATTAGTGATTAAATTATTATCTTATGTATCTCACAAGATATATGTCATTAATTTTAATTCATTTTGAATGGGGATAACTTAATACTACTAAATCAAAAGTATCTCAGTGCTCTTTTACAGTAGTTTAAACTTTCCCAAGTCAAGCTTCCACAGTTCCACCTTCTATCTCCAGTCTGATAAGCCCACCTACAGCAGCTAAAAAGCAGGTAAAAGCCCATGCAGCAGAAAACTCACTCAGCATAAGAGCTAATTGGTTTGTTCAGCTTGGAGAAGCGAAGGCTGAGGGGTGACCTCATCACTGTAAATTCTTTAAGGGGAGCAGCAGAAGGGGAGGTGCTGATCATATCTCTCTGGTGACCAGTGATAGGACACGAGGAAATGTATGAAGCTGCATCAGGGGAAGTTCAGACTGGGCATTAGGAAAAGGTTGTTCCTCACTGAGAGAGGGTGGTCAGTCACTGGAACAGGCTCCCAGAGAAGTCACAGCACCAAGCCTGTCAAGAGTTCAAGGAGCGTCTGGACGATGCTCTTAGTCATACCTAAGTATGATTTAGGTAGTCCTGTGAGGAGCCGGGAGTTGGATTTCATGTCCCTTACAGGTCCCTTCCAACTTGAGATATTCTACAGTAATTAATCTACACTGGTCTCAGCAATGGTGGTCACAGGGCACAGTTCTCAGTCTCCACTGGAGTAACCATCCCTTTGCTATTAGATCCTAAGATCCAGATGGAGCTTCAGAAGGAGGACACACCTCTGCAAGTCTCAGGCTGCAGGCATTCTCTGCAGCCTGTCACTGGGGCATGTTGTCCACTATCTGTTCTACAAAGTGAAAGAGAGATGTGGGACATCACCCTGCACAACATCAAAGAATGTAAAAAAGAGATCAGCTGGATCTCTTCTGAGACCCTCAGCCTTCAGCTGCAGCAAAGGGGCATAAAGAACCTGTGCCCATTAAGCTTCTAAGACAAAACTCCTATTACAGTGAAGGTTGGAAGGTGGTGACCTCTCATACAAGGAGGAAGGCTCCTGCCTCACCCAGTGACTCGCAGTTATATAGTAAGTTCACCATCTTCACAGCTTCATCACTCCCATTCTCATCAGCTGGGAGTACTGTCCAATGGAGCATCTCTGATGGCTTGTCATAACCCACTCAGGACCACTAGATGAAAGCACGAAGTGATAGCAGTAAAACATTCCTTGCTGAAGGGGATAAAGGCCCTCCATGGTCTGTCTTCTAGGAAAGTTTGCTGCTTGCTGGGGGCTCACATTTGGGGTATTGTGGAAAAGCAACCAAGGCTCATCTGGCCCTCTGACTACTACCCTCTGCTGCGCTTCCATGTAGGCACCAGTGACACTGTTGGGATGACCTGAGAAGCATCAAGCATGACTACAGAGCTCTGGGTGTGGCGGCTGAGGGAACAGGTGGTGTTCTTGTCAGTCCTGCTGGTGAGGGTAAGGGTCTCAGAAGAACCAATGGACCCTGAAGGTTAACAGCTAGCTGTGCAGCTGGTGTCAGCGGCAGGATTTTGATTTCTACAACCATGAGATCCTCTTTGAGGGTCAACAGCTACTTAAAAGAAACAGGATGCATTTACTAAATGAGTGAAATAACCTCTGTCAATAGAATGGCCAAACTATTCTTAGGGAGAGATTTAAACTAGAAATTATAGGGAAGGTAGTGATTCCTCAGCAAACAAGTAAGGAAGTTGGTTAGGCAAGCCCACTCACAAGAGTGATAGAAACAGAAGGAATATAGAAACTAAAAAAACAGAGGTGAAGTGAGGACAGGCATGAGAAGGAGGTGCCTGCAGAACAGCCTAATGGGGAAGGGTCTTAAGCCTGTACTGAGGAATGGATTCACTTGGGTGACTTTCTGAAATGCTTCTAAACTCAGGATGGGAACAAACGACCAGTGCTGAGCAGAGAGGAAGGATCACCTCCCTTGACCTTCTGGAAATACTGGCAGGAAGAGAGAGAAGTTTGTGTGCAGTTACAGGGCTACAACTTCCTTGGGATCATGGAGACATGGTGGGAAATTTTACACGACTGGCATGCTGTGATGGAGGAATATGGGCTTTTTTAGGAAGGACAGCCTAAGAAGGGCAAGGAGGGCAAGTTGCCCTTTATGTGAGACAACAGCTGAAAAAGCTGAAGCTCAGCCTTGGGACAGGTCAGTCAGTTTAGACTGTATGGGTCCAGATCAGCAGGCAGACCAATACAGGTGCTTTGTAGTGAAGCTCTATGTTGGGATTCAAGAGGACTTTCTGCAAGAGAATGGACATGTGAGCAATCCTGCATGAGAACAAGACTGACAAGAGCCTCAGCCTGAGCAAGAATGCGATAAGGATGTGACCCTGAATAAGGGGGAGAAACTCGACGAGACAAACAACCCCCAGAAAGGGGCTGGGACGGAAGAGGAAGTTACACAAGGCAGGAAGCCTGACATGGCTGATGTGGCACTTTTTATCCAGTCATAAGGAGGTTTAAAGCACGGGCTAAGTTAACTGTCCAATCTTGAGAACTTGTACTGCATGTTACGTGTGTGGGAGAACATTATAAAAGGGCTTTCTTAGTGGTAATAAATGGGCATTGCTTGATCACATTGGTTGTGTGCGTGCTCAGCTACCCCAATCAGGTGGCGTCCCTGGGTGGGGCCCTCAAGATTGGCACAAAATCTTCTCTAAGGGGGACTCATTGGAGTGCAATCTGAGGGGGAGAAAGCCAATCGAAATATCCAGGCACTGCCCCGGTGTCTGAAGGCGTGAAGCAGCGCACTGTAACTTTAAAAGGGAAAGTGAAAGGAAAAAGATAAAAGGGAGAGATAGAAGATAAAAGATCTGCGAAAGGCGGTGTCCGGGGAGGAATGGGGTCAACACGTGCCAAGGACGAACAGGCAGTGGTGAAACTCCTGCAGTATATCCTCTCAATGAGTGGGAAAAAGAAAAATAAATTCACTCTAGGAGGTTTAAGATGGAGCTGAGAAAAGGGACTTACATCTACCTGGGAATCTATAGGGAAACAGCTTTGGGATTCGATCAGTGATGGAGGAAAGTCAGCAAAAGAAGTGAGCAGCTATAGCACACTCTGGACACAAATCCGAGAGACTTTAGGGATCGGAGCAGCATCTCATTCTGATAATCACCTCCAATGCCTGCGCCCCTAGCGACTTCTGTCGCATTAGGTCACAGAAAAAATCCATTCGTTTCATTGACTGCGCAACCAGGCACCCGGCGGGCAGCAGGAGCTAAACTGAAAGCTGCGCGATCAGGAGCTGAGAACACCAGAAGTGCACCTGACACCATCAGGAAGGAGAATGAGGCAGCATCGAAGTCCAGCAGTGGGCAGGGTGTGGAGTATGGAGCTGGCAGCGGCAGCCTGGGGCCTCCCCGAGCCCCGTCCCCTGCCACGGAGTGACCGCCTGCGGCCAAGCCCGGCACCGTGCGCTCAGCCTGCCCCCCCCGCCCCAACAAAAGCGGCAAGTTTCTCAGAGAGAAGGTGCTGACACTGTCATGCAGCAACGGCTTTATATATTCTTAATGCCTTAGTGCAGAGCCCTAGTGCTCGCCCGCTGGGTCATCGGTGCTGCTGTTTATTCAGGCTAAGTGTTTTAAATGTTACATGTGAAATACCTCCTCTAGCAGGAGGCAGTAATTCTGTGTTCATTGTTGTCTTGAATTTAGGTGCATACTCTGCAGGGAGAGTGCACCTCTGTACCATCTGCCTGATCAAAAGATCATCTACAATCTTACATGGGTCGTAGATGCTGGTTATGAAGAGGAAAATCAAAATTATGGCCTGTACCCCCCATGTTCAGTTACAAAAGGGTCAAAAATTGCTCAGCTTGCTTATTTTACTGCAGCTCCCCCTAATAGTATGCTGAGAAGCCACAATGACTCAGGATTTGGATCAGCAGGTACCCCTTAAATACTTTGGGCTCAGACAGTGACATAAGGTTGACTTCTAGTAAAATATACTCTCACTAAAGCTAAAGAATCTGTTGAGCTGACAGGCATTTTAGATACTCGTGCGGATGTGACTGTAATATCTGTGAGCAGATTGGCTGTTAGCTTAGATAACCTAAGTGCTTTTTGGGGTTGGTGGTCATGCTGTAACAATTCAAAGCAATAAGAAGCCCAGAAAACCAGGTAGCGAATATTCATTTATACTGGAAACCCCTATTACATTTTGGGGTTGTGACTGTATGGCTCAATGAGGAACTCAAATTGGATCAAATCTGTTTTAATCACCACTACAGCACAACCCACCCTGAAACCCACCCTGAAACTAACCTGGAAAATAGAATCATTTGTGTGGGTGGGTCAGTGGCCCTTGCCAAGGGAAAAGTCTCGCCACCTTAATATTTTAATTCAAGGACAATTAAGTTTGTTATTTTCAACGAGAGTGGTAAATAGTGGCTTCTACATGATCTCTGACACATTAATGATGCCATGGAGGATAAGGGTATTTTACCACCATGAATGCCCTCTCCAACAATGATTACCTGAAACTGCCACCTTGTAATAATTGATCTAAAGGATTGTTTTTAATATTCCCTTGCATCCGGATGATGCACCTAAATTTGCCTTTTCTGTACTCACTATTAATGTTAGTGAACCTGCAAAATGGTACCATTTGGCTGTTTTACCAGAAGACGTAAAAAGTCCCACCAGGTTGCCCAGGCTGTTATATATCATTATACAGATGACATCTTTATTGCAGCAGAAACACAGGAGATCATGGAAAAGGCTCTTGCTTTAATCAAAGACTCACTATCTCAAATGGTGTTGCAAATAACACTTGAAAAGGTACAGATATCACCACCAGGCAGTACCTGGGCTGGAGAATTTCTGGACAGACTATTGTCCTGCAACAGGTTAAACTTAAAACTGATATTAAGACTTTAAAAGATTTACAGAAATTGTTAGGAACCATAAATTGGATGTGGCTATTGTTGGGCCTACCTGGTGATGATCTGCATAGCTTGTTTGATATTTTATGAAGAGATCCTTCACTGACATCACCCAGAGTACTTACAAAGAAAGCGAAACAAGATCTCTACCGCATAGCTAATGCCATCTCAGACAAGCATCACAGGTATACTGCATTCCCCCACGGGACAAGCCATCATAGAAAGAGCACACCAAACCTTGCGTGAGAACAAGACTGATAAGAGCCTCAGCCTGAGCAAGAATGCGATAAGGATGTGACCCTGAATAAGGGGGAGAAACTCGACGAGACAAACAACCCCCAGAAAGGGGTTGGGACGGAAGAGGAAGTTACACAAGGCAGAAAGCCTGGCACGGCTGATGTGGCACTTTTTATCCAGTCATAAGGAGGTTTAAAGCGCGGGCTAAGTTAACTGTTCAATCTTGAGGACTTGTACTGCATGTTACTCACATGTGCGGGAGAACATTATAAAACGGCTTTCTTAGTGGTAATAAATGGGCATTGCTTGATCACATTGGTTGTGTGTGTGCTCAGATCTCCCGCAGCTCTAGACCTCCCAATCAGGTAGAAGTACATGAGGCTTTCTTCAAAAAACTGTAAGCAGTCTTATATTCACAGGCCTTGGTCCTCCTGGGCAGCTGTAGCCATCCTGATACCTGCTGGAAGGACAACACAGCAGGGCTCAAGGATTCCAGGAGATTTGAGTACACTGATGACAAATTCCTGCCACACATGATTGAGAAACCCACACAGAAAGTTGCTCTGCTAAATATGACACCTATGAACAAGGTAGAGGCAGCCTTGACATGACCAGGAGATGGTGGAGTTCAGGATCCTAAGAAGAAAGAGCAGAGCAAAAAGTAGGACCATTGCCTTGCATTTGCAGAGAGCAGACTTCAACCTCTTCAGGGACTTCAACCTCTTCAGGGATCTGCTTGGAAGAATCCCACAGGATGTAGTTGGTTGATATTCAAGGATCACCTCCTCCAAACTCAGTAAAGGTCCATCCCAACAATCAGCAGAGATGGCAGGAAGCCTGCATGGATGAGCCAGAAGCTCCTGACAAAACTCAAACATGGAAGGTTTCTCCAAGTACCAAACCAGCAAAAAAGGCAGCTAGAGAAAACATGAGCCTGCTGCTGAATGGGGCAGGGAAAAACCGGTGACACAGGACAGGGAAGGCTGAAGTGTTCAATGCCTTCTTTGCACCTGTCTTTACCAGTAAAGCCAGCCTTTGAGAATCCCAGGCCCTTGAAGTCAGAGGGGGAAGTATGGAGCAAGGAAGATTTACCCTTGGTGGAGGAGGACAAGGTTAGGGAGCACTTTTAACAAACTGGATGTTCAAAAGTCCACAGGTTTGCACTTATGCATGGGAGCTGGCTGATGGCATTGTGAGGTCAATTTGATTTATCTCTGGGTAGTGACAGAGGTTTCTGAAGACTGAAAGAAAGCAAACGTCACTCCAGTCTGCAAGAAGGGCAGAAAGATCCAGGAAACTACAGGTCAGTCAACCTCACATCAATCCCTGTGAAGTTAGTGGAGAAAATCCTCATGGAAACCATTTTTAAACACATGAAGGACAAGGGGATTGGGAGTAGTCAGATGGATCTACAAAGAGGAAATCATGCTTGACCAACCTTATGGCCTTCTGCAGTGAGGTAAGTAGCTTGGTGGATGAGGGGAGAGCATGGATGTTGTTTACCTCTAACTCTGGTAAGGCTTCTGACAGTGTCTCAGCCTCCCATAACAGCCTCCTAGATACACTGATGAAGTACCACTTAGATAAGCCAACAATGAGGAGTGAGAACTGGCTGAACAGCCAGGTGCAGAGGGCTGTCACCAGTGGGACAAAGTCCATTTGAAGGCAAGTCGCTAGTGGAGTACTTCAGAGGTTGATACTGAGGCCAGTACTGTTTAACCTCTTCATTAGGGACCTGGCTGATGGGACAGAGTGCACCCTTAGCAAGTTCAGAGATGATATACTGGGAGGACTGGTGGGTACATGGCTGTGCTGCCATTCAGAGGTGTGACTGATAAATGAACAAGCACCAAAGGAACTTTGAAGAGAGTAATGGGCTTAGGCAGGGTTCGACCCACACGTTCCTTTCCAGCAACTCAGGACACATGGTGTAGCAATGGTTAGCAGTCAGAGACTGGTAATCACATTTGGTTTGTGATCCAACATCCACTGTAGATTGCAATTGCTATATTGTGATTCTATCATGATTTCAGTACACTGCTGTATCACTCTGCTAAATCAAAATTTGTCTAACACTAGATATGTTCAAAGAAATAAACCAGCTATTAAACTTTCAACCTTTCGCTATGTGGAATACCTAGAAAAACCTCATCAGGAAATATTGGGCTTCAACAAGATGGACCTTGGCAGGCTGGACCAATGGGCTGACAGGAACCTCATGAAGTTTCAACAAAAGGAAATGCAAAGCCCTGCATATGGGGAAGAATAACCCCAGGTACCAGCACACGCTTTGGGACCAAATATCTGGAAAACAGCTCTGCAGAGAAGGACCTGGCAGACAACAAGCTAATCATAAGCCAGCAAAATGTCCTTGCCCTTGCCTCAAAGGCAGCAAACAGTATCATGGCCTGTATTAAGAACACTGCCTGGAGATTAAGGGAGTGAGAGGTCAGGAGTCCTATCTGGTCAACACTGCTGAGGCTGCATCTGGAGTGTTGGTTCCAGCTTTGGGTTTCCCAGCGCAATACAGACAAACTTACCAGACCATGTCCAGCACATGGCCAAAGATGACCAAGGGACTGGAGCTTTTTTTCTAGGAGAGGCTCAGAGCTGGAACTCTTCAGCCTGGAAAAGAGAACGTTCAGGAACATCTTATCCATGCGTATAAATGCCTGATGGGATAAATACAAAGAAGCCAGACTCTTCTCAGCAGCACCCACTATCAGGTCAAGAGATGATGGCCATAATTAAAACACATGAAACTCCATCTGAACACAGGAAAACACTTTTCTACTGGTCAAACACTGGAAGAGGTTCTCAGACTGGTTGTGGAGTCTCCATCCTTGGAGATATTCAAAACCCAACTGGACATGGTCCCAGGCAACCTGCTCTAGCTGACCCCGCTTGAGCAGGGGTCTGGACAAGATGATCTCAAGAGATCCCTGCCAAACTCACCCATTCTGTGATTCTGTGATATAAACAACAGTGAGATGACACGATAATCATATTCCAGCTGCAGCTGAGAACTCTAACCCTGACAGACTGAGAGACATCATTGACAGTTATGTTCTGATAGGAAGCGGATATTTCACTTCACACAGCAGAAGAAAAAATGCCTACAGTGGCAAAAAATGACCCCAAAGTATAAGATGATAATACTGCACCTGTTCACCACCATTTGGAGAAGGAGCTAGATCACTAGAATCTTGTTATCACTGGTGCACCAACCACAAGTAACAGAGATCCCCATAGATTAGATGAAACTTACTCTCCTTCACAGTAGCTCAGTACATACACAGACTAATACTAAATCATGAGATACAGTAACTCCCTCTTGAAATCCTACAAGAGTCCTTCCAGTCACACAGTGAATTCACCTCTCATGATGAAGGAAAATAATTACTGGTACAACCTGTCTTTTAGTTGCTGTCAAATTTAACATCAATGTGAATGGATCTCATTTTTGTTTCATCTGCTCAGCCCTTTTCTTTCTGCCTCCTGATGATGCACAAATTCAGCTCCTTCTAAATTCTGCTGAACCACTTTATTTATCTATCTAATTTTGACATGTAGGTTCTCAGAGACACTTGTAAACCCACTTTATGCATTCAACTATACTGAAAATAAGTAAATTCAGAAAAAATGTTGCTCTGATTTAGGAGTCATTAGAAGTTCTAATAGTGTTTTAAAATATTTGTCTTCGATACACCAGTTAAGAACCTAGAATAATAAAATTCACTCAAGTCATGTCTGTCACCTAACCATGTGTATTTTTTTTCCCTTTTTCAATGCAAGTTTAATAGGAAGTGCATGAAACTTTTTAAAGAATATAAACAGAGTAGTAAGTCACCTCTAACAAGTCATGGTGAAATAAAAGGTTTCAGTTACATAAGAAGTTTATTTAAGCAGGGATAAAGAATCAATACTTTCAGTGAGAGAAAAATTCCAATAAACTTAGAGCAGTGGAAATAAATGCCTAGAGTTCACTTTAAGAACATCAAAGAAATCAAAGGCTATGAGGTCATTTTTTTTCAGCAGACATTGCTAAAGAAATTAATGCATGATTATTTCACATTTTCTGATAGTTAATTAAAATTCATGTACACTTAACTATTATACCAATCTGCTATAAAGCAACTGCATATAGTTACCGTGCTGAAGTAAGACCCCATTGCTTATTCAGACTCAGACTTTATATGACTTTACAGGATTAACAAATACGAGACACAATACATTATATTTTTCCTCAAAATATGAAGCAGCACTATGCCATCACATGCCTTTATCAACCTATCAGCGCTATCAAGAGCACGTACACAGTACCCAGATTAAGTATATTTAGATTTAGGCAAAGGGAGCATTTGTATTAAAGGATTACAGGTATTCCTTCCTTTTTTTTTTCCCCCCTCTTGAAATACAAATACTGTATAACAGCATATATCATAGCAGAACATGAGAAAACATCAGTGCTTATTATCCTAACTTTACAACATAAATTAGTCCTGCAAACACAGAAAGTCATTTCCAGTGGGGATTTGTGATGGCCCACGAGATCTAGCAGTGCCCATGGATCATAAATGATACTCACAGTCAAAAATCTTAAGTTTTTCCTGAAAGCATTCCTCAGAAAAGAGGAAAACATTCCTCTTCTACTACAGTAAAATTCTGGATATGCACAGTCAAGATCTGTGGTATTTATTGCGTACTTAGTGCTTTTGTACGACCAAAAGGCTTCTTCCCTAACAGCACACCAAGTATCTAGACTCTGTCCCACACAAGGACACAATTTCAAAATGTTATATTGCTATCAGAGTGTCACGCCACAAAATCAAATTGTTGTCCTATATGGTTTCAGTTGTGGGGCGTACTGATTTTGTTTTCCAGGCTAACAGCAACTTGGAAACTATGTTGACCTTATTTTCCAATTTAAATGTTTGGGTGTGGGGCTTTAACTTCTGAAAGGAAGTTGAATATTTAAGTAAGCTGAGAAAGCCTTAAGAATTTATTAAATAACCATCAGTGATTCAGTGTTTATCACCACTGATCTTTTGGTTTCAGCAGACAAACAGAACATGTATTAAATTGTAGCCTCAAGAATAAAGCAGCATAAAGTGAACTGCACGTACTTCATTTGCATCAGCCATTTGTCATCTCAAACATCAACTATGCATAGGATCATTTTCCACAATCTTTTTTTTAAACTAGCACTTACACATACACACTCCTTTAAAATGTAAAATTTCCTTACATTACTTCATTCAAATTCTCCAACATAAGCTATTGCAAACACTAGCATTTTCTTCACAACCACTATGGGCAGCAGAAAGTCTCAAAGATGTTAATACTTCTGTTCGTTCAGGGCACTCAAGTCATTCACATTATCCAAAATGAAAACTTACCTACCTTGCTCCCACATTTGTGTTTCACATCCTGACAGATTCAGTACTTGCTAGAAAGCTGTCAATCAGCCAAAACCTCAAGTCGGTCCCCATTGGGAATCACTAGGTGATACTAAAGAGAACCCATTCTTCTGTGCTTTTGTATTCTATTCAGACCATCACCACTATAAACATTGATTCCAAACACACTCAAATTACATTAAGGTGCTTTACAATAAAAATCTACTCTGTAGTTTAGACAAATCAAGGGATTCAGCTGAAAATACCTATTCCCCACCACCACCATAATGTTCAGAGTAATAATCAAGTTTCATAATATTTCTTCCCATGATGTACCCTAAGTCACTGACTGACTTTTACTCCAGGTCATGTCACAGAATGCTGTGCTCAATGACAAGCACCATTTAGTTATATTCCTGAAGAAGACAATGGAGAGGATACACCGCAAAAATAAACTGAGTGCAAAATTCAGTCCTGCACTGCAATCTCCATCAAAACTTTAGTTTTAAAGAAATTGTCACTTAATTTGTCTCCTAAAAAGCAAGCAGCTTTGTGGTCATTTTATCCTCGGTTTCTCTGGACCCATACTGAAGTGTCTGTTCTCATTTTATCTTTACAGTACTGCTCTTCACAGCAAGTGTCATGCATTTACAGCTTTTTAGGAAGCTGGTGTTCTAATACTACATGGTGATGAGGAGCTGAGTAAGTATATCAGGTTTTATTATGGAAGAAAACAGGGAGATGCCTATTCTGGAAACCATTTTTGTGGGAGACTCAGGGAATCTGTTCAAAATTAAAGGAACTAGAACAGAGATTATGAAACACACTGACAAAATAAGCAGTAATCAGCAGTATCCTGTAGGCATTTTAAAAGAACTCAAGGTTAAATAGCTGAATAAGGAATGACATTGGGATAACTCTCATTCAGCACCAGTTCCTTGGCACCTCAGGTCTAGCAATGACAAACATGAAACAGCTTTAGAAAGAATAAAAATCTACAACAAATAAAACTATTAATCTAAGCAGAAAGATGTGGCTAGTGAGCACTTACAAAAATGCACGAGGTACATAAGAACTAGCATGGCTTTTGCAAAAGGAAATCCAGCCTTTCAAAACTAATTAAGATCTCTGAAAGATTCAACACGCACGTGGGTGAAGGTGCTGTAGTTCTCAAAAATCAGCTTTGGCTCTCCAAAAGACTTAAAGTCCGCTACCAAAAGGCTACAAGGAAACTAAGCAGCCTAGCATGAGGAAAGACCTTTATTTTACAAATGTTATGACTTCCACAATACTTATTTTTTATGATGACTTATTTACAGAAACCTCACTAAAAATAAGCTCCTGAACCCTGATACTTTAGACAGACTACAACAGCAGTGTTAGTAAAATTATGTGCCTTTCTACTTGTTTTACCAATCAATTGAAGCAGATGAAATCAATACAGGTAGAAGAAAATTTTTTCTTTGGCAGTTCTGCACAAACTTACAAGTTCAGAACAACTGACATACTGCCAACTCCATTAAAAGGTCATATATACGCAGACATATAATCAGGTTACAAGATATTTCTGTAAGATCAAAAGTCACAGCCCACTCTAAAAAAATATCCAAGTTAACGTCAAGTTATATTGACCCCCTGTTATATTGACCCAGGGCTTGGATTTCAAAGTCAGCTGTAAAGTTGTTAGATGTTAGTTGTTTTCTTTGGACAGAGTACCAAAGAGTGCGCAGTCATATTGAGGTCTTATGTACTTTACTTTTACTGCATGGCATCAGGGGACACCTCACCTGTCCTCTTCCACCTCACCCTCCCAGACTCCAGGCAACATTTCCCACCTTGTCCAGGCGACACAGAGGCAGGCTGTGCTTGGGAAGAGAAGCTTGGGGTCTAGCCCAATACAGCCAAATTTACACGTCTGGTGAGCACAACCAGAGGCTTCTTAAAAGCCAAACTCCACCAAAACCCCCACAGCTTTACAGGATCTCGCTGCCAGACTAAGTGCCCCCAAGCCCTCGCCTCCTGCCCGCTGCCAACCATCTTCACCAGCAAGTGCTGCCGAAGCGGTTTCTCCGCCCCGCCGCAAGGAAGGCGCCTCCCTGACATGAAACGGCTGACGGGCGCCCCGAAACTGATCCACCGCTCCGCTGCCTACATACATCACGTAGACTACGAGATGCGTGTATAGGCTGCCACGGTGACACGGCCTGTCTCACAGAGACACGCGACACTTCAGTTACACGCGGCGGGGGGGGTTGGCGGTCAGCGGTGGCCACCGTGAGGGCGACTTCTTCCCTGCTTAGTAACCGGCCCCGGTCGCTAAGTAACCAAACGCCGTTTCCCCCGAGCTGCACCGCCCGCCGCCCCCCGCCACCACGACGCACCGCCCCAGGCCCTCAGCGCAGCCTCCCAAAGGCCGGGGCGGGGCTAGGGC
>NW_020799142.1:8385101-8410938 GCF_003259725.1 Athene cunicularia | reverse complement strand
GTTCCCGGAAGGGTGTCGGCACCTGCAGGCGGCGAGAGCGGCGCTAGCAGAGCGGCCGTCGCCGCGGCGCAGCTGAGCCTGACTGCACCCGGCTGGCTTCGGCCTTGCCCGCCGCACTGCCCCTGCCCGGCGACGAGCGCTGCCACCCGCGGCGTCTCCTTCGGCTCGAATTGCAGCTTAGCCTGTGGCTCTCGGCCCGTCCGAGCAGCACCGGGACTGGGGCGGACAGAAGGCAGCGGGACGCCATCGGGGCCACTTCAGGGTAGACGTTTGGGCCTTCCCATTTTTGTAGGTACAGTCGAGCTCACAGTCGGAGAGAGGCTGCAGCACAAGCTATGCTCGGAAGGTGGTACAGTAACAGATAAACTCCGAGTCTTTTCCAGCCTCTGTTAGTGCCTTAAATAGAAGAAACTGTAGATACAGACCAGGATTTAGATGCAGGTTATATTCTGCTTATTAAGTCAGAGATGATAATAATATATTGGAGTCAGTTAGACAGTGAAATGAAAGTTTTGCCTTAGAAATATACTGAAATAAACTAACTAGTGGATCTCCACACAGGAGATCCTCTCCTGAAATTAGTAACTACAGATGAGTTGGCTGGTCCTGTTACTTCCCATTTTCTGCAACCAAAATAAAATGTAGAACAATTACATACAATCTTCAGAGCCAATTGATGTAATTTAGACCTGCTGGGACTTGATATATGTACAATATTAAGATGGTTTTGCTTTTAGATTTTGTGGGTTCATAATGTAGTTTTGTATTGGTAACTCAAGATACAACTGAATTCATTTTCTTGTATAGCTGTTAGAATGCATTTTACCCACAAGACAAAAATCACAGACCAGTGATTATGAAGCTGGCTGTAAAATTACTCAGTGTAAATGAAAATTTTTAAAAAGGAAAAGGTAAGGAAGAGTAGAATGCCACTATGCAAATTTTGAATTATAAAGTTACTTATTGCAGGTATTACAGGTCACCTAATTTAGGATAGGGGATCCAATAGAGAGGGAGGAACCTTTTCGATTGAGCTGAAAGCCTTGTCACAGGGTGTGTTGGTATAAACTAGACAGCTTATTTAGGTTGATTATTAGAAGTAACACAGTTGCAGTGGACAGGAGAAGGAGTATTGATGATTTAGTCCAGGGACACCTTCCTGCTTCCGTGTTACTGAAGAGAGTTCCTATGCAGCGTTACTGGCAGGAACCTGGGTATGCCTTCACAGCTTCCCATGAAAGTGAGGTTTTAACTGGTCTGGTAACAGTAATCAGCTTCAGTCATAAGCTTAAAAGTAAAGCAGGGTAGACCATTCTGGTCTGACTACACAGAAGAAATTTGATCTGCAGATAGATGCCTAAAATAAATGTAAGAATAACATGACATGAAGGGAATAAGCAGATATAGCAAGGAATAGAATACCTAGAGCATAAACACAGGGGGAGTGTTGCAGACTTTCTCTGTATATATGCATCTGAAGAGCAAAATGAACAGTTTAAACTGAAGGAAAATGTTGGCACAAAGTCAGTTGTTGGCACAACTGCCCGTGACTAAAATGTAGGCTTGAAGATAGAGGGTTCCTGTTATCAGAACGTTGCTGTCTGGACTACCAACAAAAGCAGAAGGGCTTAAAAGCCAGCTCAACCCCAGTGTTTTTTTTGGAACAGAGCTAGTGTTTGCTATATGTGTGTTGTTCCACAGCTTAACAGAGCAGCAACCTATCTGACTACAGGCCAGCAGACTACAAATCTGACACAAAATTCTCATTTAAAAAACCTGGAAGCATGATTTCTAGGCCAAAAAGTCTTAAATGTTTAACAGAACAAGTTTAAGAGGAGAACTGAGTATTGAAGATTGAGGCAAAAAGTAAAATAGTTCTGTTGCAGATCTTGATAATCAGTCTTTTGCAGGCTAATAGGTAGATATGTCGACACTACCTATTTAATGCATGATTACTTTGAGTACTTGATGTGCCTACTTAAAGACAAATTAACACTTCCACCACCATATTAGAAAACTGAGAAACAGCATCTCTTTGGACTGGTGTTTGCAATTTGTAAATTTACAGACTTAAATGATGGCATGACTGGAAGATTTTGCTTGAATTTAGTACTGTTTGATGTTCCTTTTCTGGGATCATGAATGATCATGTGTGTAGTGACTAGCTGTAGACTCACTGTAGTATGGAAAGTCCATTAAATTTTATGGAAAGTACCGTTCTTCTGCACATCCAGTCTCTTCTGCACCCTGACACAAAGCATTTCTCTTTTATTCTAGAATTAGATCTTATTAAGAACAGGTTGCACTTCTTGCTGTTAAGTGGTGTACCCAGAAAAGTGTGTCTTCCCTCCCACACTGAGAAGTTCAAATTTAATATATACTTGTTTTAAGACATGTGAAGCAGCTGTCGGGGTGGCAGTTCTCAAACAAGTATATTCAAGTGGCAGGTGTAGTTCCCCAGCAGCTTTAGCCAGTTTAATTCAAAAAGTGCCATGTTTCTACTCCTTGGCTTGACTCATGGTTTCAAATACCAACTTAAGCAATTTGAAATCCTGTAGGATTTATGATCTTGTTTTGCAAAAGCTGTATCCCCATTCAGAATGTGCTTTCATGGCAGCTCACAAATTTGAATTCAGGCCAGTTGTGGTTCTGCTTTCCTGTCCCCTCCATACTTGGTCATACATTCAGAGGATTGATTCAAAAGCCACCAGTAAAGCTGGATGAAGTGTGTGGACAGGCTAACTGTGCAGTTACTGGTGTCAGCATGAGGTGTGGGCTGCATAAGTGGAGTTGGAGGTACGAGCTTGGAAGCCATGACAGGCTAAGTCGCTGTCTCGACACACCTCAAGTGAACCTGGAGAACCGACTAGCACTGACTGTGAGCCAGGGGGAAACAAGGTTGGAGACAGGTGAGCTGGGAGATGTTCATACAAAGGCTGCTATGAAAAAGAAGAGATGATGGTTTTGTTTGTTATCGTGTATTTCTGACTCAATTCCTTACAACAGAAAACAGACATGTTACTATTTGTAGAGAAGAATGGTATTAACAAATCACCTAAGCTGTCAGTGTGTGTGAACAGAAGCTTCCATGCCCATATAGAAACCAGTATATTAGATAAAGGGGTTCATGAATAATATTGGTAAATAGCATTATGGGTGGCAGTAGAGCTCTGTGCGGGACAAGTTTGGGCGTGCCTGAACACAAAACCAGGAACTGGTGAGTTTTGGGGAAGAGCTTGCTTTATGGTTCACACTGGCATGCACTGACCTGGTTTGCCAGCCCACTTGTTTCCTGAGGCGGGCCTTTTTGAAGCAAAAAGAATGGTTTAGTAAGACAAAGTAGCTGGACAGAATAATACAATTCCAGCTCCTACCAAGGACTTGGTGACTACTGCTGAAGGTGCTGTATTTTTTGACATGTATAGAGATGCTGTGAGGCTCAAGGGCAAAAGCTATCTGTGACTGTTCTAGAAGGTGCCATGCTATAATCAATTTATGACACAAAAGCTGGGAGAAAACATCCTATTTTACTTGTTTGCCTTGGCAGCTAAGTATTGTAGATAAGAAAAAAACAAAACAAAACAAACCACACCCAAAAAACAGTGAAAAGGATTTAGCCATCCAGTACTGAAAAACTGATTGCATGGTAAGAACACTGTAACCATGTACAATGCATAATGTTGTCTCCTAATCTGTTGAACCTAATTTGTTGTGGGCTTCAGACATTACCTGTTGTGTTTAAAGTCTTTGTATTTGTCTGTCATTTGTGATCACTCACTGCTTTGTAAATACTGACAGCAAGTGACTTGAAAAACACAGAATTAATTTCAGATATTTTAGTCACTACTGATTGTTTGAAAATGTCCTTTAAACTAGAGGAACAGCAGCAGTGTCAGAAACATGCTGCTTCTTACTTAATCTTCATCTGCATTTTTTTTCTGTTGACTTAAGAACTAAAATTTGTGCAATCATATCCAAAATGCTTTGCAATAGTGATTCTGCCTTTATTCCACCTGATGAAAATTCTTCTGCAGACCTAACTATAGCTCTTTACCACCTCTCCTCTACAGTGTTTGCCGAAAGAAGGATACTTTCCATAACATTTTCAGAATCTCAGGATTTCAGGGATAATAATGTTCATCTATTAAAACTTCTTTTCTCCAGCCTGGAGATACCCTGGAAGGAAGCACTGTTAAGAACTATTTCCAAGTGAGGAAATAGCTTAAAATAACTATTCATTCCAGCTATCTCATAGCTCTTGTATATACACTTTCATTTTTGGTTATAACTGCACAAATGAGTTACCACGAAATAATGAGAGTGTGACTTTGCAAGTTAACTGCTACATCACAAAACTGCTGGTGTGCATGTTTTGTCATGCTGTTAATACCAACGGAAGTGTTCTTTTCTCCTCCCTTTCACTTACAGATAATTACCTGCCATACTGAAAAAGTAATACTGTAGACAGTGACACATGTTACGAGTAGAACCGTATTTCTTCACTAAGTCTTACAACACTGAAACTTTTTTCAGAAGGAATTTCAACTAAGTTATATAAAGGTATTTACACTGTAGGATTTTTATTCCAAGAAGGTGAAAAGTACTGGCACAAGACAAATATCGATACAGACTGCAACTTTGCTTTTGAAGTATCACCCAGGTTAGTCTAAGTGGCTTACATAGTTTAGTCACATTGTGAGGAAAGAATCCCTTAGGAGGCTGAAGACAGGTCTGCAACTACATACTTCTGCAGGCATCCTTCATCACTTGCAAATACATTTTACCTAGCATAGGTGTACTAGCAGAGCCCAAAGCCTCTGGCATAGATAGAATTATGCCAGCAGATACTACTGAGAGGCAGTTTTTGAGCATTTCAGTTGTATTTGTTACTATAAAATGTACTAATTAAAAAGATTGCTACTCCAAATGAATTTATTAAATACTGCAGTACTTGCATGGCTGTTTGCAGTCTACCTGCTCTTGAAGTCTGGCATTCTGCATTTGGTGGGGAGATGCCAATGGCTCTGCAGGCATCTGTGCCTGATAAGGTACTCACTTTTAATGGTGGATTGGTTATCCCTTCTCCTGACAAGAACTGTCAAGAAACATGCACATATTGAGTTCTCAGAAAATAATGTTGACTTGTTCTGGCCCAGAAACTGGTGAGTGTTGGCAGTGTAGCAGGTGTTAGACGATGCTGCTGCAAGCTGCCTCCAGCCAATTTCCATCAAGCTCAGCTGAGCATGTTGTTCAAGCCTACATATATTTAGCAAAAAAAAGTCACAGCATGTCTCTAAATGTGACAAATAATTTGAAGTGGTACATAAATTATCACTGCTGCTGAAGGTGATGATCTTGCCTTTCTTCCCACCCTCCCCTGGTGCTAACACAAGCACTCTGCAAGATTCTTTCTCTTGTTTATTCTCGGATAGACCAGCTCAGTTTACCCTGTGGCTGGCCAGGCACTAGGGCTGGCATAAGCATGTTGGAAGGAGGAATGAGGAGGAGAAAAAAGTCCCATCTTTCCATTCAGATCCCTAGTGTCAGTCAAAAGTGAATAATCAGTAAAAATGTAAATTCCAGGAAGAAAAAACTGCTTTCCTCTGTGTGTGCTACTGTCCACAGTGGCTGGCCTCAGTTCCCAGTTGCTGTCTGTCTGTCCACAGTGGCTGGTGTGGGCCAGCCCTGAACAGTGTACAGTCATAACCTGCTGGAAAGGCAAATGGCAATATATCCAAGTATTGCCAGCTAAAAATAACTCTTTATGCAGCTTCAATTGCGTTTTTTTCTGTCACCCTTCATTATGTGAGCCACCACTTTTCCTTTCTTGTTGCTCTGCTGCTGCTGCAGCATTCACCTTGTCTGTGCCTTGCTGTGCTGTGAAGCAGCATGCCAGCCTGCTGCTCAGGCTGTGCTCCTTGCCAGGGTGCCATATTACACAGTGCTGTGTTTCCGTGATTTAGCAAATCTCTGTGTCCTTGATTCTTTATTTTGCTGTTAGTGGTTACTTGAAAAAGATGTGGAAGAGAACAAAATCTGGAAAAATACATTAAAGTACTATTTCAGTTGCCAAAGTCGGCTCATGAGTCTGATTCGTTTTGTTTGTAAAAACTAACTGCCTTCTCAGTTGCTTTTGGTTTTATCTATTGCAAGTAGATCTCACATTCTGCATAAGAAACTCCCACGGCATTTCAGAAAGGTATTTTATGAGGTCACATGCAATTCTCATTTCCCTTTTTGAAACAGCTTAGACTGAAGATCCGAGGTAAACTAAATACATCATGTGACAGATCATTCACTTTCATTCACTTCTTTTATAGAAGAAAATAGTGAACATTTATAAAATGTAAACACATTTTCAAACACAGTCCTTTCAGCACTGATCTGAAAGTTTGGTAACAAGGCTTCTGATTGTGTCATGGCCTCACTCATGATACTGGGCTAATAACAGAGGTAATTATAATCACTAAACCTATAATTGCAGTCTGTGATTGCAACTCTGATGACCTGGAGCACATTACAGTAATATATAAATGACAACTCCATGCTAATTTGAAACTCCTTGCCTAAAATCAGATCTAAAAATAAAATTCCTAGGTTGTCAAATGATACAGGTTCCACATGTGAGAAAACTACTTTCTGGTCTTTAACTCACCTCCCACAATAAGTGTACCTGCAATACTTTTGGTCTTAACAAAGAAATGAGCAAAAAGCTTTAAGGATGAAAGAAGTCAAAACTCTGCCTGTCTTGCAATATAACGTTTGGCTTGTTCATTGTTCCTTCTGTCAGAGTAGTATATGCAACCAACAGAGATGACCAGTGAGATTTATTCTTGGTTACAAGAATGCACCTCCGAAAAGAGGAAGAATCTCTCTCTTTAAACCCAAGAGGTTTTGGTCATTGGAAAACATGAAGATGCAAAGGGGGAATATCAGGGCAATTTCACTCATGTCCATGTGCTTATCAACATCATGCCAGTGCTTCATTTGGTCAGTTTCACAGAACAGATGCACAATATATGCCATAGGATCTGTTTTTCTGGTTCCATAAACACAGTGTCCTAGACAAGTCTAAATCAGATGGAGTAAAAGTCTCAGATTACAGCTATGGCACAGGATATTCAGCTGAAATTTCTTGTAAAGAAGAAGAAAATAACACTATCAGTCTAAAATGTGAGCATCTCAACAGTTTCATCAGATAATTTTCTCCTCTGTACTAACAAGTCCTGGAAAGTGCATTAAGAGGAATGATTCAGGGTGCCACCTGGTCCTGGACAAGACTTTTCTTGGATGCTTCTTGCTCACTGTCACAGAGCAAATCAGTCCTCTTACTCTGTATCTAACAGTGTAGGCATCCTCGATGTGCTGCTATTACTCTTGTCCCTGTATTCCACATTGAGACACACTGCATCTGTCACAGCCATATCTTTAGTTTTATTCTTATAGTTGAGCCTGAATTGTTAAATGGATGCACATGAATAACTCAATTTTTAGACAAAACAGTAGCAGTGATGCATTATGTAATAATGTCCTCCTTAGTTATCTCTTAGGGTTTGTGATTCTTTTTTTGCTTTGCTTCTAATCATTTAGCTTACTTTGGCAATATACTCACTAGTCCTTCATTATCCCAACAATATCATTAATGATATCAGGCATTTAAGGAAGTTAAGTTCATGGATTTGTTTCCCCTGCAAAGGGTTGTTTTTACGTACTAAAAAGTATGGTCAGGCAAAACATGTTTTTCCTTCTGGTAGTTAGCAAATCAGATGGAGTAAAAATAAACTGCCTTATTTATTTTAGAATTTGTCCTGGTTCAGCTAGGATAGGGTTGTTTCCCCAGCAGTGGGGAGAGGCCGCTAGCCGGGTTATTCATACCATGCTGACATCAGGTCCATGCGTCAAGTGCGGGAACAGTTTCCTGTGGCTTTTGTCTGGGGAAGCACGTGCGGCGGGCAGGCTGTGTCACTGCAGTATTTCTCTGTATATCTTTTTTCTTGTTTACTATTATTACTGATTATTGTTGTTGTTATTGCTATTGTTGTTGTTCAGTTTATTATTTGTTACACTGTGTATTAAATCTTTCCTTATCTCAACCCCAGGGTTTGTGTCTCACTTCCAGCCTTGCCCAGTCCGAGGGTGGGGGAGGGACAACAGCAACGTGGTCCCGGCAGGGTCTAAACCACCACGGAAATCTTTCTATTTTGCTGAGCAGTCAATTTCCTTTTTAACAGCTTAATTTGAATGCTTTGCTGGACCCCAACCAAATTCTTTTCTTTAGACTGGACTGAATCTCTTCTCCCAAGAAGTTTTAATGCCTAGGGAAGCCTTTGAAACTAAATAACCTAAATACATAGTTTCATAGAGTGGCCCTGCACAATAAATAGTTGTGATAGTGCAGATAGTTTTGTGTTACTGCAGCTCTACCATCTTCTTGATAGATAATTTAGTAAGCAAGATCAATGCCTAAAATAATTACATCAGTAGAAAACTTGTTGTAATGTAGACATAATGACCCTGCAATATACTTCCTAGGGAAGTCCCCAGAAAAGGGCATGGCATCTATATTGTCTTTCATCTGAAACCTCAACCTGACTTTTAGCAGTCTACAAAACCCCTCTGACCTTGCAACAAGTCACAACAGAGATTTTCTTAAAAAGGATGCTGGGACTGTTTCTGCCTGACATTGCCTCTGCAAGGACAGCAAGCTCTGCAGAGATTAAATGCATTTAGGGGGTATGCTTACACTTCTAAACAGAGATAACCCTATGCAGGCACCACATGCATTCCTTCAGGCACATAATGTAAACCATTTTAGTCATAAGGCTGCATAGGAGGGATAGGGAAGACAAAGAAGGAGGGAAAGTCTATTTTATGTATAACTGTAGATGCCAAGCCAGCAAAATCATTAAAAATAGCATAAGGACACAAGATGCAGGGGGATATATGGTTGTTATAAGGGAGCTCCCTGCTTAAGGAACACCCTGGCTGTGAATTTAAGGTGCGTATTTGCATCTTACAGTATTGTCCAGTAAGAGGGAGAATGGTCACTCACGGTGTTGGGCAGATGCTCCAGTAAAAACTGTGTTCTCTGGAGAATCAGATCCAGCTTTGACATCAGTGGTAGTAGTCAATCTGAAAGAGCCTACTGACATCATTTTCTTTTCAAGACCATGACCTGATTTTGTCCTGAATTAGGCATCACCAAGCCGTTTTCCATCATTTACCAGCAGTCCTGGCTGACCAGGGAGGTCCCGACAGATTGGAAATTGGCCAATGTGATGCCCATCTATAAGAAGGGTTGGAAGGATGATCTGGGAAATTACAGGCCTGTCAGCTTGACTTTGGTGCCTGGGAAGCTGATGGAGCAGCTCATCCTGAGTACCATCACACAACACATGCAGGACAACCAGATGCTCAGGCCCAGTCAGCATGGGTTTATGAAAGGCAGGTCCTGCTTGACAAACCTCATCTCCTTCTATGACAGGGAGACCAGCTTATTGGATGAGGGAAAGGCTGTGGATGTTGTTTACCTTGACTTTAGCAAGGCCTTTGACACCGTTTCCCACAACATTCTCCTGGTGAAACTGGCTGCTCGTGGCGTGGATGGGCACACGCTTTGCTGGGTAAAAAACTGTCTGGATGGCCGGGCCCAGAGAGTTGTGGTGAACGGAGTTAAATCCAGTTGGCGGCCGGTCATGAGTGGTGTCTCCCAGGGCTTGGTTTTGGGGCCATTCCTGTTTAACATCTTTATTGATGATCTAGACGAGGGGATCGAGTGCACCCTCAGTCAGTTTGCAGATGACCCCAAGTTGGGTGGGAGTGTTGATCTGCTCGAGGGTGGGGAGGCTCTGCAGAGAGACCTGGACAGGCTGGAGCCATGGGCTGAGGCCAACTGCAGGAGTTTCCATAATGCCAAATGCCGGGGGCTGCCCTTGGGCCACAACAACCCCCAGCAGCGCTACAGGCTTGGGGAGGAGTGGCTGGAGAGCTGCCAGTCAGAGAGGGACCTGGGGGTGCTGATTGACAGCCGGCTGAACAGGAGCCAGCAGTGTGCCCAGGTGGCCAAGAAGGCCAATGGCATCCTGGCTTGTGTCAGCAATAGCGTGGCCAGCAGGGACAGGGAAGGGATCTGACCCCTGTACTCGGCACTGCTGAGGCCGCACCTCGATTCCTGTGTTCAGTTTTGGGCCCCTCACTCCAAAAAGGACATTGAATGACTTGAGCGTGTCCAGAGAAGGGCAACGAAGCTAGTGCAGGGTCTGGAGCACAGGTCGTACGGGGAGCGGCTGAGGGAACTGGGGGTGTTTAGTCTGGAGAAGAGGTGGCTGAGGGGAGACCTCATCGCCCTCTACAGCTCCCTGAAAGGAGGTTGTAGAGAGTTGGGGATGAGTCTCTTGAACCAAGGAACAAGCGATAGGACAAGAGGTAATGGCCTCAAGTTGTGCCAGAGAAGATTTGGACTAGATGTTAGGAAGCGTTTCTTTCCAGAAGGGGCCGTTATGTGTTGGAAAGGGTTGCCCAGGGCAGTGGTGGTGTCCCCATCCCTGGAGGTGTTTAAGAGTTGGGCTGACATAGCGCTGAATGATATGGTGTAGTTGGGAACTGTCAGTGTTAGGTTAATGGTTGGACTGGATGATCTTCAAGGTCTTTTCCAACCTAGATGATTCTGTGATTTAACATAGTCTGAGAAGCCACTATCCCAAGCTAGCTTAAAACCACTATGAGAAGTACATGTGTAAGGAATAGGCTGTTGCAGAGCTGTCATAGGCTCTGTCACCTGTGTAGGTTTTGGGAAGTCTGGCAGTGGCCCTCATGTACCACCCTCCTATTTAAATACAGTATCATTAAGTCTTTCCTAATCTACATCCCTATTTAGCCCTCCACCCTTGAGGAATCCCAACCACTGCTCACTAGCAGCAGTGGGATCCTCCAAAATTACTTTTGGGATGAAAAAATAAATAAATTAGAAGGCTTGAAACTTACAGTGATGTGAAATCCTGTGGAAAAGGTAACAAGGCTTTTAACAAGCTGAATCCAAGGAGAAAAGAGACTTGTAGAAACTGTTGATTTTCTTGAATATTGCTGGAGTTCTTAACAAATCAGGATGAAAAA
The DNA here is from genome assembly GCF_003259725.1 of Athene cunicularia. NCBI lineage: Eukaryota > Metazoa > Chordata > Aves > Strigiformes > Strigidae > Athene > Athene cunicularia. The sequence continues at coordinate 8,399,826 of NW_020799142.1, read as the reverse complement.
GCAAGTAGCAAGATTTTACAGACAGTAACAATAACTTCATTCCTAAGAAAAGTTCCTTTTAACAAAAAAAGCAGATTTTACACCAGACACTAGCAGAGAGAGTTCTCTAAAGAATTTTTTGACTGAACTTTAAATAATGATTGACACACAATTCATTCTATTCTTCATATATATCTTAATTATACTTCCTATCATACAGTAATTCAAATCAAGAATATGAAGTGTGGAAAAGACTAGTAGAAGATACAGACTAACCGTTATCAAGCTCTCTAGATGTGTTAGTTGAAATAAAGAAATCAGATAGAAATAAATGTTAGAGAGAAAAGATGCAACTACAGTAATTAGACTGTCCTCCAAAAGAGGAGCTTGGAAAGCTGGAAGACTTCTCAGAAGAGAGTGTACAGATGCAAACAATGTCCAGCACCTGAAAAATCCTGTGACAGCTGCAGAAAGATGTACACATTTTGCAATAATTTGTTGTCAAGAGAAAATGAAGCAAAATAAGTAGCATATCTTTATCAGTATATCTTTAGTAGCAGTATATCTTTAGTAGCAAAATAAAACTGTCTGTGGACCCTGTGGAATACCAAGTAACTGTCCCAGAAGCATTCCTCTAGTCATGAGAAGGATACTCAAAGCACAGCGTAAACACCCTTTTACAATAGAAGTAATTAGTAAGAACAGAAGATCATATTAGTTTTGGTATGTAAAAACTGAGGATGACAGATTCTGACTGTGATGCTTGGAGGTAATTAAATATATGACATTTCTTTTGAAATATTCTTTTTGGTAGAAGCAAATTAGAAACTCAAAATATCCCTAGGAAAGGAGAAATAAACAGGTGTGCATCCCAAAATGCAATGACAGGGTTTCCCCCCAGATATTACTCTATGATTACATAACTGTGTTTAAACAGAGAAATAAAGTTTGATGAGGCATCTGGTAAGATGAACACTTTCAAAAGTATTTGACAACTGTATTTAAAAATGATAGGCTTTTATACCTAAGTAAATTTTTTTAGATTATCCAGTCTCAGAAATAGTGGGGAATAAATTTGCAGCAATCACAGCAACAGATAAGATATTGCAGAAACTCGTTAAGGTCATTCCAGTAAGGCAGTCAGGGAAGTATACAATGAGCCCCTTATTACCAGCTCAATTCAGAGATACATATAATTGAGGCAATAAAATGATTCAGCACAAGTATTATATCAGGCTTCAGAAAAATATGTGGAGCTCACATGGTATAACAAACTGTAAAAGAAAAGTCTGTAGAGAGAGAAAAAAAATAGGAAGTACAAAACCTGTCAAGAATAGTAAGGAGGCCAAACGCAGTTCTGGACGTGCAGAAGCCAGACTCTAAAGTAAGTACATTCTGGCAAAGATAATGTTATAATGTTGTGTCATTACCTTGAAATAACATTATCAGAGACTCTAATAATAAATTCTGTCACAGCACACCATAGATGTGTATCTGTCAAACGTATTAAAATTTATGTTTACTAGCAGTTCATTGTAAGTGGTCAGGATTTAAAAAAAAAAGTGGAGGATTAGAGAGTTAAATGGGAAACATACATTCCCAAATATCCACTGAACTGTTTACTGGAAAGTGCAATAAAAGAGCAAAGACATTTTCCAAAGTTTAGCCTTTGACAGAGGATCCAACCTTGGCTCTGCTGAACTTCAGAACAGTGCCTTAAAATATAGACAATCCTCAGAAGAGCTGTTAATTAACATGAGATAGTAGCCAGAAATCTTTCTTTTACCAACAGAACAAAAAGCATCATTGACTCAAATTAATTAAAAACATCATAAAAATGAAAAGTAAAGTGGCTGGAGTTCCAAGATGCTAAAGCCTCAAGATGATATTTACATGCACAGCAGCATGTGGTAGGCTCAAAGGGCTGTCGTTACTGAGGAAACCGTTCGTGTCCTTGTGAAACAAGCTTTTGAATGACAATCTTTCAGGAAAAAGCTGTCATTTCCCCTTCTCTTTAGTGGGAGATACAAAGGAGGAACATGTACCAGCGATGTAAACATATTCTACCAACTCTCACGTGGAAAGAGGAGTCAGCAGCTGCAGCAAGCAAGAGGGAGAAATAAGTGACTCTTAAGGATCTACTTCATCAAACACACTCTTGAAAGGGTTCCTAAGCACTTTCAAGATGGTTAGTATTGAAAGTGCTTATAATATAAAATGTTGTAGTATAAAATTGCAGGGTTAAATATTTTTCTGTTAATATCAAGGATAGGCTTGCCCTCATTAAGAGAGAGGAAGAACTAGGTTCAAAGGACCGTGGTGCCATAGGATAATCCAGGTGAGGAGGGAGTTCGGGAGGTGCTCGGTGAAAGGGGCTGTTCCCAGCCGGGTCAGCCATGGAGTCAGACCGGGTTACTCCGGCAGGGAGGGAGCCTGCACAGCCCCTGGGCAACCTGTGCCACTGCTCGCCCATCCTCCTGGGGAAAGGTTTTCTTACAGCTGGTCCCAGCCTCGCTTGTCACTCACCTGCCCACTGTGCCCCTCTGAAAGATCCCATCTCCCTAGCAGTCGCTCAGGCACTGGAGGCTGCTCTTAGGTACCCTGAAGCCCCACCTTGCCCAGGCTGAACCAGCCCTTGTGCTTCAGCCTCTGCACACAGCGCTGGAGCAGGCTGGGAGCCCAACATTGTGTCCTCCGGTAGGTTGCGTCCACGGAGTCTCTCCTATCTGCTGTAGTGAGCTCAGTTACATTTGAACCGTCAGTCTGGCTACAGGTCTGCTTCCCTAAAAAGCCTGAAACGTCCCCACATAGCCTTGAAATTTTTGAGGAAAAATGAAAATCCAAAGGATAAAAGTAATATAGAGAGCTGTATTTCTTAAATAATACGAATTCTGCGCATATATAGTCTTGTATTTGAGGACTTGGAAGCATCTTGCTGAACAGACCTAAAATAGTCATACCCTACCATTTCCCATGACAACTATGATCCGGAGAACAGAGAAATTCAAAGTCCCATGTTACAACACTGTGACCCACAGATTAATAAGAACTGCTGTGAGTTAATGGGAAAAGATGGATCAATGCTTTTCCGCTGAGATCAGTAAGAAAAATCATGCACTTCAGTGAAGAGTGGGAAATAGGCTGGAAGGAATAAAGCTCCTGCACGTTCAAGGCCAGTTGAAGCAACACCACAAAAGCAGCAGTACTGTGTCTATGGAATGCTGGAAGAAAAGCCACCCAACAGTGAAACACAAATTGCAATTCGTGTGACTTGCAGCTGCCCAATATTATGCAAAGCTGCACATTTTAGAGCTTTCTGTAGTTTGAGCTGTGTCTGACACCGATTTTGCTGTTGTACATCTGTGTACCATGTGCAGCAACGGTCTTTGTTACGGTCCTGCCACCTAAAGTTACGAAACAGAGAAAAAGAAAACAGTTGTAATATGTCAATTTTGTTGGGCCCTTCTCAGGTGTAAAATTAATGCAACAGCTTCTGTATTAAAAAGTCTGCGCTGATATGAATAAAGGTCATACATTCATAGGTAGCTTGTAAATGGTTTATCTTCAGATTACTTTGATTTGCACACTATTTATTTAATAAAGTGCAGCAGAAATTTTTGTGTGATGTGTGCAGTGTGAAGTCAAGATGTGCACGAATTAGTACATTAAATTATTTGGAACATGCATTTACACCACCTTCAGGTGCTCCGTGTGTGCAATACACTGAAATAAACTCCCTTATGTAGACGTAGAGAAGTGTAGGCAGTTTTTAACAAAGAGAAGCTAACTCTAAAATAAGCTAGTTTGTTTCAATGTGTACATCACCTGATTTGTCCCGTGCCTATGGCCCATTTGTAAGGAGACTGAAAGCCCCAACAAAGGGAGCTGCATATGAGCCTGAACAGGAGTGACATGAAGGCTTTTATGCTGCTGACTACTGCTGCAGTAGGGCCTGTCAGCAAAGCACTGGAAGGTATGTTTAGAAAACCTCATACCTTAATAATGGCACCTGTGAATAAATTTAGTGTCCCATCCATCTTAGGCTCACGGATTTCCTTTAACAGTGATAATGGAATAGAAGGGGCACACTTCTCTCTTTACTCATTAATTTATTCCTGTCCACTGTGCCTGGTGATAGTCTCCTACTGGGGCTATTGCCAAATATTTGCAATAGATGGGCAACAAATTGCATCTTTAGAGGGCACTAGTGATCTTCTCACCCTGCACCACTGGTGAGCTCCCAGGCATATTGTCTGGTAAAGTGTTTCACCAATATTTACATACTTAAATTAATCAACTTCACACCTCAGGACAGATGTCATTTATCTGATTTACATAAAAGAGGATCATATTCTTATTTTGTATATATTTAGTATCTGTAAAAAAGTTTGGAAAATTCTCAGGTCTGTCTCTCGGTTCCTTCCTCTCATCACTAAATAAAATGCACAAAATTGACTCAAACTTAGATCACTTGCCTTAGGAAGGAATTGAATTACTTTTAGATATTTTTCTCATTATATTTTTCCAAAACTGGTAAAATTAGCAGCTGATACATTTGGTGCATGATTTGCATCATGCTTTAATTTCCATTCTGTCATCTTACCAGTAGGCAATATACAATTGTGCACCAAGTCTGCTCATTTTTCTTTCTTTCATGAAACTTCTTCCAATTCAGTTATTTTATTTAGTATAATATTATGCAAAGTGACCATATAACAAGCACTATTTTCCAAACCTGAAATGCATTTGTGTTCTTTATGCAATGTGTCTTCATAAAAAAGAATGCAGTGGTAGCATTTTGTGGAGAAGTTTTTGGAAGATAATGGCCACCTGGTCCTTGATACCGACATGAGTAATTCTCTTCTAGCTGTCTCTCTGTAAAGAACTTACTGTTCAATGTTCCTCTCTGGCTTGTCACTGCATAGAGAGCTATTGTTTAGCAAATTCCTTAACTAGAGATATGGAGTGAAGTTGAAACATTGAGTAGGAATAGGCTCGTACTTCTTGCTTGTGCTTCTGGCGTTGTACCAATGAAATATGAGTTATATTGTGTGGACAGTATCTTAGAACCAATCACAGCTTGTTTAGCTGTATGCGATCACGCCCTAATAGTATATAAGATGCTCTGTACTTAATAAAATTGGATCAAGCTGGCAAACCATATTGGTGTTATTCTTGATACCTGGGCTTTATCTGTTGACAGCATTTAAGTTGGAACCCCATAAATTCAAAGCTTTCATAACTAAAATCAGTTTAGAATTAACATGTAAGATACAGAATATGAAATCTGAACACTTCATGTTTTCTCCCAGAAATATCTATATCCTTTGATGACATGGGTACAGTGCTTTGTTAGAGTTGTAGAGTTTTAAAATTTTTTTTTGAGCCCTCTTCTGCTTATGGTTTTGTAAGTTTTTGAAGACAACAGTTTTAAAACTGCTCAAGCAGTACTGAACCCAAGATATAATACTTCACTGGCACTTTCCTAAGGACAGTTATTTTAAATTACATGTGTATCAATCATTCAATGGAAAATTACAGTTGTCACAGTAAATTTCAACTAGCTATGATAAAAACCAAATTGGTGACTTTAATGGTTTTGATACGTTGTTTCATATATTCTGTTGCTTATTATATAGCACATTAAAATAATGAAATACTGATTTGTCAAATAGTCATGTGGTGCTAATGCAAAAACTGTAGTGCTACATCTAGGAAAAAAATCTACCTTGTATTAGACAGTACTTCCTAAGTAATATGAAAACACTGTGAAGTCAGAATGGTAAAAATCTTGTAAGCTCAAGGGTGATGAGCTTTTGGTTGAATCACCTAGCAATAAAATAATTATTCATATCTCCTCATATTTCAAGTAATCATTGCTGATTGCTATGCAGTCTGAAAACATGCCAAGTAGCATGCATTAGTGATGATTCATAGTCTCTTTCTTTTCTCATACAAAAACACATGCATATAGACACACACAATATGCACACACAGACTCCCCAAAAGGTATGTAGGCCTGATTAAGGTTTACATGGAAGTCCAGAGCAGGAAACAATCTCCTAGACTGAACTGCCAATTTTAGGCTTTTGGGTGCTGACTATTTATTTATTTCATGAGTTAGTTATTTTCTCTCTGGACTGATATATTTAAACGCATAATCTAATTATAGATTATATCTGATTGCTATACATTTTATTTCTCTCTTCTCCTGGGGCGAGGCTGGGTCTCTCCATTTTTATTTAGGAAGAAGAGTAAACTGTAAAATTAAACAGAATTTATATCATGCTTCTGTGTTGTAACTGTATTTGCTGCTTCTGCAAAGTCCCCCAGAAAAACCAGGGATAATATACTTGATGTAAAGTTCAAATAAAAATACCTTATAGGCATTGGTATTGCTTAAAGCACTACAGTTTATTTACCAGTGCCACTGAATCACAGCGGCCGTTTCAGTCGAAGTACCGCGGTTAACATACTGCGTAAGGCACTGGAACAGAAGAGAAATATATTTCTCTCCCTCCAAAATGTGTATAAGGGCATAATCTCTACAATACAACTGATAGTCTACCCACCAGTTAAATTTTATGTGCAAGCTAACTATTTATTGAATAAATCTTTGCACCACTGTTTTTCATTTGCCCTGTTGGCATTTTAATGCCTGTATGGTTCAAGCAGATTTTGTGTTTTATAATCATTGACTGAAAACCTGGGAGAGTAAACTGCTTACAAAAAAATACACCTAATGTGGAGGAAGAGTCTGAAAGTGCCTTGCTTGAATCTGAGTCCATATTTACAAAGCGATTTAGAGTATCAAAGCAGAGGAAGACACCAGTTTCTTGATGGCTGTTGTTATTTAATTTCTCTCTTACTTTCTCTTAGGTTTGGTTCTATCTCATGTGTATGCTTCTGGTGTAACAGGATCATTTCTGTTCACACATGCATGGAAAAAATCCTATTACTTGCACCATAGGGGTATAACAACACTGTGGAAAACGCACCTTCCAGATTTTATACATGCCCTGCCTCACAGAGTATTTCCTCATTGCTCAATCAAGTCCTACAGGGCTATTGCAATACAAGCAATAAACAGTAATAATCAAGGCCCAGTATCCTGGTTTGGGTTAGAATAGAGTTAGTTTTCTTCCTAGTAGATGGTACAGTGCTGTGTTTTGGATTTACTGTGAGAATAATGTCGCACATTGATGTTTTCATCATTGCAAAGTAGCACTTACCCAAAGCCAAGACTTTTTCAGTTTCCCGTGCTCTGCCAGTGAGCAGGTATGCAAGAAACCGGGAGGGAGCACAGCCAGGTCAGCTGACCTGAACTACTCAAAAGGATATTCCATAACATAGAATGTCATGGCCAGTATATAAACTGGGGGAAGTTGTCTGGGCAGGGAATTGCTGCTCAGGCATTGGTCAGGAGATGGTGAGCAACTGCATTATGTATCCCTTGTCCTTTGTGAGTTTTATTTCCCTCTCTTTTTATTATATTCCTTTTCATTACAATTATTATTATTATATTTTATTGTTATTGTTTTTATTACTATATTTTATTGATGAAACTCTTCTTATCTCAACATGTGAGGTTTACTTTTTTTCTCATCTCCGCATCCCACTGGGAGGAGGGAGGAGTGAGAGCAGCTGCACGGTGCTTGGCTGCTGGCTGGGATTACACCATGACATCTAGGCAAATAAAATATCGCCAGCATCATTCTCATCCACAATCCATGTATGACAGGGAAACCTGTCATCTCCACATAAGCTGCCATACAGACAGCTTCCTCTGACTCTGGCATCTGCCCCAGTAAACATGACAGCGTATTGTCCCCCTTTCAGGGATGCTGCTGCCAGCTCCACCAAACAGCTATCTATGTGTGAGTATCAGCAACATCAAATAGCCATTTATCTTACCAAAACACCTAAGAAAATTCTCTGCCATTGTTACCTTTTTTTCCCCCCTACATATTACATTTAAATGCACTTTTGCAATTCCACCTCCTAACAGGAGCTAGGACAGATGAGGAAATTCTGCCACTACCTGTGCTAAGTCTCATCTGTGAAATCAAGTGTTTTATACAGCAAAAATATTTGCCGATGTGTCTCTGCAATGAAATACTAAAATTCACGTACAATTAATGTTATGTTACAAGAAGAATCAAACTTCAAATTGAAAAATATATATTTCAATATATATTTCTTAGAGTTGCTGTTACATACAGTTTCTGCAATCAGACTTTCATTCTAGCACTTTGCAGTGTTGAGCACCCTTAACTCACTAGAAACCCATTGAATATGACAGGATTAAGGCCTAAATGCTTTAAAAAGCTCCTGGTACCATTCAGACAGGGATTAAAACTACTGCAGACAGTAGCAAAGCGGTAAATATTGACTCAGCAGTAAATAAAATCAGTCCATTGAGGTGGAGTGTATAATATGTGGTGGAAGAAGAGTCATGAGAAAGCATTATTGCTTCTGGGCAGATTAATCAGTTTACATCACAAAACCACATGCTGTTTCAGGAAAGCCACAGTCTTCATTAAACACAGTGATGCTTTACACTCACAGCAAAATTTAAACAAGGAAATTGCATGTTCTTTAAAAAAATATATATAGTCAAAAAAGTTACTTTCTTTAGTTGCAAAACCCACCACCCCTTAATATGACTTAAAATGTGCATGTATAAATTTTAGATCTTGTCAACAACTATGTTAAAAAAATCTTACAATTTGTTATTTATAAAATGGAGGATGTTTCAATCACATTCTCTACTATAAAAACACAAAACACTTTATTACCAGTTAAAGAAAACCAAATGGCATACAGGTGATAATGTGATGAGAAAGACAGGAAGTTTAATCACTCTTTTCAAGACTTACTTGTTAAGTGTGCTTTGTTCCACTCAAAATCAGTAACTGCAATGCCTTTTTCTACTCAGCATATAGCAGTCAGCCTCAAATCTGCCACTAGGCGGAAATGTTAGTGGTTTATTAGTCTGAGCACCCTATTTTTAAATGTTTCTACAGAGCTGTATGTCATCAAATGGTGGAAGTAATTTGCAGTAACACAAAGATGAGCTCCCCTTCATTTGATTTCTCTTACTTTCTCTTCTCCACTTTTGGGGATAAAAACAATAAAGAAGCTAACATTAATATTGAAAAAGCAAGTGTGCCTAACTGATTAGGCACCTTGCACATGTGTGTATGAATGCCTGAGTAAGGAAACATGGCTCCATTATTGAAATGTAGCAAGCAGAAAAAAAAAAAACCCTACTCTTGAACTTTCACTGCATACCACTAATAGTGCTGGCAAAAGAACAAAATGTGAGCCTACCTCATGAAGTGGACATGAGATAAGAAGGGGTGTAGGCATTTGAGGGGCAAATTGTTTATATTTGAGCTACACTGCAACAGAGAAAAACAATGGGCTGGTGTGTTTCCTGTTACTCTTTCCCAATACTTGAATGGCCATCTGCTTAAATCTGTGTAGAGGTACAGGATAAGAACCAGTCCTCTGTCACAAACTCACACCACCCTCCTATGAGGTTAAAACCTAAAGAAACAAAGAAAACACAAAGAAACTTAAAGAGGTAAAAGTTTGAAAAAATATAATAAAACCACTTCCCCCACCCCCCACCCCCCCCGGCAGGCCTGTAAGCACCTTAAGCCATTTTAAAGGCCTAAATATAAACATCTGTGTATATTACATTTGTGGAGATATGCTGATACTGAATCTAGAAACATATACATTCAAGCACTTGATATAAACATGAAAGGAACAGTAAAGCAACTGCATTATACCCTGGATAATTTCATTAGAGACACCTATAAAGGGTGTCACCCTTTTAAAAGACATGGAAAACATATATGAAAGTTCAAAATACGTAATGAAATAGTCTTTATTAAAATAGGCTGGCAGTATGAATAGAATATTCATTACATGAATTTATTTACATATCATTTAACATTTTATACTAAATTTAAAAATAAAAATTCAGTATTATACTCAACCTGAAATCAACAGTATCTCAGAAAATAATAAGACAGTGAATAATTTAGAGTTTACGTAAAAAGGACAAATACATTCTGCTAAATAGTACTGCATAATGCATATTTCAATAGCCTTTCATGTGAATTTCAAAGAATAGACAATATATGATCAGCCTAATCAGAGTTCAGCGCCAGCAGGCAAGCTGTCAGAGGAACTTCTTCAAGGCCAGATGGAGTCTCCCAGGTCTACACAAAGAAGTAATCAACTGACAGGGCATCTATGCATGGGTGGAGAAAGCCTGGCTCAGTCATTTTCAGGATACTGACTATTGCACTGTCGCACAAAAAATACTCAATGAGACTGATGACATTTGGAAATTGACTGATGCATCTGGAAATTGGCACTGTTTAGCATTTGCAGCAAGACAGAACTTCTACATGCCATGCAAGATAATTCTCAACCACACACCACAGAGTCCACTAGTGGGTATTCCGCACAGTAGCTCTATGAAAAGCAGCCTGCCTGGCTCTCACAGTCCTGCTGAAGTGCAGCCCCATGGCCTGGCAGCAGCCTGCTGGGGAAGCAATGGGAGGATCGTGAGAAACCTCTCCAAGGCCATCCTGATGCCCTTGCTTAAGAGATGAAGTTCAGCTCAGCATCCTCAGCTGTCCTCAGTTCCTGCTCCCACCCCTGCCCTCATCTGGCCCTGATCCTTCTGGTACTTGGTGGAAAGGGACAGACAGGGACACAGACTGGAGTTTTCCAAACCATGCTTTAAAACACCACTGTGTGGATCTCAGGGATAAAGAAACAGTGATCAGGAGGTGAAAGCAAATGGCTTGGCCCAGTCTTCCCACCAAGCTCATTAGGTCTAGATAAACTGGTGAGCACAAGCTGAGCTTACTGATACAGGGATCAGTAAAAGATGCAAAAAAGAGATACCTAATTTCCATTTTCTAATTGTTAGTCATCACAGAGTATTTTATAAATACACAGGGAAAGAGTGAACAGTTGTTTTATCCAGCATCCCTTTAATGATTTTCTTCAAAAGTAGCTTTCATCTCAGTTTGTGAAATGAATGTAAAACTCTGAATATTAATGGAAATTTAAAAATCTTGTTAATTCTTAACTGTTAATTTGTAAGCCTGAAGGATCTAATAATGGTTGGCTCTTACCTTGAAAACAACTACTGAAGACACTCAGAGTTTATGAAATGGAAGTATCACCAAAAGCCAAATAAAAGATGAACTGAATAAATTAAAACATCTTTACTAATCTCTTGTAAGAAAGGAATACCAGTCAGCATATATCTCCTTCACCAAATAAAAGGTTGTATCAGATCACAGATTTGGAATATACTGCACTGTACATATTAAGAGATGTGACAGCAACACAAGCTGTTAGAAAATTACTTTCACCAAATGAAAACAGTACAAAAAAAAAGAAGCAAATACCACTTCAACCTGAAGGCTAAGATATAAAACACAGGGTACTGAAGTCATGAACAAAGTAAGCTTTTTGCAAAGAAAGGTTTCACAAAGTGGTCAACTGTTCAGGAACATATTACTAAATGTCATTGCTTATGTATTCATGCATTTCATGTTTTCCCAAAATGCCAAGCTGTGTTTTGATTCTTTTTACACTGCTAAAAATCACAAAAGTACAAAAATACTTCTTCAAGTGATTCCTAGTGTGGGCACAAAGGGGGAACTCCAGATCTTGGGGAGATCTGTAAGGGTTTTTTGTCTTGACCTTAATAAGGTCAGACTTCTGCCTCAGTATTCACAAAACAAAGAAACCCTTCAGAAAGATCAAGAGTAAGAAAGACAAGGTCAAAGAGTATATGAGGCGGAGCAGTTGTCCCCAGCTGCAGTGCATAGTTTTCTTAAGAAGCAAGTTAAAATATAATGAATTCCACCTGATAAATTATTTGGGGGGGGGGGACCTGTAGCTTATTATTAAGAAATCAGGGAAGAAAAAAATGTTTTCTAGTACTGTAGACAAACTCTAAACAGGCCACTTAAACTGTAGGCTTTTTTCAAAGCTGCCTGTATATCATTGACATAAGCAAGCTCACTGCTGTTAATAAGTGACTCATGGATGTTTATTGTACAGAAAGAACACAAAGTATGTCACTGTGCTTCTGCAAGTGAAATAATTAAAATATGCATCACTTCTACTGCATTACACAATATTGTTAAAATGAATTTGTTTTGAAGAAGTGCAATTCTGAATTCTCTGGAAGAGACTTGGGGGAGTATGATTTATCTAATTTCCTTGGACATAATTAGGGAAATACAAGCTGGTTGTAAATGCATATGTATATACTTGGTATTGCTTTTTGGGGGGCATTCAGAGGCCTCATTATTATTCAAAAAGTAATGCTTTGGTCAACAACTAGAAAGCTGTAAATCATTCACTTCCAAGCTGTTCTATGAAGGCACAAATGATGAAATTCTAGCCAACTTTCAGAACAGCCACAGCCACTGTATGTTAAAATATTGGTAAGTGATAGTGTTTCCTGTCTTCTGCTGTTCTAATACTGAGAACATTTTGTACAGTGCTCCTTTAAAAAGCTAAAGACAAGAACTGAGTGAGCATGTTCTACGGCAGTTGTGAATGACAAGAGTCAACAGCTTTGGAGAAGAATTACACCTGAAAGACTCAAAGAAAAAAAAATAATTACTGAAGTTAGGAGCCAAAACAACGTAAAGGACCTTGTGACAGTATTTTCTAATCCTGTAGGGCAAAACTCAGTGCCTTTTCTGCTTTTTAGATACTTCTGAGTGAAAGGCAAAACAAAGGGCTTTTTGGAAAAACTTTTACTGAGAAAAATATGCAAAATTTACAAAAAGTACAGGATACAATTTTGTGGTAGTTACTAGCTTTTTGAGATTTTTTTTTTTTACCCTCCAATAACTGTCAAGTTTTGAAATCCTGAGCAAAACCAACCTCTGTGTTGTTGTCAACAAGACAATGCATAAATATACTTCATTTGTATTATTTTAAGCTTTTTAAAAAAATTCCTGCATTGTGAAAGCTCAGAGTTTAAATTTGTCTGTGTCCAACAATGCATTCACTTTGATTTATAATAAAATGTACAGTATGTAGTTTGTCCGTGGCAGAGTTTACAGATGTTGCAAGAGAAATGGGAAGGAGCACCAAACTGAAGGACGTGTGCCCAAGTCCCACTTCTAGTGGCTGCCCTTACCATCCCGAAGCTGAGAAGTGGCAGAAGCACAGCAGCAGTGCCAACAATCAGCAGTGAGGAGTGAGAGCTTCTGCACTACAGCTCACTGCCGACAGCAAATGTGGGAAGGGAAAGGTAGTACAGCACCCCTCTGGGGACAAGACAGGATATGGATGCATGTGCCTGGCGTATCATTACATAGGCTCTCACTCTACCCACAGAGGAGAGGATGAAAGGTAATGTCCTTTCTGTTATGAAGAGAAACACACTAATATTAACTGTCACAAAGACCAAATCAGTTATGAAATGAGAAGTTCCATATTTTCTAACCATATCAGCATGTTAGGGTCTGTCAGTTGTAAACATATCATTTTGTGCTGTAATTAGATATAGATTAAAAACCAATTATCAGCAAAACTCTTAATTTTTTTTCTTTGGTGTCTAGAGTTTCCTGTTCTTCAATAATTCTTTGTTTTCCTCAGGATGGGGTCTGGGAAGAACCAATATGGTTTTGCAAGATCTCCAACTTTTTCAGTCCAGTGTATTCTGGAGCACTCCTTCGGGGAAGAAATATCAGCTGGGTGCAATCAAAGACTCAGTTCACAGTCTGAGCCCAGAAGTAGACAGCTGTGCTGAAAATAAGGGCTTCCTACTGTTTTCAGCCACAATTCACTTTCTTGCTTAGAACCCAACAAAAAGAATTTTTGTTAAATTAAAAATCCACTAAGATTGCTTTATGAGATTCTACAGCTGGCAGAAGGGTAAGATCACTTACCAGCAATCAGCGCTCCTGACACGGGAACGATCACTATTCATTGATAGGATAATTTTTGATCCTTTGCAAAATGAAGGTGATTAGGGTGACAGCACTTTATAACCAGCATGAAAAAAGCATGGCTCTTTGAAGGAATGTCTGCATACATACAGTGCCAAATCTGATGGATTTTTCTCACATCAGGTTTTAGAAAACAGGAGAAATATTTCATTTGCATGAATTATTGCTGCAACCAGCGCTATGGTGAGATATTTTTCACTCTGATTTTCCAAGGATGCAAGGCTTATATTTAGTAAAATAATGTGTGAGACACCATGCCTGAAAGGCTATGAGGTTGATTGTGCTTACACAAGGACTGGAAATGCAACACAAGAAGAGGCATTCCCATGGACAGATATGTAGGATCACCTTTTAAATATTAATGGGCTGTGACACAGAAAGTCACGACTATACATCATGAAATTGTTTTGATTTTGTATTATTTATTGGAACAGCTGCTGTGCAGCAAAGCTCTAATCTTCAGTACTAGGATAACGTAGGAATGGAAATCTATGTGGGAGCTGTAATTTACACGGGAAAACACAAGTAATGCTTGTTTCCTTGAGAAGTTGATAGAATACTGAAAACTAATTACCGTGGAAATATTAATAACAAGACATAAAGTGCTTCCAGTGTTGCAGAGAGGATGGCCATGCTTCTTCTCAGCTGGGAGACGCCTGGATCTCCCAGCCCGTTTCGAGGCCGCACTCCCACCCGGAACCCGCTCCCTCGCCCCGCCCCTGGCGTCGCCT
>NW_020799142.1:8378797-8385051 GCF_003259725.1 Athene cunicularia | reverse complement strand
GGCAGAGGCAGGCACCCACACGCCGCTCTTTGCGGGGTTTGCTAGCGCAGGAACATGGTGGCTTTGATGAAAGATTACATAAACGCCAGCCGGTACATGCGACTTGCTGTGGAAGGGAGTTTCAGCAGTCGCTTGCGGTCAGATACGTAATTAAAATCCCTGCGGGTCGTAGTTGAAGATCTTGAAATATTGTGCCTTAGTGTTGAGATTTGAAAACCGTCTTTGATCCTCCCAGACAACGCTTATACTGGACAAAACCACATGCAGTATTTAGTAAAGGCTAAAGCTTTTATTACTGTTTGTTTTTCTCCCTTTCGCTTTTGTTTTGTAAACAGACTTCTGTTGTGTTTTTATTCCCACCCTCCCTCCGAAACGTACCCCTCCTGCCTTCTGTTCTGGGCTGAAGAATGAAATAAGACACAACGAAGTTTCTCGGTGAACGATGTTTTGAGTATTTTTAACCTCATCTTTTTCTGGCTCTCCCTAATTACAGCATAGAGTGGTTTTGAGTTTGATAGGTATATGGCAGATAGAAGTACAAGAATTAAGAAACTTATTTTTTACTGTCCTATTTACGGTTCACAGTTAAGTTCAGCTGGGTACTACTTGCAGCTTGGCTCTGCGGGAGCAATGCGGTGTCAGTGCTGGAAAGGTGGAGTACTGTCAGTGGTTGGAGCGAAGCACCCCATATTTAGGCTGGCTTTGTAAAGTCTGTTTATCTGAAGGCTTATTTGCTGATGTGCTTGCTTCCAAAAGAATGAATCCTTTAAATAAGTTGATGTTGGAAGATTTCTTAAAGTGCAGCAGTTGGGACTTAAAATTCCAACTGTGCCAAACTTTCTGATTTTATATATCCAGAAATGTCAGAGACTCACCAGTGTTGGGAAACCTTTTAATAAGAGACAAGAAAGTTTGCTTTACAGTAAAATGCTAGTGAGCTTTCAAAGTATGGTCTTGTAAGTTTCTCATTTTTATTTCATTCTTTTTTAAGGGAAATTGTTCAAGTTACTAATGTTACTGAAGTGTTCTCTGCCTGTTATGGCCCAAAAGTGTTAGAGCTCCCCAATGAATAATAAGAATAAGCATCTCTTTGGGGAGAAAAGAATGGATGGGAAGTGCAGTTTTCAGTAACTGTTTCTATGGCCTCTTTTTTTACAAGAGCTGTTTTGACATAAATAGAGTAACAATGTTTCCTATAGACACATTCATATTCCTTTGTTTTGTCCTTTTCCCCAGAAGGTTGTTAATGTCACTCTCCTCGGATTTAAAACTGCTAACAGAAATAGCCTGAATTGCTTCAGTTGTTTGGGGTTTTTTTTGCTGTTACTCATTTTATAATGGTATGTTAAGTTGAGGAGGTTACTGAGAAAGGTTAAGAAGTGAAAGATACTGAAGCTAATTTCTGCCTTTTTGGAAAGAAATTGTGGATTTAAACTTTATAAAATCCAACAAGAAAAATGGACAGTTGTTTTTCCATATCTAAAGTCAAGATTGTCATAATTATGCCTACAAGCATTAATAAGTATAAATACTGTTGAATGATATCTTAAGAGGTGGAAAAAGCTTCCATGTTTCAGTAAACTTATGTGTTTCTGGTTTTCAAGGCTCAGAACTCATATTTCAGGGTTAGGTACTGTACAGGTGGGATAAGTTACCTTTCTCTGACCAGAGAACTTGGTCTGTAATACCTTGATTTTTATTGGATCCAGTACAGTTCAGAACACTGTCTGATATGCTGCACAGAATATTTATGGTGAAAAGTTTTAAAATATCAAAGTTTTAAACTAAAAATAATATTCTTCTCCTAACTCTGAAAAACTGGAAGCAAAACTAGTAAAAAGTGTCTATACCCACTGAATTGCATGCACCTTTTAGAATATGTGCAGTTCTGTTTTAAGATGGTATTTGAGATACTTGTCCTAATGGTGTGCAGGTTTGTTGTTCTGGCCATTTTTTTAGGATGTGAAGTGTCATGTCATGGAGCATGAACTTCCGTGAAGAGAACACTGATAAAGAGTTTTTGGCAGGTCCTTTATATATAGAAAAAAAGGCTCATAAGCATCAAGATATCATAAGAAGCATGCCTGTTATTTATCCATTGAGAGTGAGCAGTAATAATGAATGCTACACTGAATAAATTAGAACTCAGCCCTTGGAAGTCAGAATTTGAGTGTTTATTCCCTGTGTGCTTCTCCTGAAATTGAATTGTTTTATTTTCTGTGTGCTTGTCCACAGTGGAATACATCCTTTGCTTTCATTTGTTGCTTTCAGAGCTGAAATATTTGAATAAACCCCCATTTGTTTATAAGAAGTTCATGGAGTTCATCACATAGGATACTGCTGTACTAGTTATTACTGAAGTTGTATTTAAGTTATCGGGTAACCTACACTGATAACACTTTTGTGATTCGTTGGTTTTTCTCATTTGCTTATTTGGATCTGCTTCTGTAATACTTTTTTTCCTTTTGTTTTTTTCACAAGTATTAGAAGAGCAAGGAAAAAATAAAGCACAATGAGCAATAGCAACTTTACAAGCATAAGTCCCAGGACTGATAATGGAAGCCACAAAAGAGTGTGTGTTTGTAGGGATAAAAAATTGGGAAGGAAGGATAAATTGCATGGTTTATTTCAATATATCCAGAATCTGTTCTGGACAGATTTCATCTCTGTGTGTGATTAAACTTACCCTGATTTGAGATTTGCTTTGTGTGATTGATAAAATGTGAACTTTAAATATGAAGTTGAAAAGCACTTGGAATATATGTTTTTTGCATAGTTTGGTGAAGACCACACTGAATTTTACAAAGGTATTGGGTTGTGATATAAAGATTTCCAGCTTTGTAAATTTTTTGATAAACAAAAATAGACTCAATAATAGTAGGCTCAATAAATTTGTTACTTATCTGCCTAGAAAATACTTAACATTCTCTTTGTGTTTAGAACTCATGCATATCTATAGTCAAGAAACTTAAGTGATCAGTCATAAAAGTCATACGGGAAGTTACACTGTTTACATGTGCTTCTTGACTGAGGGAAGGAAACCTTTTTGAGGCTTTTTGTTTCCCTATACTCCAGTTAACCTATTGTGACCTTAAGAAATTAATCAGGGTTTTTAAACTGAATTAATTTAAAAAAGGGATAAAACCTCTTCACGCTTCAATGAAAAGTAGTGTCAGCGAGACTTGATTCTGAGTACATGGCCAATCAATTTGCCACTTAAGTATATCAGTTCAAGTGCTTCTTGATAGATTAGAAATTTTTTTTCCAAGCTTGAAGAAAGGGTATTTCTTAAATTTAATTAATCTTCTTAATGAAAGAATTTTTTAAAAATAAAATATTTAAATTTAATACTTAGACTAATGTAAATTTGATACAATACTGGGGGTGGCGAGAGACCATGCTAAAAAGACTAGTGCAGATTTGTATCTATGTGGGTGAGATCTTTTTTTTAACAGAGTAACTCAGTGAGGTGCCATGTGGTTCATGGTGACTGTGCTTGTTCATTTTTGACTATTCTGTGCAAAGGAGAAAAATACAGACATTATTGGGGTATTTCTCACTTAATAGATTTATTTTACTTTATTTTTTATCTTTACTTTTCATAAGAATGACCTTTGTAAATTTTCTTAGAAGAGGAACTCATGGGGGGTGTGTGGAATAAGAGAAGTGAGACACCAGGAAATATTCCTCTCCCACCTGTGCCTATCGGTGTTGCATATAAGCAGTATTTAGCCATTGCAGACTGAGGATGTATGGTGTTTGTGCTCAGTCTGGCAGAAGAAACAAGTACCTCAGCTACTTAATAAAGATGTGTTTTTCTGGGGTTTTTGGTAATAA
Source organism: Athene cunicularia (assembly GCF_003259725.1). Taxonomy (NCBI): domain Eukaryota; kingdom Metazoa; phylum Chordata; class Aves; order Strigiformes; family Strigidae; genus Athene; species Athene cunicularia. Next base: position 8,381,214 of record NW_020799142.1, on the reverse strand, counting down.
TTTTTTGTTCCTCGTTTGCAGTGCTTTTCCTTTGAACAGCTTTTTTTTTTTTTTTTTAATGGGGAAATGAATCTTCCCTAAATAAGGTATAATGGCTGTAAAGGTTGTAGCAATACCTGTTGTAAACTTCCACTTTCAAATGTGATAGAAATATTATTCAGCTGTTGTAGAATTTTGATACAATCTTTTTAATTGGTCAGTTTGATTGTGAGCCCTGACATTCTAACCTTTAGGACTTGCTTCATTTGATTTGCAAGGGACATAAGAACACTTGAGACCCATGAGTGATAAAAATGGCCTTGATGTGCCTTGAGAAGTACCTCCAGTACAGTAGCTGAATCAGCTGCAAAACAAAAGAAGCAAAAGACAATGTGGGTTGTTGTACCAGCTTCCAGTACAGCTATATTGGGGAGAGAGCATTTTCAAGTAAGCTACTGTGAACTGTTTAAGCGTGGTCACTTGGTCTGCTGCAGCTAGGTGGTTCTGTATGACCTTGGGCCTAGCACAGATTTTTGCATTAGTCTGTATGTTCATCCCATACATATATATAAGCATGTGTTTATATACATTTTATTTTATAAATGTGTATGTGTGCACCCATACTGCTGCATTCACCTGTGGATAGCTGGCAATTTATGGTAGCTATACCTGTGCAGTGCACCTAAGAGGTGTAGGTTAGTTTATGCAAGTTGTGCCAAAGTGTGTCAGTCCTTATGTAGCTGTAGCAGAAGCTATAACAAACTTTCTCAGTAGACAAGAAATGTATAAGGAGGGGTGAGTATAAGGGAAGTAATTGCTTTAGAGGTACTGTTGCTACATAAGAAGTCAAGACCCATGTCATTTTTCTTTTGTTGAGAGTAGAGTCTGATTTGGTATACCATTCTCTTAAGAGTTGTGTATATCAGGTTTTCACTTCAGAAGTTAGAATAGTTCATATAATTGTCTATATGATTTTATATTAGAATTATACTTTTAAAACACTGCTATTGTCAAAATATCTGTTAATCTTCTCCAAAGAAATATGATTTTAGAAATAAGAGCTGACATCTGATTAAAAGAATGGGTAGACATTGTGTGAAAATGCAGTACTGCATGCAAAATCACATTTCTATTCAGTGGCCTGAAACATCTTTCACTTCCTAATTTCAGGCTTGTTTTGCTATGTCAACAGCTAGTGGAATCCATGTTCATGCAGCTTGAACTAGTTCTATCTCGTCTATTTGTGTAACAGAAGAACAAAGCATTGTTTAATAAATATTCCAAGAATGTGATAATGTCAACATTATCTGCTTGTACCATTGGTCAAAAACAACTTTCTTGTAAATCTTCTTGGACATTCTTAAAGTGAAAGGCAAAATTTTATGGCTCGCCAAAATCAGACTTGGAGAGGCTCAGCTTGCTTTAAAAAGGCATCTTAGGGTTTTGATTATTTGTTTTTGGGTTTTGGTGTTTTGTTTTGTTTCAAATACTTATCTATTTAGGAATTCTTTACTAGTTGAACTATATGGCCATGGTTTTTGTCCCCGCCTCCTCTCCAAAAGGCCAGATAATATAGACAAGAGTACAGGTATGAGAAATGCTTACACTCTGACATTGCTTCTTGCCCTACATGACATGTAATGGGACACTTGAATTACCTTTTTTCTTAGTTTCCATAACTTTTAAAAATGAAATCTCTATAGCTTCTGTCAAAATGAAAATGAGTGACATGAGAACTATTGTGGATGAGTCTTGCAGTAAAAAAATAGATAAAATTGACTGACAGACAGAACTGGTCTTTGTTGTATCTGAGAGACGGTTTGGGTATAGAAAGTATCCCTTACTCCTGAGTACTGACTTCCATTATAATATGTTAAAATACTTGATACAATTTTCTGAGGTGAAAAACATGTAAACGTAAACTTAGCCCAGCAGTTAATTTTGTGCTCTTGTTTTAAAGGAAGGTCTTTACAGATTACTACTGCTTAGAATCATTCAGAACTGGACTCTGGGTTCCAGTGAGAGTGTATGAAGATGTGACTTCCCTGCTCAGAGACAGTCTAGTGGATGGAGTGCAGTGAGGGCAGCAAATAACCAAAGGAAGGTCACCTTAGCATGAGGGGAATGTTCAAGCTCCTCTCGCAAAGTGTCTGGTCAGTGTGAGGTGTAATGGGATTGGGATGGTAGGCAACAGTAGAAAAGGGAGCCAGTTGCAGTTTCATTTGCCAGACAGTTTAGTTACCTTCTATTCAGATGCCTTTTTCTTTAAAATAAATAGCTTCTTTACCCTCTGCGTCCCTTTCCTTTTGTCTTTGAAATTGTGGTTCTCCCGCAGGCAGACATTGACTAAACATCAAAAATAACCCCCAAGTCATCATCCTTCTGTTTGGCTGTAGTTATATTTGGAAGCTCTTTGAAAATGCGCTCCCCCCCCCCCC
>NW_020799142.1:8338250-8378747 GCF_003259725.1 Athene cunicularia | reverse complement strand
TTTTTTTTTTTTTTTTTTTTTTTTTTCTTAATGTCAGGGATCTTTTAGGTAATGTGGAAAATTACCAGAATGTAAGGTAAGGATGGAATGACTATATTTTTCTTCCAAGAATGAGGGTTTATCAGGGCACTCCTCTTGCCTCTGCCCTGGTCTGGATTCTTATGGGTGTACTTATAAATAATTGTTAGAACTGAAAACCGTTAGGATGAGAAGATATTCCCGATTTTTCTTCAGAAAGTTCATCCCCGATTTGACAGACTTTTTTGTAAACAGCATATGAAGTTGGGCAAGAAATGAGTATTAAATGTAAAACAATAGCCATGTTTAAACAGCAAAACAGAGGAGAAGTTATAGCTGTTAGATGAGAGTTTATAAAGGGGACATTTTCAGGAAACAGCAAGTCTTGGATGTTGGAATACCTCTTTGAGCACAACCTGGATTAGCTGAAGATAGCCGGAGTTCTGATACCATTTTAAGTCCTTGTTCCTGATATGTTGATGAATATACCAGTTCCTAAAGACTACAGTGTGTAGTGTTTGATAGTCTACAGTTCTTCCACTACAGAATGCCAGGTGCGCTCAGTACTTTTTTATATGCTAAAAATGATCAAGTTCTTGATCTCATTAGAATGGTTTGTTTAACAGTATGTATATGCTAGTTCTTGCTCACTGTGATGGAAATATTGTAGTGTTGTGATGCTGTGTGATCTCAGGCTTGCCTGTGGAGCTAGAAATAGAATGAGATGAGAGACATCTCGTAAATCTGTAAAGTGCTGATGAGGCCTGGAGGGACATATAGAAGAGCAGGTGGGTTTCATGCAGTCTTTGGCAATTCAGTCTTTTAAAGAGAGGTTTTTAATAAAGCAATGTTACCTCTTTAAAGTGAAACATTTTTTTTTTTAATTAAAACTGTCTCTATACAGAACACTAAATTCAACAAAATGGCTTGGAAAAAATTGAATATATGCTACTTCTGAGTTTTTTTCTGGTGGACTACAGACTTAAATCAGAGAGTCACCAGGGGAGGTGGCTTTAAACTAAAGAAAAAAAAGTTTGGTGAAGAACAGGTCTAAAGTTCATGTTATGGCAATATCAAAATAACTTTAACATTTGAACAAAAAAGTAGTACTCTGTCTCCTCTTTTGGAATGAATTTTACATTAGACTGCTTTGGAGCCTGCAGCTTAATATGTCAGTTTGTAATAAATGCTGCTATTTTAACAGGAGGAATTACACTGCTTGAACCTCTTTTTGAAGCTGAAGAGGGGACAGAATGGGGCTCAGAGCTGACCAACAATAGATGATCATAACTAAATATATGGTTATATTTAGTCTGCAGAAGCATTATAGACAACTCTTTCAATTATCAGGTTATTTTAAGGGTGAATGGTGGTCTGATGGTTGGAAAGTAATAACTGAATATTGTCTGAGAATGGTGATCACAGTCTTCTTGCTAAGAGTTTGGGAAATATCACTGAACCCTTTGTGGGGAAAATTGTCTTTGGACTGAACTCTCTATACTTCTATTTTTTTTTAATGTATGTAATGATATGATTGTCTGTGAGGCTTGGTAAAAGTATGTTTTCATGTGAAACGCCTGAAAACATGAACATCAGATTTGAAATTTGTAAATCTAGCATTAATTTTTTTATGCTTTTTTTCCAAGTCAGAAGTGTTTTCAGTTAATATATTAGAAATTAGTAGGGTTGTTACAATGCACGATCATTTATGTCACTAAACAGAAATCTTCCATTTGCAGTTTCTGTGAGACTGTTCTGCTCTAATCTTTTGACCAACTAAAATGGCATTTTTTGGCCTTTTATCATACTCTCATTGTCTAAGAGAATACTATTGTTATTGCACTTAATTTTATTGCTGCCTTGCTGGCTCTTAACTTTTTAATGGATGTGCATTCCTTATTCTAGGACTTCTATCCTTGAATGCTGTATTTTTATGGTTATTGGATGATTCTGCTCACTATTGTTTCCACAAGTTTCTCCAGTGTTTGATCTCTCTCTCCTTTTTAATCTGTGCTCAGTTTCTAACCAAGGTTGCATAAAGATAGGAGGAAATTTATTAAACTTGGACGTTGCAGTATTCAATCAGCTGTCTCTGTGAATGTGTTAGATATATCAAATTATATAGTGACAGTATAAATTTAAGAGAAAAAAATCTGTGGAATGCAAACAATGGGAGACTCAAGTCTGAAAGCACACTTTTACTTTTCTATAACTAAGGTTCTTTCTGTTATCCTTTTGGTTTTTTTTTTCCTTTACTAAGTTCCTTAATACATGCTTTGTACCAGTTTAGCTCTTTAGTTCTATTCTTCCTTTTCAAAAATTTATTTTCAAATGCCTCTGTCTCCAGTCTAGGAAATATAGTACTTTTTTGTATTTTGCATGAACTTTGTTCTTCATGCTTTTTCTTTTCTCTTAGATCTTTACATAACTCCATCTTTTTGGCCTCTTCTTGTGGTTTAATCCTAGCCAGCAGCTAAGCACCGTGCAGGTGCTCACTTGCTCTTCCCAACATCCAAACAATGGTTGGACTAGATGATCTTCAAGGTCTTTTCCAACCTAGATGATTCTGAAACTCTGTGATTTCTCCCTCACAGTGGAATGGGGAGAATCAAAGATAAAGTAGAGCTTGTGACTTAAGAACAGTTTAGTAACTATATAAAATAAAAGAATATATAAAATAAAATTATATAATAATAACAATAAAAATAATAATCTTAAAGAAAAGAAGTATAGTGAAAAAGAGAGAGTGAGAAATTAAAACCAAGAAAAGTAAAGTGATGCACAGTGCAGTTGCCTACCACCCAGTGATAGATGCCCAAGCAGTGATCCGCCACTTCTGGCCAACTCCCCTGAATTTATATACTAAGCATGATGTCCTATGGTATGGAATATCCCTTTGGCTAGTTTGGATCAGCTGTCCTGGCCATGCTTCCTCCCAGCGTCTTGTGCACCTGCTTGCTGACAGAGCATGAGAAACTGAAAAATCCTTGATTTAGGATAGTTGCTACTTCAGAATGACTAAATCATCAGTGTGTTATCAAAACTAAATCCAAAATACAGCAGTGTACCAGCTACTAGGAAGACAGTTACCTCTATCCCAGCTGAAACCAGGATACCTCTTGTATCTTGAACCGCTCTTTGCTTGTTATACCAGTGTTGTGATGCACTTCTAAGCATGAAGGAAGAGTAATTTGCCACTCTGTTGCCTGATATAAATTTCAGATATCTATTTGATCTCTGCAAATACCTCTGTACTTCTGTCTATCATGTTCTACATGGATAGGATACATGTACTATACTGTATCATGCTTCACCGATACACTCGTAAGTAGCTACAGCTTTACTTGTTTCTTTTTTAGGCATATGCATCAGGATGTGATATTGTGGTATTGGGGACTGACTTTGAAAGATTACAGATAATCCCTGGAGCAAAACATGGAAACATTCAAGTGGGATGTGTGGACTGTTCAATGCAACAGGGGAAGGTAGGCAAAGCAGTGTTTCTAATGTTTTAGCAATGTTAAGCACCTTCTCAAGAGCACGGATACTTACAGGTTAAGGCAAATAGACAAGACTGAATAATAAAGTGGCTGATTGCTTCCTGTCTTTATTTCTGGTAAGCAGCACAGTGAATGTGATACAGTAACCATAGGTAGGAGATTGCAGAGGATGTGTAAAGCTGCGCAGAAGATACAGACATGCACAGGGCTCCATAATGGAGACATCAAGATTTTGACTAAAAGATGATTAAGGTGGAAACAAAGATAACTTATTCATTATGGATTCACACTACTGGGCACGTCATCAGCATGCGTTGACATGTTGGTGCCTGACAGCAGATCAGTGCTTCCACAAAAATTACAGTCAGGTCATCCAGAAAAATGATGTTCCTTTCAAGCAATTAATAAAGGCTTAAAATTGTTTGTGGACAGGCTTGAATTCTCACATTTTCTTTCTCTTATGTAGGTAAACTGGATTAGAAACTTTGTATTTTAGACACTATTAAGTTTCAGGTGCTGTTTACAGAGGTCTGTCTTAATTGGTCAGTTGCAGTAAAAAAAGAAATATCCAGGTAACTCTCTACATTGGGATGTCATAGCGTGATTAAGCTATTCACCAGTTCAGTAGGAGCTGTATCTGGGTTCACACTGGCTCCTATGAGAGGGTGGTTTTACTTTCTTCCTTTTAAGCCTGTCCTAGTGAGGAGGTAGTGAGCCTTCTGCACATTACCACAAGCCTTATGAGTTGATGAGAGCTTTGATTTCATGTGTATGGAAACCAGTTCATGTTTATATGTGAAGTCTATGATGATGATCCCCAGCCAAACTCTGGTCCTGCTTTTTAATGTTTGTGTAATGAATTTTTGCAATGGTAGTGAAGGAATGTAGATGAAAATGAGGAAGTGTTCTCTTCTGTGTCTTTGGTACCTTGTAGCCATAAAGACTGCATGTATTTCTGCAATAGCTGCTATTAACTAGAAAGTTTTTTAGAGTTCACTGGCCATATATTAACAGATGGTGAAATAAGCATGCAGATCACATACCACAGTTAATCTTATAAAATTTTTCAGCAAATTTGCAAGGTCATCTTGACTGCATGATAGCAATTTTGTGTGCATTTAAATGACAAACTGTCCTTGAATTGTAAATTAACACATGAATATATCAAACTGTCAAACTAAGGAAGCTTTAGAATTTTTTAATTTCTTAAATAGGTAATTTTGATTCTGCAAGTTGATATTGTTTGCTGTTAGTGATTAGACTAGATGTATTTGCCGAGTGCTAAAATACTAGGCAGTGAATGGCTAGGAATCTGCTTACTGTCTGGACTTATCAATACATTTCCAGTTCACTGTTGGAAGGATGTTTTCTTCATACAGTTTCTTCATCAGTATTGACACACAGATTTCTCTTCAGTTTACCTCCAGATTCTTCTTTGCTGTTTAAAAATCTACAGGAAGAACCAGAATGCAAATAATGCAGCTTATTTAAGTTGCAATTTTGAACCTTTCTAAAAAGCATCCAGTTATAGTTTGTAGTTTAAAAGTTATGCACCTTTTAAATTTTTTACTTTATGGGGAGCTGCTATCAAGCATTTTCTCTACAGTATCTGGCCTTTACTCTCTTTGATGGATCTCCATCATTCTCCCTTTCAATGACAGAATTGATTTGTAAAAGAGTTATTTTCTAGTTATGAAATTGATGAGTTGAATTTTTCTCCATTCTTTCCCCTAAATCCAGTTCTGGTTTTTAGTTTCCCAATTTTCCAGTTGGGAGGTTACTTGGAAGTAGAAACAGGTTAGAAATTAATTTATGACCCACCTGTCTGGGGGCAACATGGCACCATTTTTTTTCTCTTCCTAGTGTAGTTTTGGAGATAAACTTGATTCTCTTCTTTAAGAATGAGGTGAGGGGAAAAAAATAGATGAGAATTTTTAATCATCCCAAGAAGGCGTGTATGTATATGTCTATATTTACATGTGTTAGTATGTGTATGTATATAAACTTTTAAAAAGTCTCCCATACATTTGCAAGGACTATTTTCACAAACAGGACAATTTAATCTTAGGCCACTGAACCCAGTCTCTTGCTTCTGGTTGTAGGCAAGTTGGTAATCAGCAATTTATTTGTAAGTGGGTACAGTACTTGATCTTCTCGCACACAGTGTAAGCTACAAGTCTCTTTCCACTTCTTCTAGAGAATATCAGAATCATGGCCAAAACTTTTAATGATAACCTGACAAAAGATTTAATTGTTTTCATGGTTTGGCTTATACAAATATCTAGCAGGGTACAAGAAAAAGGTTCTACCTTCAGTTCATTTGAAATGTTTAATCGAAGTTGTTTACATCATGGCCGGTGATTGCAGTGTTAAAATGTATTTAAAGTGTTTTCTTTATGGAACAAACTGTTTTTACTGATGTCAAAGAAAAATGGTAGGTACTAATTAAAATTATATTTAGTTTACATGCTAATAGGTTACCTATAGAAATTGGGAAGTAAAACCAGTAAGTCCTTTTTTTCAAGAGTGGAACCTACTAATTATTTTGAGTGTGAAAGCTCAGTTTTGAATCCAGGGTTTATAATTTCATGAACTATATTGCAGTGAGGCTTTTTTGTTTGTTTTTTAGTAGGCAGTCTGTGGGTTCTTTTCTAAGGAACAGGGAGTTCTGTTTTCTCCTATTTGATGGTGAGTGATAATGTAACTTACTATGAGTTACCCTTTGAATGTGAAAAATGTTGAGAGTTTCTATGCAATATGGAGGCCTGATGGGGAAAAACATAAGTGTATCAAGAAACTATTTGGATTGTACTAAAACTTCAGAATATGAGAACCTGATGCTGCCAGTTACGTTCCTACTTTGGACAAAGTGGTGAGGGTGGATGAAGTTGTTGCCCCAAGGAATGATGCTTCATTCTTATATGGCGGTGGAAGAATTGCAGAGTCATAGAATGATTTAGGTTGGAAGGGACCTCTAAAGATGATCTATTTAACCCTGCCCCCTCTGTTGTGGTTCAGGGATGTCTGTCACTAGATCTGGTTGCTTAAAGCCCCGTCCAGCCGGACCTTGAATATTTCCAGGGATGAGATTTCTTCAGCTTTGCTGGACAACCTGTTCCAGTGTCTCATCAGCCACATTGTAAAAAATTTCTTCCTCATATCTAATCTAAATCTGCATTACCCCTTGTCCTATCACTACATGCCCTGCTAAAAAGTCTTTCTCCGTCTTTCTGGTAAGTTCCCTTTAAGACTTCTCTGGACCCACTCTAATAGGTCTGTGTTTTTCTGATGCTCAGGATACCAGAGCTGGATGTAGTACTCCAGATGGGGTCTCATGGGAGTGGAGGAGTCATTCCTCTCGCCCTACTGGTCACCCTTGTTTTGATGCAGCCCAGGATACGGTTGGCTTTTTGGGCTGCAAGTGCACATTGCTGGCTCACATTCAGTATTTGTCCACCAGTACCCCCGAGTTGTTATCCATAGGGCTGTTCTCAATCCATTAATTTCCCTAGTCTGTACTGATACTGGGCATTGCCCTGACCTGTGAGCAGGACTTTGTGCTTGCCTTTGTTAAACTTCATGAGGTTCACATGGGCCCACTCCACAAGACTGTCAGGGTCCCTCTGGGTGGCATCCTTTCCCTCCAGCAAATCACCTGCACCATTCAGCTTGATGTTGTCTGCAGACATGCTGAGGGTGCACTCACTGTTGCTATCTGTCATTAGGAATGACTGTAACCTCTCTCTTACAACTCAGTAAATCTTCTCTGCATGTCTAATTTCTAATAACAGGACCTGGGACTACAGTAGACATTTGGTTGACATCTGGGTGATTATTGTGGTAGTCTGGGAAATCCTTAACATGCAAATTTGCATTATTCTCTTTGGTGGCATGCTGCTCAGCAAGGGCTAGTCTGAGTGGCTGTATTATTGTGGAGGTCTGTAGAAGCTTTCTGGGGGTAGCAGTTGCTCTGGACACTACTTGTTTAACACTTTGGCTTCATAATGTTAGTTTGTCTTAAAAACTCACTAAACAATGAAAAATGGAAGAACTGTCCTCACTTGGAAAAAAGGAAAAATCTAATGAATATGAGTTATATAAACTTCTTGCTGTTGGAGTATGGATGGAATTATGAGAATGAAAGAGTGAGGTGGTTAAAGAGAATTAGAGAGGGCAAATATTAGTCTGAGATGTAAGGAAGAAGCTTCTTCAGGCATTTTACAATTGTGACAAAATTATTCTTGGCATTTTTGGGTCAGGATGATGTGTAGGTCCTTAGTGTGATAAACTTATTGAAGTATCTGTTCTTTTTAACACAGACGGTTTCTCTTGGAAGCTATGGATCTGTGGATTTTAGGATCTGTATGGATCTATATGTTTGTACATCTATACATTTGTACAGATCATGTATATCTGCAATTAACAGATCTGTTAATAATAACTTAGATATGACAATTTAGTGCTTTTTTTTTTCTATAATGCTGTTGTGGCTGATATTGAAATCAAAATGTATTTTATAAAGTGCCTCTGACTTTCTTTAATGTTAAAGGAAAGCTGAATAATTTCACAAAAATAGGAAATTGATTATTACAGGATATCAGAACTGTATATAGGCTCCTTTTAACATCAAACATCACTTCAGAATGCAGGATGGCCGTTATGCATGACCTGTGCAAATGCTTTCATTTATGTAAATCTGTATTTCAGAGTGGTTTTAGGCAACATTGCCTTGTGATGGTTCTCTCAGGCCCTTTGCTTGGGATCTATAACATAAATTTGTCTTGTTTTGCCTTTTCTTAGCAAGTCTTTAAAACTTACTTTTATGTAGATAACTTGAGATAAAATATTCTTAATTTTGTCTTAATCCAAGTTTGGGTGGCTGAAGCCACTAATGGAATAAGACAAATATCCATTGAAGCTGACCATACTGCAACTTTTTCAAAGTATTTTATGTTAGCATTTAGTAATTCTTCTGTTTTGTGGTTCTTTGCATTGGCTGTTTAGTTTGTGTAGCTCGAGTCTTTTCAAAGTAACTTTTTATAATGTATCACATTCTCATGCCAGGGAAATCCATAAAAGTACCCTAAGTACCATGAGGTTAGTTCTGTTTCTGAGAACATGAACTCTTCAGACTCCTCTCAGTGTTTATAATGTAATGTGGAAAGGATAATAGATCTGATTTTTTTTTTAAGGAAAAAAATAAATGTTCATGTGCACCTGTATTTTCTGTAGTTCATCACAACTAATGTATAAATAAAGAATTGTATTTTTATTATTGTCAACACTGCTTCATGATTTTTGCTAGATGTTTGTTTTTCTGTTAACAAAAGGGAATATGTAAGTGAGCTTCAAATTTATCTACCATGAGGGTTAAATGTAGAATCAACAAGTTGCATTTTTTCTTGTTTATTCTGTAGCTTGTTTATTCTTCTCTCTGTGTTTATGTACATATAAATACAAATTGCTTTAGATTGCAGCTTCTTACGGAAAGGTGATTTGTATCTTTGAGCCAGTTAGCCTCTTGAAGCAGAACAGCAGTCATCATAATGTAAGTAATTAATCACTCGTTAATTAATTTACTCAGTTACAAAGTCTGATTCATTTTTCTGGTTTGCTTTAAAGTTGAAGATTGCTTTGATATCTTCCTTTAATGATAGAATAAAATTGAGACATAAGATGGTCTTTGGGAAGTGAAAATGGTAGGAAGAAGTCAGAGACATTTTTTGATATGTTTTTTAAAAAAACAGGTTTTACTATAATGCTTCATGTTACTGATTCATCTAACTCTACAATTCAGAACTGAAATATTCCAGAACCCAAAAAGATGCACATACCCCCATCCTCCAAAGATTATAGTTGTTATAAGAGGAATGACTTTTTGAACTATCCCGTGTAGCCTTTATGTCCTGATGTGCTTTACAATTCTTATTTTAATTTCGATTTATTAAATTGAATTCTCTTGGTCAAATCTGTAATAGTTTCAAAAAGTATGGCTTTCTTTAGAGTATCTGATTGAATGCTTGTACTTCACTGTTACAATGGTAAGAGCAGTATTCTCTTGGTAGCATCGCTTAGTTTCAGTGATGGTGGTTTAATGAACTAGTAGCCAGAATCTTCATTTCTAGCTAATAATACTGTTTAGAGCAAGTTATTTAACCGTGCTTCTTATATGGAGAAGATTACTCTTATAATTAGAAGCGTGAGAGTCTAATTAAAGTCAGTTTGATATGAGAGCTTTGACAGCAATTGCTCATGGAGCTTCTGTCTCCCTCTTCAGGGTCTTGGTCTCTCCGCTTGTATTAATAAATTGTTTATACAACCATATAATGGATTGCTTTCTTTGTACTAAGGAGCTCCATCATGTGATTCCTGGCTTTCCTGTTAAACCACTGGTATTTTATATATTAGTTAAATAGCTGACGTTGAATATATATGTATAGAAAGTAATTTATACTACTGGAAAGCAGTGCAATAAACTAATGGTAATAAACTAATGGTAGAATTCCTATGCTCATGTGAACTATTTAGAAGCACTGTGCTCTTTTCTGATAATTGGAATTGTTGAATCCATCCTGAATGTTTTTCTATACTAGTAAGCAGTACGCTTAACTTGAAACTTTGAAGTTAGTGTAGTAAGTTTAAGCAATAGAGGAAGCACTTTCCACCCATGATTTGCTTTCAGATATTTATAATTGAAGAAATACTCTGTTACTTCATTCTTGGAGTTAATAATTTCCAGCATATTTACGTGGTTGTGAGATTGTCTTCCATTTACTGGAATGTTCAGGATTTTAAAAAAAAAACCCAACCCCCCCCAACCCAGCAACTTCAGAAATGTCATTTAGATCATTATGCAGGTGCTACTTACTGTTTTCTACAAAACTTCTGAAAGATTTATTTATTTTGAAGTGATGATTACTTTAGAAATTTCTGGTTTTGTGAATTAGGAAAAAAATCCTGTTGGCTCATAATATTATCTCCAGTAATGATTTCAGTCTCTCTTATAAATCAAAGCATCAAAAGTTTGCAACCTATTTTGAAAAGAGACCAGAAAAATATTTTTTGAATTTAATCCTCAGCTTGTTCCAGTGAATGAAGTAATTATGCAAAATTGGAAGATAGTTGACTGTCTTACTGTTTATTGGAAAAAAAAAAGGAGGAAGTGTCATATATGTTATCTTGAGCTTATTGAAATCCTTTAATTCAACAATAGTACTGATATCAAGCACCAGGTGCATTTAGTGTATTTAATTTTTGATATACCTTTTCTTTTTTTAAAAAATAAAATCAGACTTTCCTTTAAAAAACATCTCAGATTCTGATGGCAATTTTACATAATACTGAATTTTTTTCAAGTTAAATTTTTAAAATAAGAAGTTAGATTAATGGAAAGCTCATTTGTTTGTCAGGATGAATCAATTTTTATTAGATAAGCAGTAATTTTATTTTAAACACATCCTTTATATAAGTTGGCAGCGCAGTGAATATGTGCTATTTCTATTATAAAAGGGAAAGGAAGCACTTTCATGCTCATGTTTGTGAATACTTGATTTCAGAAGTTACATTATCAGTGGCAGAAGAATGCTCAAATCTTACTGGAAGCCATGGCATGTAATCTAACATGGGATCCCACAGGTAAGAACAGAATAAAAGAAACACCTATCTATTTGATATTGTTACTGATTTTTTTTTAATTTAAATTTCACTGTTCACTGGGGACAAGGAAAAGATTTTTTTGTTTTGTCCAAGCAGGATAGAGAACACCAAAGTGGAGTGAAATCTACCTTTTGTCACTTGTAGGAAAACCAAAATATAACATGCATCTGTGTGGTCGTATTCAATTATCCTAATCTCAGCTGTATCTAATGTTTAAAAACATAGTATAAATCGTAAATATTTAATATGAAAGAGGGATGTCTACAGTAGCTCTAGGTGTTTCTTTTAGGGACTTTGAAAATTTGATTAATTTTCTCAGTTTGAACTGAAGGTGGTCAAATCAAAATGTTTTAAAATACGTAACAGTATCTTCTTGCAAGATTGACCCAATCTATATCCATGTAGGAGAATGTGTAAAAGGCAAACTGCTATTATAGTAACTTCGCTGTAGAAAAGGTGTTAAGATAATACCTGGCATGTTTTGTTCTGCAGTTTCAGCTTTGCAGAATGTTGTTTCTCTCTCTGTATAGAAGTCTGTATTTTGTTATGCGTTTTGTGGTTACATTGTTATAAATATTTGTTTTAGGCACTCGCCTTTTAACTGGTTCCAGTTGTCTTCAGCTTTGGTCCAATGTTCCTTTGGAAAACCCTTCTGACAATGACACTACTGAAAGAACAGATGTTGGGCTTGGAGAATGGAGGTGTATCTGGCAATGCAAGTAAGAAATACCTTTATACTTGCTAATTCATATGATTCAGGTGAAATACTTAGATTAGATCAGTGAAATCCTATTGTATGCTGTTATTTGAATATTATTGATATGTGATAAACTTGGATCACATTTCCCTTGAATATGTGACATTTCTTTCTTCCCACAGGATCAGTTGTAATTATTTTGGGGTAGTTTATGTTCTTAGGCAGTTCTTTGGTTATATTGAACACTAGTAAAATACTGAGGAAAGGCTGCTGTTGAGACAGTAGACTTTATTCCTTGTACAATAAGTAAGGTGAAAGCCACATATTTGAAAATTACTGTGCTTGCAGGACTCATTAAAGTAAACTTCCTTCTATGTTCAATACACTGCACTTTTCTTTCCTTTTGCACATCTGTCCCCTTTCATACACCTTTTACTTTTCTGTGTTTATTCTTGAGTATTTGGTAGCCATGCAAAGATGGTTGCATTTTGTTTTACTGCATCTCTGAATGCTGATCATATATTCAGGTTGATTTTAATCTTTGTGTATTAGTACCTTCAGAAGAGTTTTTGTTTAGTACTTCAGTTTATAAGACAATTTAAATCATGGTCCTTCCTGATGTGGGAAGACTTTTCCAATGCATCAAGTCTCCCAAAGGGGCTGGCTGGGGAGGACCAACCTGAAATTCTTCTTTATGAAGTACTTAACGTTGATTGAGTAGTTCCCTGGATGTACCTGAAGATAATCCTTTTTTAATCCTTCAGTTCTTCCTTTGTCTTTGTACTCTCTAACTTCTGTCAAGAATGTATTTTAAATCCCAAGATCATCCAAATGACAACTGAAAAAATTTCCTTTGAATGTGATGAACTTTCTAAATAAAAGAAGTTGAAGACTTGCACAATTTGAGGCATCTTTGGATCCTTATGTCTTGGCCTCATAGGAGGAGTCAGCCTGTAGATAGAATTCAATGGTTTTAGAATCTGGGCTTGTTGTAACAGTAGTCAAGATCGTACAGGTACTGCTTTTCCTTTGTTCCTTCAGTAATATGTTTTGCATTTGTATCATAAATCTTACAGAAGTCTTCATAGTTCTTCACCTGTTTCCCTCTTCTAAACTCCTTTGTGGATGAGAGCAAGCTGAGTATTATGTGCTTGAATAACTGTGTCCTAGAAGTGACCAACAGAACTTGCTTTGCTCGTTCACCTGTTATGCCTGTATGTCTTCTGGCATTTGTACTTTGTTTAGGTTTAGAATAGGTTTTTCTTATGGAGAAATTTGCAAGATAGAGATGTTGCAATACTGCCTTTTGGCAGAATAATTTTTAATGTCTGAAAGAGGCATTTCCAAATGTCTCCAAATGTATTGACCTAACTAGGAGAATGTTGCTTAAACCTAGGTGGAAATCGACTTTCCTTTGATGTGCCACTTTTGTAATTGACTTGCTGTTGTTACTGCATATACTAAATGCATCATGCCTTTGTTGACCTGATAACTTAATCCTTTCTGAAAGTCAGGCTTTAGAACTTGTTATACATGTCTAATAAATTCAAGATGAAAGTGTATGCTGTACTTGTGCTGCACTTGTATGTTCTTGTTGCCATTAATAAGCCTGTCATGTCACTTTGGCAGTAGCTTGATGCTTTAAAACCTCTAAAAGCAACTAATTTATTAGTGTTTCCAATGAAAGCAGAACACAGCAAAAATGAACCACATACTTAGGTTTAGATTATTTTGGTGTGGCATCTTTTATCCGTGTGACTGTTAATGTAAAAACTACTTTCAGATACTTCATGGTTATTTTTACACTTTTTTTGTTTTCTTGAGTTACAGCTGTAAGGAGTATGAGAAATGGAGGTGCCTTTCAGATTAATCGGAAGGTAATATGAGGCAGCAGAAATCAATTTGAAATCCACATGATTTTGAAGTGGAAGTAGAGCATATCTGCATACAGTTTAGTCTGTTAGCTGCTGTTCTACGGTGTTTTGGAATATTGGATATTGTAGCACACTCAGCTACAGCTTTTTGGTTTTCTGTGTTTCCTGTGTGACCACAGCCAGGTGTTGCACACAAGTTTAACAAAGTCCAGAAAGACTAGGAGGTAAAGCTTAAGTTGTTTCACGCAATTCAATGGACACTTGCACATAAGAATTGAAACACTTCCTTGAGTTCAAGGGGAAAAAAACTTTTTGGAGTTCTGAAAAAGTTCTTACAACTTAATTTCTATTTTTAACTGTCTTTATTTTGTAGAACTGCTTCTCAAGTTTCATTAATGAAATTCTCACCAGATGGAGAGTTTTTTGCTACTGCTGGAAAGGTAAGCATTTTTTTTTCCCAATGTTCTGTACTAATTCAGATAAGCTGTTAAAGTAGACAAACCAAAACCATGCTCTTTTTTCTTGTAAAGCATTTTAATGAAAAATTTTTTATATTTTTGCATAGTATTTCCAGTAATCCCTATGTACATCGTTACATTTTGGTTAATAAGAATTTGGGAGAAGGGTAGTTCAGGGGGGAACCCGACAAATATGCACTGCTGACTGTTTTAAAATAGCTATTTTTACTCAGTGCTGAATTATAAGACATCAGAAAGAGAAGAGTTTCATGTAAGGGAGAAGATCTGTGAATCAACTCACTGCTGGATATCTTTAGTGAGGAAATATATTCAGTATTTCAATATTGTCATGACACCGTTAGTCAAAAATAACTTTTCAGTATCTTCTTGTGTAAATGTATCTGCATGCCCATTTGTGTATGTAGAAATGAATTCGCATTCTATTCCACAGGTGTATTTGCACGAAGTTAATGTCAGTGTTTGTGGCCAGTCTTAACAGATTGGTCTGTGTGCTCAGCATTGAGTGGTTTATCAGCAAAAGCTGATGAAACTCTGTAGCAAAATAAGCAAAAAAAATAAAGCAAAATGTCGCAGTCATATCTTTTCACTTCCTGAAGCAGTAACAAACTAAATTTTGTGTTACAAAACTTGTTGTTCAGGTTGGTAAGGGAATAATATCCTAACAAGTCAAAGCAGAAGAAAAGGAAGATAATATAGAGGATGCAGTGAAAAATTGTGACAAATCCATATAAGAATTTGTATTACTTGTTAAAAGATGTGAAATGAGTAGTTGTGTTCTGGAAGTAATACTGTTGTCTTTATTTGAGGGGAGAGTGACACTGAAATTGTTGAAGTAGTTCTGGTAATTCTCACCTTGTGAGAATTTGCAGAATTACCAAGGTAGATTGAGGAGGGAAAAAAATGTTTCTAGATTACTGTTTTTAAAAATGAAATGGAAAACTGAAGAGTATAAGCAGTTTTAACAAATATTAACAGATGCAAGTAGGCCTCAAGTTTGTGTTACACACTAAAGAACCTAGCAGAAACTGCAGAATTATTAAAAAGTAAAAAAAATGCTAGTACATAAGGTTCACTGTGACAATGCAATTGCTGACATTAGTGAAATCATGGTGTAAGTGTCACAGAATCCAGAGCAGTATTAACCTGACAGAAGGAGTTTCAGATTTAAGAATTTCTGAAAGACATTTGTACAGTTTGGTCTACTCTCAGAAGCATGAATGAAAAATTAGTATGTACACAGAAATACTGGTTGAGCAAATGTTTGACTTAGTAGTGGTACGTGGAACTTTGCTGTTGCTGTTTGGATTATAATTTCTCTTAATACCTGCTTGAAGCACAAAGATTCAAGGATGGTTTACAGGTGTTTGTTTTTTCCTGAAAAGCTTGCCATTTCAAATTGTTACGCTTACTTAGAAGACTTTAAGGCATTTGCTGTCTTTAAGGAAGAGACAAAGATGTAACAAATCTGTAAAATAATCTAGCTTTATTTTTCTAGATAAACTGTATTTCAGTTGACTAGTTTGCAACACATGAAGTGAAATACTAGACTTTCTTGATGATAAACTATACTCTGTATAATAGCAATGCAACAAGTTCTCATCCATTTCTATTTTGCTTATTTGGGATGTCTTATTGCTTCCTATATATTCTGTGATGTCTTTAGCCAGTTACTGAAAGGAGAGTTATTCCAGTCATGTTTATGATAACTATGATTTATTATTACTTTAAAATTGTTTGAGTACAGCTTTTATTAAAAAAAAGTTGTCATTGTTGGCAATATATACCATTGTATGTATTTCAGTATGCTTTTTTTGGTGGGTAGGAGTTAATGTTTATTTTAGAAGTCAAGTTTTATGAGTTCCAGTGTTATCATAAGATTGAATTGTGGAAAAATAAATTAAACTCCAGTTAGCTTCTATATGGGCAATATCCTTGCAGAGTTTTTGTCTGGAATGTCTTATATCTTGTTGTCTTATCTTACATTATAAAATCATGTAAAGCACAATGACTAAACAAGTAAGAATATATAGAAAAAATTGCTAGATAGGAAAATTATTAATGGATTTTTTTTACCATAAATGACTAATTTAATTACCTGCCTGCAGAATCTTTAAAATTAATCTTTGTTTCTGTGTCATCTTTCTTTCTTTAATTTTTTTATGAGAGAAGATGCTGTTCAGCAAAACTCAAGCCCCTGCTCCCCCAATAGGGTCATGTTGCGCATACCAAAGTTAATACAATAGTTCAGTACCATTCATATTTAATAGTTGATCAACAGCTTGTGAATCTAGATCCAGATTAATTTATCGGCTTCTTAAAGGCATAAGGACAAGGACACTAGGAACATGTTTTTTTCAATTTCTGTATGTGCATATCTAAGACAAGCAAGCTGAGCAGTACTGAGCTTGATTTTTGAGATGTCTTTGACCTTTGTTTGTATTCCTAATACTTAAATTTGTGTGTGTAGGTTTTGAGGGTTTTCTTTCAAAGTATAATTAGTTGTATTAACATTTGATTACCAGCTCAAGCCAGTACAGATTGCATTTTTTGTGATTAAAAATGGGCAGGTAATCAGAAGAAGAATAATTAAATTCAAGTTAGCAATGGCAAGAGAGATTAAAAGAAATCTCTGCTACCATGTTTTCTTCAAGATCAGGTTCTGAAGTTCTATTTACTGAACTGACTTGCAATCATCAGAAAAATATTTTACTTAAAAGAAAAACAAAACTGCAGGAGATATACCCAGAAGTACTTGAAGTTCATCATATTCTTATGCAAGGGAGTCTTACTTACTCTCACTTTTTTCTTTCCCCAGGATGATTGTCTTGTGAAAGTGTGGTATAGTACAGACAGTTGGCGATCAGCTGTAACACCACCTGGGTCAAGTACAGAAAAACAAGCAAAAGAAATTGATTATTCATTTGTTTATTTGGCTCATCCTCGATCAGTAAATGCATTTTCATGGAGAAAGACCAGTAAATTCATGCCACGGTCAGTAGTTCTAACAACCTGAGGTTTGGAAATTGCTGAAAATACCCCTAACTGTACAGACTTTGGAGCTGTACAGTCAACAGCCATACAAGTTGTACAGCTTGCTTCAGTTAATAATTGAGTTTGCACACTTTGTATATTGTGTTTGTTTGTATAATTCTACACACTCCTGAGAGGATGGTAAGCATCCTTTTACCTGGGAAGATAGAAGGGGAGTCCCACAGGCTGTGTTAGAGATTTAATTAAATATAAAATCAGCTCTTGCAAAATTGCCTCTCTTTGCATCTTTTTGATTGCACTGTCTTAAATGACCATGCATTTCATCCCAGCTTGTTCCTGTCTTTCTGTCTTAAGGGAATCAGAGCAATTCAGAAGTCCTGTCACTTTGTCATCTTTTCAAACATTAAGATTTTTTGGTGTGTTTTTATTTTTCTACGTATTACAAAACTAGACCTGTCAGAAACAATATTTGGAAATTGAATTGAATTAAAATAATAATATGAAAGTGATATTTTGGGGTTGATATTTTTGAGTGTTCTGATGATTCCTAAATGACCTGTTCCTAGTTTTCACCAGTAATTACTATCTCAAACTGAAGTAGTTTTAGCAATTTTATGCCCTGCAACCTTCTTTTTGCCATGTTATTTCAAATAGTAATCATTTGAATTCTGCATACCTTTGTGTGTTTGAACAAGCTTATGCTTTCTTTTTTACCAACCTTTAAGTAGAAAATCTTCACAAACCCATTACAGTAGTCCTTAAATCAGTTTTGAAAATCCACCAACTTCATGATGCCTAAAGGAGTTTGCTGCTGGACAGTCCAGTCAGATGATCCATATAGATTTCGAGTCTTAGCTACAACAAAATTGTGAACTTAGATGAACTGGAAACCTGATGTTCTGCGTAGTTTGTTTCAGTGTCTAGTTTAGGTTAATTGGATTATTTGGATATATATGTAACACAAATTGCATTTGGAAAAATGGTGATTAAGAAAAGTTTGTTGTTAAGTTGGCTGTTGTATTCCTGGTATTATCTTGGTTTCTGTGTTTTGGATATATAATTAAGTGCTATATAGCAGTAAGACTTGGGGAAATGAGGACAGATATCCAGAATATAATTAGCTTTATGTGAAGGACTTTAAAAAGCATAAATTCTGCTATATCAGTTATGACTAATTCTGAAACCTGAAATCCATGATTTGGTGTTGCACAGTGGTGTAATGAAGTTTTCAAGTATATGAGCATAAAATTACTTCATAGATATAAAAGCCTTTCATACAAAATTTGTTTTCCTGTGAATGTAACTTAAATATACGAAAAGTTACTTGGTGCAATTCCAAAAATTGATAATGGAAAACTTGCTTTATTTTGATACTGTGTGACAGCAAGCAGCTTCTTCACACCTTACATTTTCTTTCATTAGTGGTGCTGTCTGCAATGTACTCCTGACTTGCTGTAAGGATAATGTTTGTCGTCTCTGGGCAGAGACTTTGTTACCCAATGACAGTCTGTTGTATGGTGGGGGATACAAGAATTGGAGCAAGGCAGTGAACTTCACAAATAGCTTCAAGAGAAACGCTTCAAGTAAGGAAAAAGTGCAAAATGCTTTAGAGGTAAGAAAAATTGCAGTGAGAATAAACACCTGTACATATACATAATTTTAGACAGGATTGTAATGAGTAACTTGAACATGTATCATAAGCTGAAATGTTTATAACATAGATGCCCATAAAATGGTATAAAAGAGTGAATTTACATTAAATGTTCCTTAGGAGGGCTAAGCCTACAGCTGTCCTACTAAGCTTTCACATTAGAAGATACACTGTTCTTACATTACTATTACTGTTTTGCTCTGGTGACAGAAGCAGGGTGCTTTGCAGTATCTTAGAGGGCTAGTGTGATGGTTTGAGCCCAGAGGGCAACTGAGCACCATGCAACTGCTCACTTCCCTTTAGGAATGGGAAGGAGAAAATAAAACAAAAGGCTTTGGAGTCAAGATAAGAACAGGGAGAGATGACTCACTTGTGGTCACAGGAAAAGACAGGCTCACTAGGGGAAGAAAAAGAACCAATTTAATTCCAACATAACAGAGTAGAACAGTGAGAAGTATAACCACACTTTAAAAGACACTCCCCCCACCCCTCCCTTCTTCCTAGGCTCAGCTTTGTTCCCAGTTTCTTGACCTCTTCCTTGCCAGCAGTGTGAGGTCAGGGAATAGGAGTTGCAATCAGTTAATCACCTGTTGTTTTCTGCCACTCGTTCCTCCTCAGGGGGAGAACTCACACTCTTCCCTTGCTCCATTGTGGTGTCCCTCTCACAGGAGGCAGCCTTCCACAAACTTTCTCTTGCACAAGTCCCTCTAGTGGGCTGCAGGTCTTCACAAATGGCTCCAGTGTGGGTCCCTCCTGTGTGTTGCAAATATCCCAGTGGTGAACTACACCAGCATGGGCTTCCTTCAGAGTCCCAGCCTTCTTTGGGTGCAGCCACCTGCTCTGGCGTGGGGTTCTCTGTGGGCTGCAGGTGGGCATCTGCTTCATTGGTGACCTCTGTGGGTGCAGGGGCACAGTCTGCCCTCTCACCATGGGCTGTGAGGGAGTCTCTGCTCTGGTGTACCTCTTCCCTTGCCTCCTCTTCCACTGATCTTGGTGTTTGCAGAG
The DNA here is from genome assembly GCF_003259725.1 of Athene cunicularia. Lineage (NCBI taxonomy): Eukaryota > Metazoa > Chordata > Aves > Strigiformes > Strigidae > Athene > Athene cunicularia. Next base: position 8,358,876 of record NW_020799142.1, on the reverse strand, counting down.
GTTTCTCACGGAGAACTCTTCCTTACAATTCCCAACTCCTCCTTCCAGGTTCCCGTTCTTAAATATGTTACTGCAGAGGTGCAGCCACTTGGCTAATTGGCTCGGCCTTGGTGCAGAGGTGAATCCAACTTAAATCCAGGGGAGCTTTGAGAAGGTTTTCACAGGGGCCACTACAGTGGCCCCCTCCCCACTACTAAAACCTGTGCTGCGCTCCCAATCCCAACACCTCTAGGAACAGTATGGAGCATGTACTGCATGTAGGTTGTGTGTAATCCATTAATGGTATTGCCTTAAAACGTATGGTAGGGCTCACTTGATATCTCTGAAGTTGTGGGATGTTCTTTAGCTTCTGCAACTGGAAAAACAGTGATAATATGGAGGGAAGAAAGATAGCCTTTGTTGCTTTACTGCTGTAGTCCTGAAGTAGAGCAGACTCCGCATTGTATCTCCAAGGCAAATGACTGTTATTGGATAGTGTTTTCTAACTGATGGGAAGCAGGGGGAAGGTGAAGCATTAGTGGCCTCCTACAAAACTATGTAGAGAGTATGTGGGCATTATGCTTTTATCTTAATGGAGTGATATATTTAGCATGTGCTTTTTAAGCACATGGGGCATAGATAAAAACTAAGGTTGAAAGGCACAACACAGCAAAGAAGAAATATTCAAAGTGGGGAGGGGAAATTAAGTTGGAGGTAGTTCTGTGTTTGTGTTGAAAATAAGAGACAATGTTAGAGATCAGAAATTACAATTATGTAAAAATTGAGTAAAAACTTATTTTACATGAGCTTGCTGTGGTAAGATGCAAAGGATAACAAGTGAAAAGGAATGCCAAGAATGTAATACCATCCTTAATAAAAATTGTGTACCACCTTCTACCTTTTGGTGCCTGTATAGATAACTATAGCACAATGCACTTGAACTGTGCAGTATGTGGAGTGAGACATTTTAATACTGGCATAGTCAGTCTTAAAAATGGAATATACTTTTTCCTTGGAAACATTTGCATAAAGGGAGGAAGACCTTAAAACTCATTGGGCCCTTATGATGGGAGTGGTAATACTGATCTAATCAGATGCAAAGTACTGATCCAGTTTTTCAGTCCCTGAGTTAAAACTCAGATTTGAAGCTTTGTTCAGAATCTTGAATAAGCATGGTGTATGTTTATGAAACAATAGTATTTTTTGTTGAAGTATGAAAACTGTAGGAACATTGTCTGCACACTGGAATATGAAGCAGTTACTATGTCAAGGTACTGTATAGGCCATCATAAATGAGACACTGTTATCTCTATTGCAGGCACAACCTGAACAGTGTAATTTTTGAAAGAAATGCCATGGATGCTTTAAAGTAACTTTTTAACTGGAAAAATTTCATTCACTATTACCTAGAAAACCACTTACAGATGAAATCTGCTTTTTATTTTTGAAAGGAATTAAAATGACACCTTATTCTTTGTGCAGTTAAACCTGAAGCACTTTCGACGAGGAAGGAGGAGGATGGGTGCTGTTGTAGCACATACTGGTTATGCTCCACATCAGCAAGATCCCCACGAAGTTCATAAGAACATTCCTCCTCATGCAAATGCACTTTGTCACTTCCATATTGCTGCCAGTATCAACCCAGCCACAGGTAAGAAGTGCGGTAAATCCTTGCTTACAGGGTGAGCTACAATTTTAGATTGTGTTGTCTGTGTAAACTGGCTCAGATGTATTTGTACAGTATTTACATGATCATGCAAAATTACTAGCATGTTGGTTTCATTTAATGCATGAAAGAACCTCTTCTACAGTAATGAAACAATTTGAATAAATTTCTTCTACAGTAATACTGTTCTTTTTTGGTTGTCTTTTAACTGAGATTCACAGTGGCCTGAGGTTCAGAAGGCTAAGTATTTGTAATTGGAGTTACAGATTTACTGGGAATTGTGTATGATATCAGGAGCACACTGATAAATCAGAACTTTCCAAGCTTCTTAAAATCAGTACCTGACAGTAAGTGTCTGAAGTAGCCACACATTCCTGTACTTCTGTCTCTGAACCAAGCAAAACATGCCTTCATCTTGTGTTCCATAAACGTTAATATCCTCTTGCACTCTAAGCAATGTCAATAGACATTAAGGAAAATCCTCTGTAGTTGCTAAATATTTTTGTCTTCATAATTGTTTCTGTATGCTGAAAATGAAGTGCATGTCTTGTCATTTAAAAACTGAATATAAATGCAATATTGAATGGCTGTTTGTTAAGGTTTTACTGCTGTGTTGTGATTTCCTGTGTCTAGACTTAATGAACAAACATATTATGTAATACTTTTCTTAAACTCACTAATATCTGTTTTATAAATAGTATTTTCAAATTAGTATTTTGTTCCTACTGACCCTTGTTTTGAGAGGCCAATTTTGACCTAAAGGCATTCCTGATTAGTTCATATTTGTAGTGGTATGGTCTTTGATATGATTATTAAGAACTGTAGGTTTCCATTACTATTACTTGGGCTAAGCAAGCTCTAAGCACTTTCTCCTGTAAGATTAAAGTTAGTCTTCACCTTTTTTAGTATTGGTACATGTTTCTTTTAACAGATATGACTACAATCACATCTAGCCTACCAAAGGGAAACTTCTTGCAGTTCTGTGCTTTACCATCAATGCTATCCTACAAGAAACATCTCCAGTTATTACATAGGTTACTACCCAGTGCCATAAAGGAAACTTTTTCCTTGGAGATTTGTAGTTCTCCTTTATGCTTTTGTGCCTCTTCAAGTTGCATAAGGAGATAGTATTTTCATGTGGCTAACACATATCTTTCACTGTCTTTTCTGTCTACTCTTAATCCACTTATTTCTTTCTTCGTTTACACATAGTAACTAAGTGAATTTTAACTTTATGTTAATAGTCTTTGCAATATAAATGTGCCCAACAGCAAACTCACAGGGTAGGCATAAAAATAATTTTAGAAAAGAATGGTAAAATATTTTCCAACATTTTGGCCTTTATAATCTTGTATTGCTTCTATGTTATCTGTATTAATTTTATTTATCTTGGTACTGTCTTTTGTATCACTTCGTCTTTAATGCAGTAGATTGGAGGATAACAGGTTGTTCTTCAATGCAGAACCTCTGTTCAGAGTAACTTTCACATCTTAAATCTTAATTTGAAGAAATATCTTCTCTCCCTTGCAGTCAATCCTTAAGACCTCAGTCTAACCAGATTCTCTAAGTAGTCCTTTTAGTTTGTTCTTTTGAAATGACATTTAATCTGAAAACCTAATTGTATTTTGATTAATCCAATTTAAACCAAACTGGTTTATGATCTCACTTGAAAATTTGCCATTATTACAACATTCAGAAGACTTAATAAAAACTAAGGCCAAAGTAACTTTATCTGTCATTCACTTCACTTTTTGAAGAATGCTGTCATATATAAGAACAGATGTTTCTTAATTTTTATTGTATTTGTGTTCTCATTTTCTTACAGCATCAAATCCTTGAGAATTTTATACTAGAGCGTTACTTAAACTAGTATTCAGCCTGTGTGGTGTTCAGTGGAAGGGATAAACAGTGGTTGGTAGGACAAAATTATCTCTAGGCAAATCCAGAAAAAGTTATTGAATCCAAAGTCCTCAGTTTTTTGTAAAGAGTGAATTTAACTTTATGAACCATTTATGAACCAAATAAAAATTCACTAAGGATTTTGTCCAGAGCTGAGCATCAGATAGAAGTTGGTAGATTTGAGGTAGGAGAATGCAGAAAAAAGTCATTTCTTCAGTGATCTTTTGATATATACTCAAAGTACGTAGATTTATAATCTAATCTGTAAAGTAATTTTTCTAGTTCAGTCTTACTTGTGTTTACTGTAGCTTCATCTTCCAAAGAGAAGTTAATAGAATTCTTCCCTACAAGTTCTGTTTTTGCCAAATGTATTAAGATATTTTTGAGACCAGCATTGATCATCCTTTTTAGGAAGGAAGACTACTTCTTACATACTCTGTAGTCCTCTTGCCTCCTTCCCCTGTTGTGTCCCCTCCCCACCACAAAATTGATTGTGGTCCTTTCTTCTATCTGTGTGCTCGAAGTTATCTTAAGATAGACTGAAGGCTTAAGCAATGAAAGCCATCATTGGCTTTGAAAAAAAACAAAAACAAAACAACCAATAATTGAGGTGAAAAGTATTTTTTCTCCCAGGGCATGGAATTTAAATAATGCTGCATAAGTAGGGAGTAGATGATGAAAATATCTACGGAGACTTCTAGGTGGGAATTAAATGCAGATTTGATTGAGCTTTTTGCTCATTTGAGGAAATTGCAGTAAATCACCTAGCTGCTTTTTAGCCACACTTAATTTAGATTTTGTTACTCTGCAGGAGTCTGATACTTGATTCTGTCACTTATTTTGTGCTTACTGCTTTATTTTTTACAGCGATGTGGGGCATCAAGTAGCATCATAGGGCAGGGCAAAAAAAATAATGGAACCTATAGAATCAGAAATCCAGGCTTTATGTCATGGTGTTATACAGAACATTATCTGGTCACTCTTCTAATTTTTGCTAGTGTAAGCTCTGTCATAAGTGGTCTTTGATTACAGTGTATACCTAGTGCAGGTTGCATTTTGAACTAAAGTTGGGAAATTATACTTAAATTATTTTGTTCATACTGAGCTGTAGTGGTAAAAGACAAGGTAAATTAACCTGTATGAGCAGTGTTACATCATGAAGATGTAACAGTGCAGGGCCATACCGTAATCCTAATGTAAGCATACCAAAGAGACTCCCTGTGGAACATCCCTTGTGGTAGCAGTCAAGCAATTTAATACTGAAAGTAGATGATGTTCGTGAAAGGAATGGCAAGTGGCAATACACTTAGTTTATTTTTTTTCATGCCAGAGTTTCTGCTTAAAAAAAAAAAATCTAAAATTTTTTTTGACCAAACTACTTGGTTTTCAAAAATGGCAAAATCTTCTTTTGGTAGATATCCCTCTACTCCCTTCTATCACGTCTCTGAGTCTTGGTGAAAATGAAGAAAAAAGTGGACCTTTTGTCGTGCACTGGCTCAACAATAAAGAACTTCATTTTACCTTATCCATGGAAGTATTTTTGCAACAACTTAAAAAGAATTTTGAACATCATTCTCCTGACACTAACACTGAGGAATCTAATCAAATGGATGGCAGATCAGAAGAAGGTAAAAGTCTTATCATAGACAAATGGTCTTTTACAGATTCATTTTACAATGTAATTTGTAGTGTTCTTTCCTGTGAAGCGAGAGGCGACAACTTGACATGTAAGGATACAGACAGATTACAGTAGCATTTCTATGCATTTCATTCACTTATGCTGGAAGTACATAAGTGACTTAAAATCTGTGTCTAGAGATTATGAATTTGTTTAGCTTGTTGTTCCAGAGCTTTTGAGTTAATTATGCTAAAAACTATATTATTTACTTAGGCTGACCTTGAGACTTTTGCATGAAAGTGTGTTGTTATAGCATTTCTAAGGAAGCAGGTGCAACCTTAGAATTAACTTTCTTTTTTTTAATATTAATGTACTCCTAACTTAAATAGCTTTATTCCATAACATATTAGAGGCAATTAATTTAAATATATGTGGTTTGAAAATGATTGCTTTTGTTTTGCCTATGATTGAAAAATTTATGAAGAATGGGGGAAACCAAAAGTATTTCAAATTAAGGTGCAGTATAAACTATTTTGAATTGTTAGTCATTGCCTGAGGTGAGGTCGACTAGAAGATTTCTGGTTAAAATTTTCATTATTTTAAATTTGTGCTTACATGAGTGGCTTATAAAGAGGCCTGAAAGGTTCTCCAGTGCCTGAATAACACTGATTGCTATACTTCTGCTTTTGATTATATTTATCTGTTTATTCTAGAAGTTGATGAAAATGGAGATGAACAAAAAGGAAACCAAGAAAAGAAGGAACTGGGTGATGAGAAAACAGCTTCAAATTCAAGCCTTGTTCCTTTATCTTCTGCTATTATTGATCATGAAATTGAAGTACTACTTTCTGAATGGAGTAAAAATGCTGACATGCTGTTCAGTATACATCCTATGGATGGTTCACTGCTGGTATGGCATGTGGACTGGCTAGATGAATACCAGCCTGGCATGTTTCGGCAGGTGCAGGTACTTAATTTTTTCTGGATTATGCTTTGTTATTCAGTGGGAAGTACAACAAGAAAATAACTTTAATACTTATTCTTTTTCCCTTTCTTGAAATCCCAGGTGTCATTTGTGTCAAGAATTCCTGTTGCGTTTCCGACGGGTGATGCAAATTCTCTTTGCAGAAGTGTAGTGATGTATGCTTGTACCAAAAATGTTGACTTAGCTATTCAGCAAGGCAAGCAAAAGCCCCTTGGCCTTACACGATCTTCATCTATGCTTATCTCTTCCGGACACAGTAAATCAACCAACAGTTTAAAACTAAGTATCTTCACACCTAATGTTATGATGATTTCCAAACATGCAGATGGGTCACTGAACCAGTGGCTAGTGAGTTTTGCTGAGGAATCTGCTTTTTCAACTGTACTCAGTATTTCACATAAATCCCGATATTGTGGTCACCGTTTTCATCTTAATGACTTGGCTTGCCACTCAGTATTACCACTGCTGCTTACAACCTCACATCACAATGCTCTAATTTCACCAGATGTTGAGAATGAAAAACAGGCAAATGATTCTGTAAAGTCTCAGGAGTCACCAGTAAGACTTCAGAGTAGAGTCAATGCAAATGTAACATCCCAGGATCCCAATGTAGTTTACAGTGAACTTATTCTTTGGCGAGTTGACCCTGTTGGGCCTTTGTCCTTTTCTGGTGGAGTTTCTGAACTTGCTCGGATCAATTCTCTCCATGTTTCAGCTTTTTCTAATGTTGCATGGCTGCCAACACTTATACCCAGCTATTGCCTTGGTGAGTTTCATTTCCTGATTTGTGAAATTTTCTAGAATAGAAGTAATAAAACCTAATAATGCTACTATATACATAATGTAGATATACTTGAATGCATTGGAAAAAAATGTTAAACGTGGGTCCTTTATTTGACAGATTTCCAAGCTGCTGATACTTGGAAATTGTTTATTCCTGTGTGAAGAATTGGTGTGTTGTTCTTCCTTCTTTTAAGTGTTTGATATTTTAGGAGCTAATGCAGTGAAGATCTTAGATGCTAGTGCATACTTCAGAACATGTTGACCACTCAGAAGCAGAGGTAGATTTGCTCTACTTCGCAAATGAGATTTTCAATTCCTTCTATATACTTCGATTTGGTTGTTGGCACAGCATTAAACCTTGTAGTTCTTGCTTCTGAATGGAAATTAACAAGAGAGAATTTTTCTTACGCTATATTGTTTTCAGAATTTCAAAATTGCCTCTTACAAAAAAAAAAAAAAGGGAGCAAGTTGGTGTTTGAAAATTTCAGCACTTCTTGCATTCTTATTTTTCAGGTGCATACTGTAATTCTCCAAGTGCCTGCTTTGTGGCTAGTGATGGACAGCATCTGAGATTATATCAAGCTGTAATAGATGCTAAGAAACTTTTGTGTGAGCTCTCCAATCCAGAAATTTCTGTAAGTGAAAAGATGTCTCAAGTTTTTGGAGGTTGGAACTTGTTCAGTAGCAGTAGTTTCAGGCTTGTTGGTAGCTAAGCTGGTTGCTGAGGATTTCACAAATTATGGTAGTTTAGCTCTGCTTGTTAAAACAGACATGGTAGAGCTTTTAGCATTCTAGACATACTGTATTCCATTTAATCTCAAACACTGCATATTGAGGCAGGTCAGTATTTTATTGGGAAGTACCTCTGAAACAGTTGTGTTACAAGGAGTAATAACAGAGCATAAAACTCTGTGTGCATTGTCTGTTCTGAGGAAAGGTTGAGATGACAGTGCAGCTTGGGGAAAGGACAGTAAACTGCTGAATGTGAGGCTTTCCAGATGTTCTCATCGCCTTTCAGCCATTGAAAAAAATATGGTTCTTGATAAAACTGGGAATTTTACCAGTGTTCTTGGTGTACTGTAACTGGTGTATGTTTAATGCTTTAGTTACTATTTGCTTAGGGAAGTTGCACCTACATAGCAGACTGTGCCACAGAAATGCCAAAATCTGAGTTAACAAGACCATCCCCCTGACTCTTTTTAAACAGAAATATGTTGGTGAAGTTTTCAACATCGTAAGTCAGCAGTCTACAGCTCGTCCAGGATGTATCATTGAACTGGATGCTATCACAGAACTTGTAAGATCTTTTTCTGTACTCATATTATATTCAGCTTGTTTTAAAAGTGTTAATAATAAAGGCTATATCTGTAGCTCATCAGGTGAGGATGAGGTATTTAAAGACTAATCCTGACATAAACTGGCTTTTGGTTTCATAGTAGCTGTAAATGTAAAGAGTGTGAGTAATGAAGGTGCATTTTCTTGAGAAATCAGTCATTAATTTGTATAATTTACCAAGTTAAAAGCTCCTGTGTTAGAGGCCAATCTTAAACATTACATTCTGACGTTCACTTCTTGTGTGTGTTTTTACTTTCTTAGCATGGCAGGAAAACGCAGTTGTTCCATGTTTTTCAAGAAGACTTCATTTTAAATAACCAGGAGAAGGAAATACCTGAAAAGAAAAATTTATCAAACTCTGGTAAAGAATTCTTTTTTCATAGAACATTGAAGACAAAGTATTACATTCTTCATTCCACAAAGGAAAAATAACTTATTATATACCTCTTAGCATTTTAAGGTCAAATACATTACTTTGACATCTTTATACTCTAAAGAAGAAAATCTAGTTTAAGAAACTCATAGATGTTTCACTTCCTTTAAGAGTAGCACACAAACAAATATTAGGTAAATTTGTTTGAATCATGAGATATATGATATAAGATATATATAAGATATATATAAGAATACTTAATATCATATACTGTATTAAGTATTCTGTTGCTGATATCTTTCTTACATGAGGAGGAAAGGATTTTAAATGTAGAGCCTGTGGCTGTAGGGTATGACATAGACAAAGCTTATCACATCCTTTCGTGATGGATGTTCATCAGCTTCACATCAGCTAAATATTGCTCCTCAGGCCTTGTGTGGTATAAAAATGACAGGCCAAACAAATTCCCTGAAACAGAATAAAATATAGTACTGTGAGTAGTGTGTGAAATTGTAGGTCTTCAGGCAAATCTGAATTGCTCTGGAATAAATGGTCTCTTTTCCATGGTGGAGTGGGTCAGTGGTTGTGTTAAACAGGCATCTCAATTTTATTTTGTTCTGTTCCAGTGAAATGTGGAAATAAAGAGTCAGGGCAAAGCTTGATACCAAGTAATCTGCAGTAGTAAAGGGAATGCTGAGTAAAAGGAAGCAAAGTTGTGGAACAGTGTCAAAATGTTGCATAATAACTTGGTACATGCAACTTTTGTTAGAAGGGAGACACCTAGGGAAATACTACTTGAACTGTATATACATAGTGATCAATTCTGTATTTGCTGTTTCTAGTCAAGAAAGAGATTTGGGGTAATGGGGATAATCTATGAAAATGTCAGCCCAACTCTCAGGAGAGGTCAAAAAGTGCAAATGGAATGTGGGAAATATGGCACAAAATAAAGCACAAAAAGTCTTACTCTACAGCATAAATTTGTTCTACATTTGCACCTTGAGTATGATACACAGAAAGGACTTCAAAAGAAATATGGAAGTTATATGATCTTAGAAAAGGGTAACTGTATAAACATTGGTATGTGTTCTGAAGGTCTATATGGATTGTTGCCATGTAAGAAAAAGGGTTACATGGTCCCTTTGAAATACTAAATTAGAAGTGTATTCTTATCTGAAAGTATTTTCTAGTACTCTAAAGCTCTTCAGTTTTAAAAAGCTCCAATCTTTCCTCTTTAAGGCATATAACTAATTAGCTCATGTTATTTTCAAAAGAAAAAGAAAAAATTCACTTCCGTTTTTCTACAGTACCATAAGAAATCCAATGTCAAACCCCACAGGCCAAATAAAGCTTATTCTTGATCATGTTTTATATAGATGCACACCTAAAGAAGGGTCAGGGGAGCCATGAAGGAAAGATGAAACTGTCTAGCTAAATAGATAAACTCAGTATTCCTTCTTGGTCCTGACGGTTTTACTTTAGTTCTAATGAAGGAGAATGGTTGGGTGCACCCTCCAGAAATGGGCTCCTACTAATATTACAAGTCATGTCATCTTTTCTTGGGTTGAAACTAAAGCAAATAATTTCTTAGGAAGAAGCAGAATTGTACCTCTTGTGCATTCCAGACTATATAGTCAGACTGGGTTGTGAGTGATGAGCCTGTCCATTAGACTAGGTTGTGACTTTCCCAACTGTTGACATGGCATTTCTTCTCTAGATGTAACTTGTATGCTTTTTATATATTAGAGGCCAAACCTCTGTCTCACTGTGTTAACTGTACAGTTGCTGGTAACAGATACCTAAGAAACTGTGAGACAAGCATGTAAAAGACAGAGGTGTAGAGCTGAGAGTACATTCTGAGTCTTAACTTTAGAGAGGACAATGAATTTGTTGTGTATAAAAGAGAACATTGACAGTTCTTCATGTAGTGCTTATTGCTCATGAATACTTAGAAAACTAATGTAACAGAGTTGGATGTAGTCAGACTTTGCATTTCAGTATTAGTTCATGATAACTTAGTATGATTATTTGCTAGCTAGCAAAATTTAGTTCTGCTTTCAGTTGAATAACCCATAATACTTTCATTTTCTGAATTTCATCAGGAAATCAGCAGAATGGATTCTCTGAAAAATTTTACTTAATAGTAATAGAGTATACTCAAACCCATTCATTACTACATATGTGGCATTTACATTTGAAGTCAATTCCTGTCTCAGTAGGTAAGCCATCTTTCTTATAGTTTTTTTCTTTAAAGTATCTCATGAATATATTTGCTATTCACCATATTCTGAATAGTATTTCAGCTTTCTTAAAAGCATCTACAATTCTTTGATTATAAGCTTTCATCACAACTCATTCTTAATTAATTCTTAATCTTCAGTGATGAAGCTTTTGAGTTCAGCCTGAGCCCAGAGTTTGGTATTTTTTATGCCTTCTAAGGGAAAATCTATTTAACTGGTTTTAATACAGCCTAGCAGTTCAGATGTGTTGCTTCTCAGAGTTTTTTGTCCTGCAATTTTTGAGTTTACACCTATGTTCTAAATTGGGCCATAGTTTGAAGCAACTAAACATAAGAGATAAAATTTTGAGCAATTTTCAAGTTCTGGATTCTGCTCATTCTCTTTCAGACCACCAAACTCTCACAAAAACTGTAAAACTATTAAAGTTATACAATGCTTTTTTAAGTTAAGGTTTTTTTAAGATATATTTCAGTAGTTTTCTGTTAACATTTAAAGATTTTGAGAAAACATAAATCTGACATTCACCACTTACCAGAGGAATCTGTTATAATGCATGTTTCTGTCACTTAAACCAAATTGGTGTTTGTCTTACTATTGCTTTCAAAGACAGAATTTTTTTCAGTTATTTTAAATATTATGGCAATTAATTCATAAATTGGTAGAAGACTAAAGATCCAAATTTTCTAATCTATTTATATGATGAGGACATTGCTGGTAAGGCTTTTCAAACAATGTACAGGCTGTTTTCATGTTCCAAGTCCATCAAGTCATGCTTCCAACAGTTGAATTTTATTTTTTAAAAGAAAGTAATGCAGCATTCGTATCTTATAATCACCAAGATCCTACATTTTAAGCAAGTATTAATAAAACTTTTCTGAAAAATACCTTTCCCTAATTTGAAGATAAATCATGGAGGTCTTCATTTATTTTTCTCTAGCTTCAGGTATTTTTGTGCTTCGTGAAGTGTTAATTTCTGTGAATAATCACATACCTGTTTTGTCTACGGTTTTGGTGTTTTGGGTTACAGTTTGCTTGTTTTAAGTGTGAAGAGTTTAAAGTTATAACTTGCAGTTCTAGAATTTCAGAACTATTTAATCTGAGGTATGCTAGCATTTCTATTGAAATTTGAACATGGGAACACATTTCATTAAAATTAAAAGAAAATTTTAAGTAGAGTTCTGTCTGCCTTTTTGGAACTTTTAAGGTGAGTAAAATTACTTCTCAGTTTAAAAGAAATAATTGATTCTTTCTAAATTAACAATGCAAACTTTTTTAGATGAAAAGATAGATTCAAATACACCTGAAGCAGGAACACAAACAGAAGAGTTGTATTCTTCACCAGATCCAGAGAAGATTCAATCACCTTTCACTCAGAAGTATCAGGCCTGTAGAGCAAATCTTCAAAGCACCAGCTGGCTTACACTGTCTTCCAAAATGGTGTATAGTCAAGAGCTGAATTTGCCAGAAGGAGTAGAGATAATAAGTGTAAAGCCATCAGCAGGTTTGTAATTTTTTAAACAAAGTAAGGAATCCTTGCCTTTCTGATTTTGGTCTTAAAATAGAAACAAAGTAATAATGTTTGGTATTTGTTATTAAAATTAAAACACCTGTAGGCAGATCCAGAAGGTTTGCTAAAACTTGCTTCCCTGACTTTAGATCTTGATTCTAGAACTAATATTAAAATAAAGCTTTTATTTAAGGTAGAATATTTATTGAATTCTACATGTTTGCAGTAAAAGGAACTATAGAAACACAAATCTGGTTTTGCAGTCATTCATGAAATTTTTTGTTGGATCTGTAGATAAATTTCAAGGCTTTTATCAGTGGTCTTTTAAAAAATACTTTATAAATATTTTTATATTTCTGAATGGGCAATGTTTAGGAGAGATTATAGATAGTAATATTCAGGTTTAAATCACATAATTTCACTCCTCCCTAGAGCATGAAATAGAAACAAAGGGTAAAATGGTTTCATTGTATTTTTGTCATCTCCTTTGTGAGGCCCTGCAAAGAACCCTCTTTGAGAAAATTGCTAAGTTTTTTTTTGTTTGTTTGTTTCAGAATAATAGAATACTGAATAAAAATGTCTTTACTTTTTGCCCAGTAAAACTGTATTTTATTTAATTTTAGGGCATCTGAGTTCTTCTTCCATATATCCTGTTTGTCGTGCACCGTATCTGCTGGCTACTTCATGCTCTGATGGAAAAGTTAGATTCTGGAGATGCAGAGTTATCACTGAATCATCAGGTTCTTCCATGCCAGAATATAGTGCACATAGTGATGTTGCATACGTATGGGAAGAATGGCCATTATTGATTGAGGATGGACTTCTTAGTAGTAGTGCTATTAATGTTCCGGGAAGGCCAACTGAAGTTAGCTGTGCACACACAAACAGATTAGCAGTAGCATACAAGCAGGTAATACCCAAAACCAGTCATCTTTCTCAAGATTTTATAGTGCATGTTAGTATTTTTGAATGTGAATCTACAGGGGGTTCTTCTTGGATTCTAGAACAGACTCTTCATTTAGATGAGGTAGGCACCATGTTAGACTCTGGTGTTAGTATTGATAGTAATTTAGTGGCATATAACCACCAAGACTTTCCTCTGTCTCACAGTGGGAATATTATGCCCAGCACTAAACACTTGGTACACTTAGACTGGATGTCTAGGGAAGATGGTTCACATATTCTAACAGTGGGAATTGGATCAAAACTTTATATGTTTGGTCAGCTGTCTGGGAAAATGCAAGAACAAAATGGTAAGGAGATTGTAGCAGTCTCCCACAGTGGCAGTATAAAGACTACAATCCTTTCTAGGTTTGTTTTGCTGCGTTGTGTTGATTTGGTTTCATCTGTAGAGGGCTCACCTCCTTTTCCGGTCTCCTTGTCTTGGGTGCGTGATGGTATTCTTGTAGTTGGAATGGATTGCGAAATGCATGTTTATTCCCAGTGGCAATCTCCTTCCAAGCAGGAACTAGTTAGTACAGATTCCTACAGTGGAAGTACACCGTGTATAACTAGCTTAATGAAACAAAGCCACTCAGCTGCCTCAGGTCTGCATCCACCAAAGCGAACCTTGACCAGATCTATGACCAGTCTTGCACAGAAACTTAGTGGGAGAAGATCTGCCTGTGATTTGTCTACAGAAATGGAAGACTCTGGTCTTTTTGAAGCAGCTCATACATTATCTCCCACTTTACCTCAGTACCATCCATATCAACTGTTGGAACTCATGGATCTTGGTAAAGTACGTAGAGCAAAAGCCATTCTGTCCCATCTGGTGAAGTGCATTGCGGGAGAAGTTGTTGCTGTCAGTGACTCTGAACCTAATCCTGATAAGAGACTCAGATCTCTTACAATCAGTGCTAGTGGAAGTACTGCAAGAGATCCCAAAACATTCAGCAAAACTGGGACTACAGACTATATCGAAATAGACTCTGTTCCACCATTGCCTTTGTATGCTCTGCTTGCTGCAGATGATGATTCATGTCATTCCTGTTCAGAGAAGTTTAATAATCAAAACAGTCAAACTAAAAAAGGTCTGCACAATGACAGTTACGAAGATCTCTTTCAAAATACTGTTGTAAGTACAGATGAACTTGTTACATTTGTTGCAGATGAAGACAGTTTGAAACCAAAAGTCATTGATCTTTCTCAGTATAGCCCAACTTACTTTGGACCAGAGCATGCACAAGTTCTTTCTTGTCACTTACTTCATTCAAGCTTGCCAGGTCTGACTAGGATGGAGCAAATGTCATTGATGGCCTTGGCAGATACAATTGCTACTACCAGTACTGACATTGGAGAAAGCAGAGACAGAAATCAAGGTAAGCTGGCTCTTCCATGTTAAATGAACTACTGTGCTTCACATTTCTTGGGAGTTTTTCCTATTTTGGAATATTTTTGTGACTTATGAAAGCATGTCCTAGATTTGTTTAATAATACAGCCTGTATTATTTACTATGCCATCACAGTGTTTACTGTCTAAGACTTCAGACTTTAAAATTTTGCATTGCTAACTGTTAATGCTAGTGCTAGTCCATCAGTCTACATACCATAATTGTTTCTAATTCACTTCTGAAGAGACAGGTTTCTTAATGGCTGATGTATGTTGCACTATGTAAAGAAATTGAGAAATAAGTTTATGGATTTTTTTATTACAAACTTTCTATTTCTTGCAAAAAGAACAAATAACTTAAAAACTCAAAATTTTCTTTCCTTTTCCTTGAAGGGAAAAATAACCAGTTAAACTATTATATTTAAGAATTTAAAGTAAAGTCATAGAATGGTAAACTATTTCTTCTGTTAAGGCACCTAATAGCTACTTGAGTAGTTTCTCTAAAGTACATATAAAAATAATTAATTCCAGGTGGAGAAACTCTTGATGAGTGTGGTTTAAAATTCTTATTGGCTGTTCGGCGTCACACATTTCTGTCAACTTCACTTCCTCCTGTACATAGAGCTCAACTGCTTCACCAAGGTAACTAATCTGTTTTCCTAGATGAGGTGAATTTTAGCGATATAGCTGTGCATATGATTACTGTGGTATTGACATGCCTCTGTAGAATCAGTGTGTTAGTTTGTTGTTTTTTTAAAAAATACTGTTCCATATGAATATATGCCAGAGCAGAAAATGCCTGGTTTATTTTAGGTAGAGGTCTTGGAACTGAAGTGATATTCTTCTAACAGTTTTTTAGTTTTAATTTTTTTCTATTCCCCAAAATAACTGACTTTTCTGTACTTCTAGTACCATGTTATTACAATAACATTCTACAAGAATAATGCAGTAGAAATTAGAGTACATATTTACTTAGTTTTTTAGTACATATTTGGAAAAAATCTCTTAGTCTTCTCAGACGTTAAAAGTTTTTTCATGTGCTTAACATAATTATCCAATTAACTATTTAAAGTAGTTTCCTTTGGTGTAGTTTTCAGTAGTTCCAATCTGATATTGCAGACAACAGAGATGGATTTGATTAGGCCTAATCAAATCTAAAGGACTGTCTGTAATACCTTCTTTCAGTAGACATCATGAAAGTTGATGGCATTTCCAGTCTTATGGCTTGTCACCCCTCAGCTGCATCAGAGATTGAAATTTGCAGGACTGCCACAACAGATACTCCTGAGTTAGCTTTCAGATGGAATACGTATAGTTGAGATACTTCTGCTTTTGCTGAACTCAGGAACTGAGAGTAAGAAGTGCCTCCAAGGCATCTGCAGAGGTGCAGCTGAGTGTGGCTCAGCTTAAAGAAGCATCCCCTGGTCACTGGGCCTGCAGTTACCCATATCTAGCTGTGCTGCTGCTTAGTGATGGCTATCTTCATGTGATTTTTTTTTTCTTAGTTTTCTTTTGTGTATCTGTCCTCAAACCTGTGATTTTCTGAAACTTCACATTTTCTAATCCAAGTCAAAATAGTGAACCTACCTTTCAAAACTCTTGTTTTTCAGTATGTTGCACTTTGTATCATGGTTAATCTTAGTGCCACCTGAAGTATCTTTTGATCTTCAGTCAGTAACTCTGTTCTTTGCAAGCTTACATACTTGCAGATGAAATCATGTTTTAATTTGTATGAGCTTTCTTTAATATTTGGTATGCAGTGCTTACAAATATTCTTAAATTTCTATTGCTTTCAATTCAACCTTCTTCCCTTCTCCCTTTCCCACCCCTTTGACTTTAGATTCTGGATTATTTTATTAGTGAATCTCTTTTATTTCTCTCTCTCTCTTTTTTTTTTTTTTAATGGCTTATTATGCAGGCTTATCTACTAGTCATTTTGCCTGGGCATTTCATTCAGTAGCGGAAGAAGAACTACTGAGCATGCTTCCTGCAGTGCAGAAAGGAGATCCAACATGGTCAGAACTCAGAGCTATGGGTATAGGATGGTGGGTTCGAAATATCCATAGCCTGCGGAAATGCATAGAAAAGGTAAACATAGCATTCTGAAACAAAATTACCAAACTTTTTTCAGACAGCTGTCCTCTGGTGTGTACCTTCTATTTACATGGTACCAAGTTTTCAGATATGTTCAGTGATTCTGAATATTTCATGCTGTATTTTTTTTGTACATACAGCTTATTGTATGAATATGAACTTTTGTATGGGTTTTTTTTTTAGTACTTCTGGTTTCAAATTTCGGTGTGAAGTAGATTTTGGGCTTTTAGATGTTCCACTTTGAAGATGGCAGTGTACAGTGCTTATAGTGGATGCTCAAGATACAGACAGAGCATATAGGGGTTTTTTATAGCAAAATTAGGAAACAAGTTACGGGAAAAAACATTCTTGGAAACATGTCAGAAGTGGGGTCAACTAAGATATTGTACATCTCTCTTGCAAATGGATACATTTCCTTGATAATAAAATCTTACGTTGTTTTGTTTTGGCTTGTTTTGTTTGGCTGGTCTTTCTCCTTTCAACCTCCAAAAGTAATCTCCTATAAACAACTTTTCTTCTGTCATGACTGGTCCTAGCCTGTTCTTCAAGATTCCATCTGTCCTTTGATTACCAGAGCAACTGATAAATCAGTTTTGTTCTGATTTCAGGAACTGATTTCAGACATAGGCATTCCCATTTCATCTACAAAAAAGCTTTGAGAACTGGAAAAGCATTAGCTAAATTATATCAAACAAAAACAAGGGCTTGAAGCTGATGTATCTTCATTTGTTGTTGTCAGGCTCATAATAAAGGGAGGTATCCTATATTAGAGAGAACTTCCAAGCAGTATGGAACATGGGGTACCAGAAGCATTTAAATTTTTGTTGTTTTTTTGCTGTTGAACTGTCTTCACAGGTGGCTAAAGCAGCCTTTCAGAGAAACAATGATCCACTCGACGCAGCCATTTTTTATCTCGCAATGAAAAAGAAGGCTGTGATCTGGGGATTGTACAGGTAGGAGACATGCAGGCTCTTACATGGAGTTTCATGCTATCTGGTATAATTTTGGGAAAAAAGCAGAATGTGATGGTAATCCAAAAGAAGCACAAATACTACCATTGAAAGCTGAGATTCAACTTCTAAATTATCGGGCTGTTCGGAAATTAATTGCCGATTTCAACCTGTATGTTTGAAGTGGCATATCTCAGCTCAGAATAAAATTTATCAATCGAAATAAAAACCATTAGAATAAACACATTTTTTGCCAATGAGAAACAAGCATATTTATTTCAGTTGCATAAAATTCTGGACTTCTGGAGGAGATGAAATAATCGGAAGGCAGTTTCGGCCTTTCCGTGGTTTCTGAAGCATCTCCTGCACAGGGAGCTGTCGAGATGCTTGAAGAAGTGATAGTTGGTGGGCGAGAGGTCTGGTGAGTGTGGTGGATGAGGCAGAGCCCAGCTCGTTCAACCATTGCAGCATAGAAAGTGCAACGTGTGGCCGTGCGTTATCATGGAGAAGGATTGGACCCTTTCTGTTGACCAGCGCTGGATGCAGCCGTTAAAGTTTCTGGTGTATTTCATTGATTTGCTGGACGTACTTGTCCGCCGTGATCGTTTCACCCAGATTCAGGAAGCTGTGATGAATTAAACCAGCAGCAGACCACCAGACAGTCAGCATGACCTTCTTTTGGTGTGGATTCAGCTTTGGGAAGTACTGTGGAGCTTCATTGCGGTCCAACCACTGAGCCGATCGTCGCTGGTTATCGTAGAGCATCAAAGAAGCGCCGACGACACTTCAAAACAGCAACTTCTGTGATTCTCATTCAGTTCATGCAGCACCCATTTGTCGAGCTTCTTCGACTTTCCAGTCTTCTTCAGATGCTCAGAAACAGTTGATATGCTTACCCCAAGTTCTCTTGTAAGTTCTCGAACACCTGTGTGTGTATCTGCTTCCACCAGATACACATATGTCCGCAACCTTCTTGATCTTCAAGGTTGAAATCGCAACGTTGAAATTTTTGGAACCAGAGTCACACTGTCCGTTCGTTAACACTTCCCTGGCCATATACCTCCTTGATGTTTTGAACAGCTTGCGCAGCATTATGTCTGAGTTTGAACTCATAGAAGTAGATCTGTAAAAATTGCTGTTTTGACATCTGAACTTCAAACCTCCCAAATTTGTCAAAAACGCAGTTTATATTATAATTAAATTATACAGTGTGAAAGTTCATAACATGAGCTCTTAAAAAACATGTAACAGTGTGCCAGTTGAGAAGGTACTATTCCTGAAACATATACAATGAAAATCACATTACAAAATGGAAATTAATTTTGGAACAGCCTAACAGTCACTACACTGAATGGTTAGTTTTTAAGCTTCTTGTATTTAATGATGTAATTTAGTTGCTGGTTTTGAAGGTAGATGCTTCAAGTTTTACTCTCAAATCACTGCTTATTCTGATTTACATTTGAGGACTACCTCGTGTGGAATGACATGGCTGTCTTTTAGAACAGTGTTTGTCATTGCAAATTTAACCTTAAGTTCAGAGGACTGAATTAAGCCTGTCTTTCAGACTGGTGTTTCATAATATAATGTTCAGTGTTGCAAAAGTAATTTTCACTGTTACTCTTAAGAGGTCACCTGGGGAAAAAAAGCTTTTCTGTATTTGTATTAAGTTAACTGAAAATACCATTGGGTTTTGTATTTTCTAAAGTGTTTGTTATTTTAATAATGAAGCCTCATTTTCAGTGTGGTGAGAGCCTCTGCATTTCCTAATAAAAACTTCTGTGTAAAATGCCACTGGCATCTGAGGAAATGACGAGCCATAATGCATTTAGTAAAATATACAATATTTTTATCAATGATGTTCCATATGCAGGTCCCAGAAAGATACTAAAATGACACAGTTTTTTGGAAACAACTTCACTGAGGATAGATGGCGTAAAGCAGCATTAAAGAATGCTTTTTCTTTGCTTGGCAAACAACGTTTTGAACATTCTGCAGCTTTTTTCTTGTTGGCAGGACACTTAAAAGATGCAGTAGAGGTAATAAAATAATAAATTCTTTTTAATGTTTAAGAGTGTTATTGTCCCAAACTTAAAAATGTATTGAATGTGATTTGTGTGCTGCATTACTGATGCTCCACACAATACAACCTATGACTGACCTCTAGATCTGCAGAACACCTTTGCTAAACACCTGTCAATGTAAAATTAGTTAAAGCTATCTTTAATCTGCAAGGCTGATTGTATCTGATCTGCAGTATAAGTGCTTCATGGCAGAAATGAACACGCATGGATTTTGCTGGAGTTCAATGAGTAAGATAAACTTAAGATCAACTCCACAGTTTTTCTGGTATTTGGGTTCCTAAAGCCAGGCACTGAGAGTGTGAAATGGGGACTGTGAAGAGCCCTCTGACGTCTCTGTCGGATGGTCTGATTTCACAGCGTGGGGAACGCTGGCCGTAATGTCTGGAGGCTGCTCCTGGGAAAATATGGAGCACGGTGAGCTCCGGGCACGAGCCTGTCAAGGGGAAGGTCAGCTGCTGTAATCAGCTCTGCTTCCCTGAGCCCCAGAAAAGGGGGGTGAGGAGGTCGGGACGGAACAAACCCTGCCTGTCGTCTGAACTTCTTGCCGCCTCTCGCGGCATGTGAGAGCTCTGTCCAACCACTGTCCTGTCCCAGCGCTCGTACTTCCCAACCCCTGCCTCTTGAAACAGCAGCGCAGAGCTCACCACAGCCAAGCCCCAGTTCTCTCAGTCCAGCTCCCTACGTGGAAGCATCTCCTGCCTCTTTTGCCTCTAGAGAGGGAGATGCCCAAACCTGCGGCACATCACGGGGGCCCGCAGCGGCGGTCGAAGGGACAGGCCTCCAG
>NW_020799142.1:8299159-8338200 GCF_003259725.1 Athene cunicularia | reverse complement strand
CCCCGCCCCCGTTTCATAACACACAGAAATTCTTGATCTTTACATTTTGATTATTGTTTCATTCTCAGTGATACTGAAAAGTTCCATGGCTAATTTTTCTGTAATAACAGAGGTCTACCCACCTTGCTTTCAGCTTTTCTGTCCTATCATGTATGAAGGCAACATAGTTTTTCATTGGGAAATTCCAGATCTGAAAATGAAGGCTTTTTGACAGTCATGTGGGTTGGCTCTTAGAATAACTTCACAAAAAAATTATTTCCTGAGTCTGTCTGAATTGAAAGTTGGGAGGAAATTAATCTCTTTCATAGTGAAAGATTTATTCTGTGAAGCTTCATAACCAAAACATCCAACTTCAAGAGGTAACATGCACACTGACAATGATTTGTTGAAGCCAGTTGATTTCAAAGACCTATTGTCATGTCAGACTTAAACTGAAGAAATTGCAAATCAGATCTTACATTTAATACTAATGTTTTGTGGAATTGATAGACCTATTTATCTCAATCTGAGCAAGTTCATGTCACTTCCTGTCTTGTGATCATTGTAACCAGAGGAGAAATTATGATGTTTGGTCTTATGAATATGTTTATTTTCAATTAGGTCTGCCTTGAAAAACTGAATGATATTCAATTGGCTCTTGTAATATCAAGACTTTATGAGTCTGAGTTTGAAGTATCTAGTACTTATAAATCTGTACTACAGAAGAAAATTTTGGGAAGTGTGCTTCCTGGAAAGGAGAACTCAGAAAATGTGCACTGTGACCCTTTTCTACGAAGTATGGCTTACTGGATTTTGGAAGATTACAGCAAGGCTCTTGACACTTTGATTAAACATTCTGTTGAAGGTGGTAAGAATATGAGTACTTTGGCTGTTAGTTTGGTTTTAACTATTTGTTCATTTAAGCAGTAGTTTCTTAAAGCATAGTCTGAACAAGACCAGGTACTGCGCAGTTGCTCGCTGTTGCTAGTAAGTAGCTGGCTCTAGTAATGTATGTGGTTTTTAGAGTAAATGTGGTGAGTCTGGTGGTGATACAGGAAGGCCCACATGGTGCCTGAGATAGTACGTAGGTCTTTCTGAAGTTATTCCCCCCCCCCGTTCACTTGCTAGCTTTATAGTCCTAAGAATCAGTTACATTAAATGTTGCAAGTCCTTAGTAGTTAGCATCCTATCTGGTTTCAGTTCTGGCTAATGAGAGACTTAATGGAGATAAATCAAACTCAGATCCCCAGAGTTGTGAGATTAATTTTAAAAACTGATTTCAGTACGAGTTACACACCTCAGGATAATTTTGAGCAAATGAGGGATATAGTGTTGTTTACATCTTAGTCACATCCTCCGGTGTAAAATAATTTAAAAATATTACTAATTCTCTAATCTGTTCAGTGGCTTGCTTGTGGTTTTTTTTCTTAATTTTCTTTCTTAAAAGGTGCTCCTTCGTGTACTTTTTCCTATTATCTGTAGTTAGTTGTGCTGTAACTCCTGATAGAGGAAACAGTAAGGGTCTATCTCAACTAACACGAACTCTTTGAAAACTGTCAATTATGCTATACTGATGCTTGTATGTTTTCAGGATTTTCATGTTTTAATTTTAGACAAAAATAAAACATGCAGGTGCTGCACTGCTGTATAATTAATTTATTTGTATATAATACTGATATCAATAGGTATAAATGTTACAGATATCCTAGTTTTATTTTAAGCGGCATTTTTGTTAAGAGGTAGACAAATCTAATCCAAAATTTTAAAAAATACTCTGGAAGTAAAAATTTTTAGCAAGATGAAACATCTTATTGTCATTTAGTGGTGGAGACTTCAGAAATCTAAACTGAACAGGAAGGTAGTCTTGTCTGTGTGCATTAGATTTGGCCTGACTGCAATGAAAAGAAATGGCAGCAGTTTGAAACTAAAGGTCTTATCTGCTCTTCCACTCAAGCTTATACTTTAAATAGTGATTAGGTTTGGTGATGTCCTCCCTTCAAGATACTGAAATGACAAAGGTGCAAAGGACGGTGAAAAAAAGGGGTGCAATGAACTAAACAATAGAATGATTATTAAAACCTGATAGCCTTATGATGAACTTAAAACTTTACAGTGGATTATTTCATACAGAACAGTAGATTTCTCATGTTGCAATATCTTTTCAGATGGAGATGGCTCATCAAGTTGTAACCCTGCAGTATTTAACTTCTACAACTACTTAAGAACACATCCTCTCTTGTTGAGACGTCATTTTGGCTCTTCTGATAGATCTTCCACGCACATTTGCCTAACAGTAGAAAATGGATTAGCTGACAAAATTAACCTAGGTGAAAGACGACTGTTTTTCACCACGGCATATGCTCATCTAAAAGCTGGTTGTCCTATGTTGGCCTTAGAAGTTTTATCAAAGATGCCCAAAGTTGTCAAGAGGTCAAAGTCTTTCTATAGATCCCCTAGTTTAATGGATACTAGTAAAGATTTCTCACCATCTTCTCCAGTTAAAGACTTGGAAACGAAAGACCAGTCTTCCAGTATTGATTGGTCACAGCCAATATTGAATGGTCTAGGTTCATCCTCAGATTGTTCATCAGGAAAACATTCAAGTTCATCTCTTCCCTTTGACTGGAGCCAGCGAAGTGTGATAATCCAAAACGAACACTTGAAACTACAGTCAGACAGTGATGAAAGTAGTGGGAGTGAAGATTCTTCCCTGGTAATGAAAGAGCTAAAACCTATGAAGAAAACCGAAAAACTGTGTGAAACTAGTTCTAGCTACACAGAATCTTTTAGTGTAGTTGATGACAAAGATATTCTAAGTCCATCAGAAGACATAATTTCAGCACAGTTGAAGTTTAGAGCATGCCTGAAAATTCTTACTGTAGAGCTTCGTACACTGTCCACTGGTTATGAGGTAGATGGTGGGAAGTTGAGGTATCAGCTTTATCAGTGGCTTGAAAGAGAAGTGATAGCTCTTCAGAAGACTTGTGATTATAGTGTTGAAGAGATACAGTCAGGAATTAGTGTGATGCCGGAGGAAGCTCCATTACATGAAAACACTGAAGACTTAGCTGACCACCAAAAAAATACAATGCAGAAAGAAGACTTTCAGAAAAGACGTCAGTGGCTTCTGAAATACCAGTCTCTCCTAAGAATGTTCCTTAGTTACTGTATACTTCATGGCTCTCATGGTGGAGGGTTGGCATCTGTCAGAATGGAATTAATTCTTCTATTGCAGGAATCTCAGCAGGTATGTGCAGGAGATAAGTTTGTGTTTTCTCTGCTTCAGATTTGTTGTAGTGTTTTGGGTTTTTTTAATGTCTTCCATACTGTTGTTGGTTTTCCTGCTGCAGTATGCTGTAGCACCTGTTTTGTAGTAAATGTAACACTGTTTTTAATATGTTATGTTTTCTGTAGGTTTTGGGTTTTTCCTTTAGAATCCCCTTCCTGCCTTTCAAAAGTTGTTCTGTTCCTTTTAGGAAAGTGTATTACTATTTTGTTTATTTCTTGCTTGGTTTTAGGAGCAGTCAATGCAGATGCCTTCCAGCCCTCTACCAGAGCAAAGCTCCATACCTCTCCTATTTGCTTGCACAGCTAGTGCCAAAACAGTGGTGGCTAATCCATTGCTACATCTTGGTAACTTAACTCATGATATATTACATGCCATAATAAACCTTGATTCACCACCTCATCCAGATACTCAGAACAACAAGGTTTGTATTTTTTTATAGTTGTTAGTGTTTGTTGTCATTGTTGTCCTGTTTGGTGAATTTATTAATTTTTTTTGACAGCATGAAAACTTCCAAGTGTGCTTACCTGTGACAAGTAATAAAACTGTGGAACATAAATATTTTCTGTAGTACTTATCATGGGCTAAAATAATGTCCACTGGTTCCTACTTATTGTTGAGGTGCTGAGCATCTGGTTCAACAAGCTGAGGTAGATTGACCTCTCTCAGGACTGGGTATTTGTCCAAGGTGACATCTGTTATGGAAAACATCTTGTACTACACTATCAGTGTCACATATGTATTTATGAAAATATGATCCTTCTGTTGTATTAATGGTGAACTCTTCATTTCAGTCCTAGAGCTAAGTAAAATTAAATTTTGAGTATAAAAGCTGATTGTCAGCAAAGTGTAGTAAACTCAGACTTTTCTGTGAAACAGTATATATATTCATACAGTATCATTTAGTCTGTTATTTTAAGTTATGCTTCTGCAGGATTTCTTCTGTATTTTAACTTGGACTGGAAACCAAACTTAAAGTGTTAGGTTAAATCTTTCCTGAAGTTTTTTGTTAGGTCCCAAATAATTTTTGCTTTTACTAGGGATTTTCACAGTCTGTGCTTGGTTTCAAAGGGAACAGACAAATAAGTATAATAAATTAATTTTTTAAACTGAATCTTTTTAATCAACAGATTCTCTAGCTCTTTATGTCTGTTTTGTGATACATGAAGAAAGGTGTCATCTATGATAAAGATAGTGATCGGCATGATATTGAGTAAATTTTGTTTGCACAAGAATTGGTCAGAAACTAAGCTGCATTATAATTTTCATTCTGAAGCAAAACCTTTGTATTCTTAGCTAGCATATTGCTGCTGTCTCAGGGTGTAATCACTACAACTGTTGTATAGAGGTTTAATATGTTGCTGTTTACATTACAACTAGAGCCAATCTGTGATTATGGGTTGGTGAGGTGAGTGCTTCCCCATCCCTTTCATTGCAAAGTGAATTGTTTAATCTGAACTGAATTCTGAAGAGCAGGTGACTTGAAGTGATTTTTGTGGTAGTGCTTATAGTTTCCATATTCAGTGCTTGTTCCACTGTTACAAATCTGTATACATGAAAGGCTGTGATACTACCTGCTGTTCATCTTGAGTGTAAAATGTTCTATAAAACTTTGTTTTACAGATATATGTAATGCATACCTTAGCAGCATCACTCTCTGCTTGCATCTACCAATGTCTTTGTGATGGCCACAGCTACAGGTAAAGGTCTATGAAAAGTACTTTTTGGTCAAAACGTCATCTCACTGTAATGGTGGTATAATAATGCACTAGAAGGCAGTGCTCATGCCTGCCCTACATCTAGAAAGAGCTATCACTTGAAAAGTTTTAAGCATAACTTTTTTTTTTTTTTACAAATACAACATCCCACTTCTCTGTTTCACAGCTCATTTCAAGCAAATCAGTTCACTGGAACAGTGTATCAGACAGTGCTATTAACTCAGCGCCATTCCCTAAGAACAACAAGCTTAGAAGAAACAGTGACTCCCAATACATCACCTGCTCAGTGGCCAGGTATCTAGGGTTGACTTGTTTCTTTCCTATTAAGGAAAACTTAATTGTCTGGATTCTCCGTTAAGAGCATGTAGCTATGCTCTGGGATTACTAGTAGTATTGGTAACAGCTGTGTGGTAAAAAAAAATTATTATAATAAAATTTTATCTTCATTTTCCAAAAAGTTATATGCTAGTAATTCTGGTTATACACTAAGTCAAGTTGATTTATATTGCTTTCTCTTGCTAAAAAACTGATAGTGGGTGCTCCAGTAAAGTGAAAGTAAACGGAAAGTAGTGTCAAGTGTTGTTCTGTGCTCTACTTGCTCCCCCTGCAGGCAACAGATCAGTTTCATCATTACTCTTGAAAAGGACTTGAAAAGCTGTCTTTGTGCTACAGTTCAGAATTATTGTAGCTTATGTACAAGTTTTGAACTAACTTGAAAGTATTGACAATGAGAAGTTTATAATGAATTACATATTTCTGTAGCTTTAAAACCCACATAGGACTTCAGGTAATTCTTATTGTGTGCTGCGATCTAATGAAGCTCCACTGGTTACATTAGAGGGAGTGTAAGGTATGTAATATATGTCTGTATGAACTTCAGTTTACAGCGCTAACTTTTAATGTAAGCATAAACAAGAAATATGATTTCATATAATGGATTTTGCTTTTCTCAATGAAAAATATTCACACTAAACATATCTTTTGGAGAACCTTAAGCACTCTGTGTTTGCTATACTGTTTTTCTGCAAACATTCTCTCACTGAATCTACAGATTTTAGAGAGAAGTCAGTCATCTGTTTTCTCCTTGTTTCAGTAGTTGAAGAGTTAAATTTCTAATGAATGAGACAAGGGATTGTTAGCATTTGTTCCTAGAGGTAACAACACCTTGAACTGATGTATCTTTTTTTAAAAAAAAAACCCCAACAACTTCAGGTGCTTTATGTGCAAATAGGAAAGTATGACACAAAGTATAATTCTTTGGCCACTGCTATTTGTACTTTCACTTACATGCACAAAGTGACACAGTTGAAGCCACACCTGAAACTGTACCACAGCTTTTTGCGGGAACATAATAACACTGTAAGACTTTCAGTACTTGGATGAAAGAATACTTGTCAGATAATGCATAGTTCAAGTTGGTGCCCATAATTCTTGGTTGGTTTTACCACTGTAAAGTGAGAATATAACATTTCAATTTACAGTGTTATGCTGGAGTTATAAACCTAAGTGGTGAAACAAGCACCACGGGAAAGTCAGTGAGCAGATTAATATTTTTATTTTAAGTATAAGATTTGGATGCTATGTATTGAATATACTGTGAAGCACTGGATTAAAAGTAGAGAATAAAGAGCTAACCCTTTGCTGAAAGAATTGAGGAGCCAGAAAAGAGAGACCTTGAGACATGGGGGGAAGAAAGATTTATGTAAGTAGTGTAGCTAAATGTTGTATCATAGTTTCAGTAGCAGGAAGTTGAATTAAAGCTGCCAGTGTTTTATTTAAGATTTGAGTGCTTTTTGTGATTTTTTTTTTTTCCTCTTATCCTTAAAAAGCTGCTAGGTATCTCTTTAACGGATAATCTAAACCACAAAGGTGAAAAGCTATAATAACTGTAAAAAAAAAAAAAAAAGTCACTTTCTCCTGGAGTTTTAATTTCCTTTGAAAATTAGAATTTCTCTACACTGGAAATTACTAAATAATGTAGATTGCCAGTCAGGATTCCTGGGATAATCCCAAATATGTTCACGTGTACATTTTTTTTTTTTTTTTCTTTTTTTTTTTTTTTTAATAAACAGGAATAACAGCTCTAATGCGTCTCTTGAACTCTGCTGGTGAGGAAGCCCAGCCAGGTCTCACAGTTTTACTCTGTGAAAGTCTAACAGCGGTCTATCTGAGTCTGTTCATCCATGGCCTAGCAACACATTCTAGTAATGAGTTATATAGAATTATGGCTCATCCACTTAGCAACAAAATGTGGTCTGCTGTCTTTGGAGGAGGTGCTCATATGCCCAGCAGAGGACAACTGCAATTAAAGACAAAAACTGGTTAGTTCTGTTGTTTTACTTATATTTGTCTTCTGGTTTTTGGTTGTTTGGCTTGTGTTTTTTTCCAGAAAACTATGTGACTGCTGAAAGTTTAAGAGTAATTTCTTTAAATAGTTCATGTTCAGTAAGAATTCACTATGTTTTTAGACCTGAAAAGAAAAACAAGAATCTAAAATTGTCATAAATACTGTGTAGAAGAGAGTAGGAAGCAAAAGTGAATGTTATTGAAATAAGATTTCCAAGTAGCATAACTGCTGTAGTGTGAGTGGGTTAAGTTCATCTTAAAGAGAAAATTTTCGTTACTATTACAGCCTAATTTTTAATGTTGATTTTTAAAGCTTTCCAGTTTTCTCATAACAGGAATACATTCCCATTTTACAAATACAGTATGTTTTCTTTCTTTGGCAGGTGGGCACTTCCCAATGCCTAGCCCACATCAGGTAGTAGTGTTCTCCATGGAATGTGTTGGGTTTTCCAAATCTCTTACTGCCTTCAATACTCATAGTCCTACCAAATCTTCAGGCAAGATACTAGATTTAGTACCAGGCCTCTACATGCAGTTTGCTATGTGTGATTTCTTTTGCATATGTAGAAAGACAGAAAACCTTCTGTTTGCAAGCCATGATATCAAAATTTAATGAAAAGTTTTGTAATTAAAGCAGCAGTTGAATTGAGCCTTTTTAAAAAAGAAAATTGGCAATGCTGTTGTATTATTACTATACTTCATTAGAAATCAATATTAAATATAAAATTATGCTGACCATGGTTTGAAATGATCAGAAGTGTTTCTCATCTTTGTTGGAGAGCTGCTTGTTTTGCTTTTTAAATATAAGCATTAATATGCATGTGGATTTCTAAGTGTTTATTCTAGACATTAAGAAGAAAAGGTGTCTTCTTGATATTCAACTTTTATATCTGAGAACTCTTTAGGAAAGCAAACAGCTTCAAGTTTTAAATTCAGATGATTATAAATTATCCTGAGGTCCAGAATTAATTCTGTAATGCTTTTCTTCTTGGTAGAAATTTGTGCTTTGTAATTTAGTTGGACTTCTATAAAACCAAGAGCTACAATCCCACAGAGTATTGAATTTTTTAAAAGGAAGATTTTGTGAAGATATATTTACTTAATCTATGATGACTTTGTACATCACATCTGAATATATATATATATATATATTAAAAACATAACTTGAACTAGATAATTTTTATTACTATACTGTTATTGATATTACTGTATGTTACATATAAAATGTCTGTTTAAATACAGACTTGGTCAGACATTTAGAAAAGTATTTTCAGAGTAGACATTTTTAATCAAAAGTGAGTTCTTATTCTAGATCTGAACATTTTTCTGTGTGGTATTGAATAAATATTTCTCATTATAATTTTGTTAATATAGTTGTATAGAAAGGCATTACTGGCTTTCATTGGCAATTCTAAGTTTCCTAGGCCTGGTAACTGTGTACTGATTGTGTTAATGATGGTGCTACTGCTGTTTTAAAATAATTGTTTTTACATAGAAATGTATTGTGATATGTATATTTAAATGCCTGTCTACTGCATGTTTTTCTTAAAAAATGAATGCTGGCTGTCTGGTCACAGAATTAGTAAAGCTGTTGGTGGAAGAATCAAGAAACAAAAACTGAAAATTTAAGGGAAGAAGGTACCTTTTTCAGTACTAATCTGTAGGGATAATCAAACACTGAAGAGGGGCCTGGAGGCATTCTGGAGTCTCCATCCTTACTTATTCAAAACTTGAACATAGGCCATTGCCTAAGTCAACCCTATTCTGAGCTAGGGGTTGGACCCAGGTCTCTTCCAGCTTCTGTAGTTCTAGAATTCTGGAGTCCTGTTATTTGTTTTTAATGCTTGTTTATCTGGATAAAATTTGGAGGAAAGAATTTTGGAGAAACATCTTTGACACTTTAAAAAAAAAAAAAAGACCCCAGTGAAACAGAGGAGTCAGATTAAAATTAGCTATAGTTTTGTGCCTTTACTATTATCTTTTAATTTTCTTATTTTTTCTTCTTTTCTTTTTTCTTCTTCTTTATCTTCTTACTTTTTCTTCTGAAATACAGAATCAGACACTGAGAAGTGACTGGAATGCTTGTTGCAGTCGACTAGGGCATGTTCTTCCATAATATGTTTTAAAGTTTCTATAGCTTTCCATTTTGTTATACATAACTAGACTCTTTTAAGTTTTAGATTTTTGTGAAATGTTCTGACTCTCAAATGGAGGTCAAAAGCCAAAAATTCTTAACACTAAAAATTCTAATATGACAACACTGTATGTCCTGCATGTTTTCTTCTACTTGTGCCTGCCAATCCTTTAGCACTTTATCTGAATGTGTATGTATGATCTCCAAGTTTCAAGCTTGTTTTAAGAGGTTATAGCACTATGTACAGTGCTGGCCATTAAAGCTATGTGATTTCCCTTTCTGCCCTTTGCTTTAGTTGGCTTGTGCATATAATAGCTTTGGAGATAAAATTTGTCTTAAATATGACCGTTCTTTTAGACACAAACTAGAAAACAGGAACAAAAAACAGTTCCTGGTAGTCTTGCGGAACTCTAACCTCTGTTAGAAAACAGAGATTTCTAATGAGAAACCATGAGGTTTTGCCTCTTTTACAGTAAAGGTCAGACAAATTGTAGCAGTTTGAATGCTTTTTAGGACTAACTTATGTTATGCTTTCCAGCCATGTTTCTTGTTTTTGCAGTTGCAGCAAATGAGTTTGACAATCCGGGTTAGCATTCAAGAATTTACATTATGTCTTCAAATTGTGGATGTTTTGTTTTCAAGGAGGCAATTAGCATCTGAAAAATAGCCCTTTTGTTGGTCATGGTAGATCTTTTCAGAATTGTATTTACCATATAGTTTCTCTTCAAAACTGCCTCATAAAACTGTTTTGTAACTTAAGTCTATATAGATATGGTAAATTGTCTATAATACAGAGGGTCCTTAAGGAAAAGTTTGATTTTTTGCTTTAACAGTTAGAAATCCATAATTTCATTTCATATATACAGTGCTACAAGAGTAAATTAAATGCAAAACCAGTTCCTAAACTTGAGTACTTTAGGAGTACACTTCGTAGACTAAAAGTTGTCATTTTGGGTTTCAGGTGTAGAAAAACAGAAATCTGATAGTTCTTGACTGTTAAAATTAGTTCTTTTTCTCCACTGATTGTCCTAACTTTCCAAGAAATTGAAGTGTTAACACAAATAATATTTCTGAGTACTTTGCTAGGGAGAAATGATAAACTGTCAGCTTTTACTGTGTTTTGCATAACATGGCAGAGATTTTGAGAAACAGGTGCCTTGATAAAGAGGATATGCGCATAAAATCTATCCATAGGATGTGCAGTTCTGTCAGTCTTATGTGTGTATGGCTCTTGTTAGACCCTCTGCATTAATTTGTAGTTTTTGCTTGCTCTCCACAAATCATTATTTGTGACCACTTAAACATACTGCTTTTTATACCAATTTTATAATGTTTGACTTAAAGTAGCAGAGCATCTAAGCAGAAGATTAATTTAGTGTTTGGCCAAGTTTTGTTCAGGAAATACTAAAGAGAAAACAAACCCTTAGCATTCTTGCATTTATCTGTTTTCTGTATGTACTGTGAGGTAGGTTTCATCCAGAAACTAAAACAAAACAACCGAAAAACCTGAACTTGTGTTAGTAGTGCGACCAGAAACTTTATGCTTCAGACTAGAAACTTTCTGCTTTGTAATAGATCCAGCAGTGCTATATATATGCTACACAACTTGACCAGCAAATCTGGGAAGAAAAAAAAAAAAAAAAGTAGTAAGAAGTCTTCATACTTAGACTTTATCTCCAGGAATGATTTAATGTCAGAATAGGTAACAGGATACAAATCCCTCAAGTTTTAAAGCCTTCCAGCTTATGTAAGGACCTACAACAGCCATGCCAAAGTGCTCCTTTTTAATGCAGAATTCCCTGTGATATTGTTAGTAATGGAAACGTCGATATCAATGTGCAAGTAGTTGCTTTGAATTCCAGCTCAGAATTAGAGACTGCTGCACTGGGCTTATTTTCTGATGGTATTTTGGAGTACTGAGTACTACTTTACTTGAGTGGCCTGTCTATTCTATACTAAAGTCTTTTCTCACTATTACTGTCTTATTCTTAAGTCAGGCATTAAAACAGATTAGAAGTTTCACTTGAAGTGTTTGCGCTGTGAGTTATGGAGTTGTTTTGGCTCAGTAGAAGAATCCTTAGATGGTCCAAACAGGAAATGTCAACAAAGTTTGTGTATGCCATCAAGTATTTCACTGTGCTTATCTAACTTTTTGAGAGGTTTCTATTCACCATTTATTGACATGCCCACAATGTATAATGTCTTCAGAAACATCTGAGAGTTTAATATATACTTGCTTTGAGCTTTTCAGTGAATCACTACTCATTATAAATGGTGCATAAATACAACAATGTATTTAGTCTTTTGTACATGTAGTGATCAAACTGCAGCTTATGGCACTTAGCTGCAATTGCTGCTGTTGACTGCTGATTTACTAAATTCATCACCTTGGCCACAGGAACTATTGCCAGTGAGTAAGCAGACTATCATGTTGAAAACTTTAGGATTTGTAACCTTGCAAAATGCAGATTTATTTTTTTTTTTAGATTTGAAGTCAAAATGTCCAGTAGTGTAGACTTTCTGTAGGCTGCTCTTCTAGCTGGCCTTCATAGCTTCCCAAAGAATTACAGAAGATTGTGCAGGGCTTTACACTCACTGAAATGATTCAAGGTGTGATTCAAAGTCAATATTTATTTCTCATGTCTCTTGTCATTTCACTCTGTTCTGGGCTTGAGCAGTGCAATAGGGGATGATGCTTCTGTAAGAGGAGGACTTAATAATTTTACTTCTCTTAATGAAGACCTGCATTTTTCTTAGGATGCTGGGATGTTGATACTTCATGCCTGCACACAGTCTTCAGTAAAACACAGTAACTATGACTTGCATTTTAGTTTTTTTGGAAATTGAAAGGATCCGCCCTTTAGCTCTTCCTGAGAAGGTAGAAGTAAGGTGTCAGGAAGGTGTCATGGGCAATAGGTCTTCTGAATATCATTGCATGTGTTAGATTTTGGCAGAAATAGAAGCATTTTCCTTGACTGAAATATTTCAGTATTCTTGGAAAATAACACAAATTTTACATTTGTCTTATAAGTAAAATGGGAACAAACATAAATGTTTTGAAGGCAAAATACATGTAAAAGAGTGTTAGTTAAAGATATATGAGAAATTTGAAAGTGAATATAATTGCTGATCTGAAATCCCAAATGACAGATTTTTAATGAATGTTAAAGATTTTTAGAATGCAAAAAAATAAATTAGCATTAGTAGTATGTATTCAGACCACTTAGATAGTTGTACTTTCATTTGTCTTAAATAACTGAATTTTCTCCCAGTGGCTAGCCTGAAGTGTTCTTAAAAATACAAACAATGATCCAACAGAATGGAA
Organism: Athene cunicularia; assembly: GCF_003259725.1. Taxonomy (NCBI): domain Eukaryota; kingdom Metazoa; phylum Chordata; class Aves; order Strigiformes; family Strigidae; genus Athene; species Athene cunicularia. Next base: position 8,325,412 of record NW_020799142.1, on the reverse strand, counting down.
AAAAGTATTGGTTGAAAGCATTTATTTTTTGAATTTTGCTTAGAAAACAACCTGCAGGCATATACTTGTATATTTCTGTATCATGCAAACATTTGCACCTTATTTCATGCGTACTGATTTTTTTTTTTTTAAGCAATTGCTGAAAATTCATACAATGATGCATGTGCATGTTCTTTCTTAGCCTGATGAGCTTTAAACAATTAAATGAAAATACATTTTTGCTGCAGCTGTTATATTTGAAACTTTTAGTACAGGTAAGTGGATTTCAAATAATACCCCTAACAGGAGAAAAAAGAAGATACAGTATAGTAGTACAACATGTACAACACAGACTGTTAAAATATCCTAGTTGAAAGATGAAAGATCAGATGTTGTCTTCAGCTTTTATTAGATTCTATGTATAAATTACTTTATAGTTCAGGTGCTTGTAATGATAATGATTGTCTTTATGTGTGCTCAAAAATGTTTTTTAAAATCCTTGGAAAAACATGGATTTTTTCTGGTCCACAAATGACCAGAAATTATTTAAAGATTCCATCAGCCACTGTGAATACGGAGTTTGCCTATTAGGAAAAAAAAAAAAAAATAGTTTGAGGTATAAAGCCCCCATTTTTTTTTTCCCCCTCCAAAAATCAACTTAAATCTTACCTCCCTCAGAGTTTACAGTTGGCTTGGTTTGTGTTATGAACATTTTAGTCTTGTATGTGGAATATAACTGTTCTTAAATGAGCACTCTTTTGTCCAGTGTTAGACCTTCTTTATTCAGGTGATTGGGGTACCCATAAGAGTTTTGAAGGAAATAGTCTTTCAAGCATCTATCTAGACTCCAGTCTCCTGTGGATAAAACATGAAACAAACAAAAAAAAAAGGGTATAGGAAATAATTCTTCTTTGTAGTATTTCACTTCAGGCATACATAGGGATGTTGGTTTGTTTTGTGCCATCCCCAGATTTATTAATGGGAGGAAATAATTTCAGAAGCTTCAGTGGAAGTTAGTTTTGTGGGACCTTGGTAGCAGAAGGGAATAAGGAAAGTTAAAACAATAAAGCATCCATTTGCATTTGTGATGTTCATATTAGTTAATCCTTGCAACCAGTCTGGCCTAACATGCTGATGCTTGAACTCAGTGATAGGGATATCTAATCTCCAGGTCAGCTCTTTTGGCCTGCAGATTTGCTTTCTTGGAACAGATGCATCAGCAAAACGCTCAAATCATAAGGCAACCCATATTCCCCTTCACTTGGGAGGTGTTCACATGAGATCTTTTTCGACTAACTGCCTGGTCTCATTATTGCTCTACACAAAACAGAAAAACCCACTTAAACAACAAAAATGTCTTTCTGTGCTCTTCTTCCCCAGCTGCTTTTTTTTTTTGCACTTAAAAAAAAGGAGTGGGGTAGGGTGCAAATTAAGTGTGTTCTGTGATTCCTTTGGGTGATGTCATACTTTTCAAACCTCAAGTGGAAAAGGGAAATTTTTTAAATGCTTAAGAAAGAAGTAAATGTTCAGTACTTGGATAAAAAGTTGTTGAAAGTTTTGGGGACTTTAAAAGGCAGTTCAAAAAATCAATTCCCTTTTTTCTTTAGCTTTCTTTGTTTTACCTACGTCTTGAACCCATACAGTTGTTTCACTGCCAAAACTAATTTGCATGCAGTACTTGTATCTACTTGAAAATAAAAAGCAGATTTTATAGTCAAGTAGGAAGTGGATTCAGGTCCATTTTGTCTGTAATGGAAGATGAATGAAGGCCACCATGCTGTATCAAATCTCCAAATATGATTCCTTTTCTCCCTCATCTTTTCCACTTCAGAAGTGTTCTGGAGAATCACAACACTAACTTGCTCAGCAACAGTGACAATAGATATTATCAATTTCTCCTTTACTACAGAAAGGCTGTACTGGAATACAATTCACCAACCAAGAACCAGAATGATTTCAGGTTATCAGATGGTTATGTGAGCCTCTTTAAGTAAGACATTATTTTTTCCATATTCATGAAGTTGATACTTCTCAAATAACAAGAATATAAGGAGTCTGAAATGAGGCTTGCTTGTTCATTTGTAACAGCAGTAAGATTTCTGATAGCTTGAATTAGCCATTTCCTTTAGTACTGTAATTATCAAGAATGTAATTCAAATAAATCTCTTGTAGAAACTTCTTATTCTGAAAAAAGTCAATGTTGGGGAAGTGAGGGGACCCCTCAAGTCCTGGGAGTTAGAGTATTATTACAAATAGTCCTTCCCTGTTTGACAAGGCATGTATTGGATTGTATTAGTTAAAATGGGATCTTTTGTATTTGCTGTAGAAATACATTGTGAGGACATACAGATTTATCAGAATCATACTGTTTAGAAAAAAGCACAGACCTACTCGAAGGAGACACGGAGTTAAAATTTGGAGTAGAAATGTCAAGCTTACATATTTGCAACTATCTGTTCTGAAAGACAAGACTCTTGACTCATCTTAAAACACAAACATAACCAATATTCAGTAGTGCCTACTAAAGTAATTTAGTTTTGCAATATTGTTGTGTAAGCAACAATACTTTTAATCTTTTTTTGTAGGAAGAAATTTCTAATATTACAGGTGTACTCTACTGTTTCTATATTATTTGTGCTGGTGGTTTTTGCCCTTATGGAGTTAATAGTTATGTATTAGTTTTGCATATTTGAAGATTAACATTCTCTGTGCTTTTTTGCTATTGAAATGTGAAGATAAAATTCTGAAAATGTCTAATGAGGAACATTTTAACCTTCAATTATAAATCCCTTTATTAGCAGCAGTAGGGAGGTTGAACAGACAATTTAGAGCAACATACTGTATTTTTATCCTCTGTAGATGATGGAGAGAAACACCAAAAATGTTACAAGCTTTCATCAAAAACCTCTCCCAAAGAGAGTTCTCGGTTGTCTTCATTGCCATCAGTAGACCAGGAATCTCCATTTTACAAAGAAAGATTCATTCCTCCTGAGCTTAGCATCTGGGATTATTTCATTGCAAAGGTAATTTTTTGCTATTATGACAGTTAAATATCTTCTGTCACTTCTGGAATGGTAATTTTTTTTCTTTGAAATCTTTGTTATAGGTATTGATTTAGATATAGGATAGAAGCTGCCTGTTTTTATTACTCACATTCAACCTTTTCTAAAACACTGGCTATATTTTTGAAACGGCTTTCTTAAAAACTCTTGTTAAATTAATTTGTTTTCAGATAATGGTGTGAACAAAACATTGCCTTTTACATTTGCAGAGTACAAATGTATAGGTAATCATAAATCAGCTATTTAGATGAACAAGGAAATGTGAGAAGCTGTTACCTATTTCAAGTGGGTGAAATGAATGTGTATACTTCCTAGAAATCAAACTGTGTTTCATTCTGTCAAGTCTGCTGTGGCAGGTCTTTCTAGAAAGTTACATAATTGCATGGAGTTGTATGGCAAGTTTCTGTATCAAATAATAGCCATATCAGCAAAATGAACATGTAAGAAGTATTATGGGAGCAAGGACAAAAAAGAAATTGCAAATGCTGAATAACACAGTGGGACACTGATTGTGGGCTTACTTAAATACTGAACTCTGTAGGGAAGGGATAGGATTTTCTTGTTCATTAGTCCTCTGAGCCCTTGGAAGAACTAGAGAGAAAATGCATTGGTGGTCTTGGCTTCTCTGTGACAAGTAAGAAGTTTATGTCCTGCATGTGGTTTGATATATCTGATGTGAAAGTAAAGCAAAATAAGAATTGGAAAACTGTTAGTGTTTTCATTTTCAGCATTAGAATTTTGAGTAATGTAAAAAAGTTAAGCTGTTTAAGTATGCAACGCAGATTGACAGTTACCCCTTTTCATGAGGTACAAACGCTAAATGTTACTAAATTGACTAAGATGTTATGCCTGCTTTTTTACAAAAAGCATTAAATATTACAATGATGTATTTTTAAAAAAGGTGATTTAAAGCTAGGTATTGACTAGAACATACTCAAGGAATATTATTTAAATTTTTAGCCTTTTCTTCCATCACAAAGTAGAGTGGAATATGATTCAGAAGAGAGTCAGGGAAGTGGTGAAGATGATGAAGATACTGATGGAGATGTGTTTGCATCAGATTCACATAATCAAGAGCATTCTAATTCAAATTCATACAGGTAAGTAATTCTTTAGAATGCACAATGTTCTGCAGTGGCTAGACTTGCATTTCTGGCCATTTACTTTTGAGATAATACACTGTTTACTTGATATTTCATGGCAGTGTATTATCTAGACTTATTAGTTAATTTTTCGCGATGATTATTTTACTCATTAGTAGAAGGTATAGTGACCTTTAAATTCAAAGTATCTACAATATTCTAAAATACTGTTTGTAGTTTTTAGTAGTTTATAATGGGGATTTAAAGGTCTAAATTTAAATCCTAATTGAGAATAAGTGAGACAATTTTTCTATTAATAAATGACTTACTAGTGCTTTCTTGTTAGTTGGTCACTGATGAGATTGGCAATGGTTCAGCTGGTACTTCACAATTTGAAGATTTTCTACCCTTTGGCTGGACATGATCTTTCAGGTAATAAGCAGCAGAGTTGTCTTTTTGTACTTAACTACATTTAAAATCAGTAATGTATTGAATAATATATATGTGTTATAGCTTTATTTTTAGTTGAAAAGTTCTTTTTCCATGATCTGGGAATAATCGTTCTGATACCGTTTATCATACAGGTATACTTATGAAATAACATGGTGGATGGTGAAGATGTGTGGGTGAGAAGGAATGCTTAGTTTTCTTTGCCTCTTAGTAAACATAAAAGAATGTTTACAATATTTATTTCTTGTTAGAAACCCTATAGTTTTTTGTAATTCAAGTTACATCATTCCTACTCCTTGTGTCACAGAATCATGGAATGGTTTTTATTGGAAGGGACCTTTAAAGTCCAACTGCACTGTCATGGGCAGGGACCAGATTGTGTTGCTCACAACCCCATCCAACCTGACCTTGAGTATTTCCAGGAATGGGGCATCTTCAGCTTCTCTAGGCAACCTGTTCAGTGTCTCACCACCCTGACAGTAAAGAATGTCTTCCTTATTTCTAATCTAAATCTACTTTTTCTTAGTTTAAAACCATTATTCCTTGTCCTGTCACTACAGGTCTGTCTTGTAATTCCATTGTAAGTGTTGAAAGGCTGCAGTAAGGTCTTCCCAGAGCTCTTCTTTTCAGGCTGAGCAACCCCAGCGCTCTCATCCTTTCTTTATAGGAGAGGTGTTCTGACTGTCTGGAGAGCAAAGGCCCTCCTCCTTTTGTGGACCTGCTCTAACAGGTCCATGTCTGTCTTGTACTGCAGGTCCCAGAGCTGGATGCAGTACCCATTCTCATGAAGTGGAGTCTCATGAGAATGAATTAGAGTGGGTAAATCACCTCCCTCACCCTACTGGCCACCCTTCTTTTTATGTGGCCCAGGATGCAATTGGCTTTCTGGGCTGTGAGCACACGTTGCCAGCTCATGTCCAGTCCATTCATCGCTCAGTCTGTAGCAATACCAGGGGTTGCGTGACCCATGAGCAGGACCTTGCACTTGTCCTTGTTGAGCTCCATGAGGTTCACATGGACCCACTCCCCAAGGTTCCCCAGGTCCCTCTGGGTGGCATCCCTTCTCTCTAACAGATCAACTGCACCACTCATCTTGGTGTTATCTGCAAACTTGCTGAGGGTTCACTCACTACCACTGTCTGTATTATTATCAGATATTGAACAGTGCCAGTTACAATATGCACCCCTGAGGGACACCACTTGTTACTCATATCCATTTGGACACTGAACTGTTGGCTGTAACTCTTTGGATGCAGTCATTCAGCCAATTCTTCATCCATCGAATAATCCATCCATCAAATCCGTATAGCTCCAATTTTGAAGTAAGGATGTTGTGTGGGACTGTGTCAAAGGCCTTACAGAAGTCAAAAGTAGAGGACGTCAGTTGTTCTTCCCTTGCCCACTAGTGCAGCCAGTCCATCATAGAATGCCAGCAAGTTAGTCAGGCATGATTTGCCCTTTATGCTTTCTCTCATTACCTTGCTGTTATCTGTATGCGTTGACGTAGCTTCTAGGAGGATCTCTTCCATGGTATTTAGTTTCTGTCAGCATTGGAGAAGTCTGTTCCTGTATTTAGCAATGATAGCACAAAGCAGTTCATATTTCTGTACTTGCAAATACCAAGTTGAGGTTTGAATAAAGCTTACTTTTGGAGATATTTGAACTACACTTCATCCTTCAGCTGTGGAATTATCTTCACCAAGGTTATAATAGAGAAGGAAGGGTTTTTATGACTTGTCTTTCTAGAGCTTCCAGTTAGCTCTCCGATGTGCCATGCAGTTTTGAAAACACTACAGCGCTGGGAACAAGTTCTTCTCCGACGTCTTGAGCTATATGGGGGTCCACCTCAACATTATATTTCAGTCCATGCTTCTGAAGATGCCCTAGCTGCTGGTCCTGCATTGCTTCGCCATAAAACTTTACTTGAGCCTACAAACACTCCATTCAGGTGAGTGTTATGTTGTTAGTGCATGTGTTAGACCATATCTTTGATAACTATATAATGACAGTTTCTAGATTTTTCTCTAATCCATTGTGAAATTGTGGGGACACATCAAAGTTCATGTGTCTCTGGTCCAAAGTGAGATCAGGAAAGACAATCAAAAGATTCTAATTCTAAAAGTTCATTTATTGAAGCTTAACACATTTATTTTTAATGTCTCTGTGGAAAAACTGTGGTTGACAATAAAATAAAGGATAACAGATTTGATCTGAGATAAATTAAGGATGAATGACAGTGACTTAAATAATTGCCCCACCTGTGAAAAGAATAAAGTTACGTTTTTTGTCAGTATCTTGTCCGAAAATCAGAGAAGATTCAGACTTCAGAATATTCAAAAATCAGACTTACTCTTTATAATATTTGTATAGTTATGACTCCACATACTGGCATGTTCAGCCAGAACAGTGTGCTCGGTTTCTTTAAACTGTCACTTTTTAAATAGATTTCTGCCTTTTTAATCTTACTATCACCTGTGGATGCAGAATCAATAGAAAGTCTGTTTTTTTGTTGTAAAAATACCTCACAGTTGTTGCACTTGGTTTTAATAACTTGGGTTGATTAAAAAGGAACAGCTTAACATGTGTCTGCCACCTGGCATTATTTTTAAATTATGATTTAAAGTCATTCAGCAGCTATATTTGTATTTACAAGTTTTGCTTGAGCTTACAGTTTCTAGGGGTAAACAGAAACATTTGAAGTCTCATCTGATTCTGTAATTCTTTGAATTATGTTACTGAAAAGTCACTGTCATTTCAGAGATGTTACACAGCTGATGATGTGTTCCTAGCAGAAAGTGTTAGTTATTCATTGTCCCTGTGATAGAAACACTCATTAGCAATAAACAGAAGTGATCCATGTTGCATAAAATGAGGTGGACTAACCCAATAATCTGTATGCTGACCTTAATCTTTTAAAGAGATTTTTCTCACTTGTCTCAAGATCAAAGGTGAAAATGGTACATGTTCTTTTTCCTCCTTTCTTTTGCAACTTCTCTCACATGTAGTTTGTCTGGAAGATGGTAGCAGAATGCTTCCAGATGGTACTTGTACTATTTTACAGAGCTGTAGCTTTTGCATCTGTCTATAGTTTGATTAGAATGTAAGATATTGCAGTCTCTTACAGGTATGAGCATGATGTAAATATTTATTTTAACTTTGTTACATAGATCTAGCAGTCATGTTGCACTATCTGTGAAGAGGCTCTGGCAGTACTTGGTTAAACAGGAAGAAGTCCAGGAAACTTTTATCAGAAATATTTTTACAAAGAAGCGATGCCTAAATAAGGTTGGTATGGTATATAAAATGCATAAAATGTTGCAGGTAATCTGTGAGCTTTTTGCTTAAGGTGTTTGGCTGTCTTGCTGACTTTCTAGAACGTGAGTACGTAATATACTTTGTCTCTAAATCTACAGTATTTCATATTTAAAATATTTGTCTATTGTTTAATTGAAAACAAAAATAAGTCTTTGATTGTAGACTGACAACTAATGCCGTTTAGCTACAATCAGCTTCTTCATTAAGATCAGTATAAAGGCTGCCTCAAAAGAATGATAAACTTCGAAATTTTAAACCAGTAACCTAATCAAAGATCTGAAAGTTTGAGTTTGTCCCTACCATAGTTATCCTGAGTTTATCCACTGTTTTCTATCATGTTATGGATCAATTTTAATATGAAAAATAGTCATACAACAGTTAATATTTCTGTCCCTGATACCTTTTTAAAGGGTCTATTTGGATTCCAGGTTCCAGATTCAGTTACATGTTTTAAAGTTGTGGCTATGTAAGGAGTTTTGAGGTCTCTTCCTCCCTATTTAGTTGCTCCTTTTCTTCCTTACTCACTCCTACTCCCAATAATTCAAAAGATCACTTGTATTATAGAAAAATCATGGAGTAGCAGAAAGAGAAAGAAGCACATCCGAACAAATTAAACAGGGAGAAAAAGAGTATTCATGACTAATAAAGCCATGGCAGCAGAATTCTGTATCAGTTAAACTTTGTCGTGTCACAACTAGAATATTAGCTTGGTTGAGTATTTGTGGCTAATTGTGTTCACTACAGACTGTGGTTAAGAGGAATAATGTTCCTTTGGTCTTGTCCTTTGGAGATGCACCATTTCTGATCATGTCATGTTAATGCAGCCATGTTGTTATGCTGTATGGAAAGATATTTTGGAATATTTTAGATGTTTCCAAGTAGGGCCATCGACAGCTTTAAACATCATAGATGTGTTCGCTTCATTTTGTGTCCTGTTGTTACTGATAAAAATGTCAGTAGAGATCACTTATTTTCCAAGAAATTGACTCTTAGGATGCACAAGATGCTGTTACAGTACCAAAGAGGTAAATCAGTGTCTTCTGTACTGAATATAGAGTTTGATAATTTACTACATAAAATACGTGTGCGTGTGTGCGCAAACATGCTGTTGTGTTTCAGTTTTTCTGTCTTGGGGTAAAGAACGAGGAATTAAGGATTTCCTTGATAGCTTGATTGTTATGTCTTATCTTTATTCTTTGTTCTGTGGTTGTACTTTCCTTGGTGAAGTCATTAGAGGAGCACAATGAAACCATGAAAAATTCTGTGGTGGAGGAGCCCATCATCAGTAAGGTACACAATAGTAATGCTCAAATTAATTAGACCATATATCGTTATGAAGTATTTCCTTTTTGAAACAGTGCTTATCTCCCTTAAAAAAAAAATCTTTGGTGACATATCAAATAAACATAAAAACTCAGCTTTGCAAGAGTTTGAGTTAAACTAGGCTTGTTATACAGTCTACCTGAAACTAAATTTACCTTAGCTGGATTAAACAATCAGGTAAGAACAATAGGTGTTACCAAATTCAATAGTTATGCCAAGCGAAGAGCAGAGTTTGAGATTTGCCCAAGTGACAAAAATTCAGTAGTTCTATAGGTACACAGTACATACAGGACTTTTCTCCAGTGTGAGATAGCTAGAATAGTTGCGCATAAGTGAAGGTAGTTTACTGAAGTTGGAGCAGTTTGTTAGCACTATACTTTGCTACCAAAAATTTTCCCTGAGCCTTAGTGTTATGATGGTGACAAATGAACCCATATAACAACTTGTTAGCAACTTCTGTGAAAGATTGGTATGAGAGACTAAGAAGGTGTAATACTGTGCCTAGAAATGCAAACAAATACTGCATTCTTCAGGGTTTCTTTTACAAAACTAGTGAGAAGATGGAAATGAGAACACCCTATGATGTCCTTCAGCTACTTTCACAGAATCATTGAATCATCTAGGTTGGAAAGGACCTTGGAGTTCATCTAGTCCAACCATTCACCTAGCACTGACAGTTCCCACCTACAGCATATCCTTAAGCTCTAAATCGACCCTACTCTAAACACCTCCAGGGATGGGGACTCCACCACCTCCCTGGGCTTGTTATTAATTATGCTGTACAGCAATATTAACAAGTAGGTAATTGGAACTTACAGGGGAAAAAATAATTTTGTGCGAGTTCACTACACAACACAGATCATGTTTTGTATCTGTTTGTCACTGCAGTTTTGTGCAGTTTTACATACATGAGGTCACTGGAGTATCAATTCTGTTTTAATCTTAAAAAAGGTATTCTACTTTGTGGTGTATGACAGCTACAGACTTTTTTTCAGAGTGAAAAATACTGTTTGCAGTTCTTTGACAGCACCATCGTATGGTTTTTCAACTAAAATATCCTTGTTTAAATCTTTTGAAGACCAGAGAATTGAGTAATAGGAGAGACTGGGAAACAATAGTTCTGGAATAATTCTTTGTGTTTTGAAGAAAATGCAAAACATTACATTTGTAATTCAGATTTGAATTTTTATGTCACCATTTGTTTGGCAATGCCATCTTTTTTGCTGTAAAATTATTTTGTAACTACAACAGAGCAAGGCTAAACTCTTTAATTTTGAACAGGAGTACTACACTGCTGCTATAGTTTTAGAATTTTGTGTGTGCTGGCATATATCTGGATGCATGTCTAAAATACAAAAAGGTAGACAAGATTCAAATACAATAGTAAATCACATTAAATAAAAAAAGAAATGTGGTAGTAAAAAGTTTGTGGTACTGGAATGTGCAAGATTCCAGATTTATTAAATTGTGGAGAATGGTGAATAGATAACTGTCAAAACTCAAGTTTATTTTCCTGCTCAGGATCTTGTCTGCATCTTCTTTTGGATTATATAATCAGTTTCAGTGATCAAAACTGTTTGCTAAGAGCATGGAAAGACTTAGCAAATTTTCTAAAGAACAAAACATCAAGACTCAATTTTTTTTTTTATTACCAACACCCTCAAGTGTGCATGTAGCCTCACTGGTTTTCAGCATCCCTGAAAAACGTGAGAATTAACACAGTACTATGATTTCTGGGACAAATTACACTTTCTGTGTTGCTGTAGTAATCTCAACATGGCAGTGGGCAGCTACATTATTATACATGAAACAGGTTTATTGTAGTTATTACAGGTTATATTGGTCGTATTCTCTTAGAATTAAAATCAAGAAAAAAAAACCCATGAAATTTCATATGATCCAGTGTTTGATCTTTGTACTTTCGGTAAAAAGCAGTGTTGGTTAGAAGTCTGCATTTAAATATGCTTTACTTTCTAAATACAGATAGAAACAGATTGGGGACATGGAGAAAGGAAGGCAAGAATAATCCATAAAGAGTCTGACATCATTACTGCTTTTGCAGTCAATAAGGTGAGTATAAAGGAGATAGGATAATCTAATTGTGTTGTATTTCCACCTCATAAACAGGTACTAGTCCCATTGTGAATGGGTGAGAATACCTTTTTGCCAGCTATCCTGCTACAGCCTGAACTCTTAGTGCTCCCTTCTCTAAAGCACTTTGTAATTATCTTTCAATAATTAAAAAGTTCTACTCCAAATTGTCTTTTTTTTTTTGCTATTCAATAGATTGAGGGAAGGGAGAGGTGGCTTCTGCTTTTTCTTTAAGCTTGTTTGCAGGAGTGTTTTTTCCCTCTTTATCGAAGACAACCAGAAAGTAATTTTTTCTCCTGTTTAACTCTTTAAGCCTAAAAAAGTGGAGGAGGGGAACTAGATTGCAGGCACTGTAGTAGTTACCGCTTGTTTATCCTGTGAGGGCAGCAAGGAGGATCTGGAGATGCTTGAGAGATGTATAAAATACAGTGTGTGATGCTGTCCCAGATGCAAATAAACTTTCAAAAGGGAAATGTCAAGTTTAGACAGTTAAAGTATATAATTTGTAGACATAAGTGTTACGGGTTTTTTTAGTTGAATGGGTCTGTGCTTTTGTGAACATCTGTACCATAACCAGAGAAAATTTTTTAAAAGCATCTTTTTGAGTATTCTTTTTGTATTTTTCTTTGTGTGCATTACTTTTTTCCAGGCAAATCGAAACTGCATTGCAATAGCATCGAGTCATGACATTCAAGAATTAGATGTTTCTGCAATTTTAGCTACACAAATCTATACCTGGGTTGACGATGATACGGAAATAGAAAATAAAGGGTATACTTTCTATGTTTTCAATATCACAGCTGGATTGTGTATGAAATCATTGTAACAAAGCATGGCATTTAATGTTGTTGTTTGGAATCTAACACAGTGTTGTTTCATTTGTAGGGCTGATGATTTCTTAGTTGTACATGCTCGTGATGATCTGGTAAATGTTCAGGGAACCACTCCTTACACTCATAGTAATCCTGGCACACCTATCAATATGCCTTGGCTTGGTAGTACACAAACTGGCAGGGGTGCATCTGTGGTAAGTTGCTTGTCAAAGATTAGCCTTACATACTCTGTCTACTGCTCTCCTTTTGTCTGTTCCGTGTTGCTGGTTATATTTTACAATTAGAGTGTAAGTAAATACTGCTTTTCTGTGTAAGCAAGGCAAACTGGAATTTTCTATAATCATCTGATTAATAGGTTCAAATACCACACAGAATTTAAGATACACCAACTAAGCAGCAAGAAAAGTTTTTAGTCAAGCCATATATGCTTGCTTTACTTAAGATACATCACTTAAAAATAAAGAATCAGGGGTCAGGTAAGAAGTTGCAGCTTAAAGTGTTCTTTAATAACTTGAAGCCAAATGCTGTATCTAAAAAGCGTATATTCAGGAGATTTCTGGATATAAATTCATAAAGGTTGGGTAGAAATATCTGTGTGAAATATCAGTGTGGCTTTTATTTTAAGTGTAATCTTAAATTTCATTCTGAGTTCCAGACTATTTTAGGTTTTATTTAAAAGTAAATACCAACTTCTGCTCTAGTACAAAGTACCATTGTATAGCACTGTGTATTGGTATGAGAAGATTAGTATGTATTACAGAAAGGATAGAGTGTGAACTCAAAGAGGCTTCAAACAAAATGAATTAAACTCTGGAAACCAAGCAATTTAACTTGGGAAAAACAGGGATTCTTGATTTCTAAGAAAAATAAGGAAGACAGTACTGGAGAAATAGGACCAACAACAAACTTCATGTGTAGTTTGAATCACATACCATGCTGACGTATGACTGTCTGTCTCCAAAGCTGTGGTCAGCTCTGTCATCTTTGAAGTGCTGCGCGGTTTTGCCATAATTCTGCTTAGTAGTGTTATTAAATATGTCACTTCTGAAGGTCATATTTTACAGGAGAGGATCTGTTTCACTGTTGAGCATTTCTGAAATACACTAGTGTGAGGGACATCCAGTAAAGTGTGACTGTGTTCACATGAGCAAATTTATCCTTTTTATCACAGAGGTGACACACACAATGGTAGCTGTTACTTTTAGAAATAGATTCTGTGTCTAGAGTGAAGTTTGGGCCTGAGCAAAAGTCTATTAGCTCAGATTTAATTCAGATCAAATGATAATCCTAGTCTGGCCACTGACATACTTACCTTAGTTACTATGCAGCATAGATGCTCTCTGATAATACAAATCTGTTGTTAAGTTAGCTGAGAGATGCTTGTTTGGAGCCACTTATCTGGGCTCAAATGGTCATACAAGACACCCATATCTGTCACCCTGTTTGCACATAGATGTGTGATGGATGTGACTTGGCTGAACTTTGTGGCATTTAACAGCTTGGAGCAAGTCCGTAAGTGGTGGCAGAATGAAAGAACCACGTTGTTTATATTGTAGTTGATCTTTGAAAATACTTGATGATTAGAGGTAGTAAATAAGGAAAGAGTATTATAAGAACTATAGTGTTATGCACACATGGAACTGGGTATTGTGACAATACTTAGACCTCTCCCTTGTGTTTAGGAAATACTGATCCTAGTTGCCAGTTTTGTATCTCTGATATCACAATCTGGTCTCTTCTGCAAGTATTCTTTGAATGTATTTGCCACTTTGTCCTCTCACTTCTATCTTTATATATATACACACACACACATATGCACGCTTGTATGTATAGAATTTGTGTGTGTTTGTGGTTTCTCAACAAAGTAATTAATCTATTAATATAAACTGTTCCTACATGACTTTCTATTTTATATGTAGTAAAACTTTTTTACCTACAGGTACATGGCTGTGCTTGTGTTGAATGCATTTTCTGTTAAACTTTTGACCTAATTTTGTTTGGCATACTGTTTGACTGTGGCAGAGTGGAGAACCAGCCACCTCACACAATGACATCTGTGCACTAGGGAGGGGGAGACAAAGGGCAAAGTAAATAATGGAAGATACAGGGATTCTTGGGAGGAAATAGTGTTACTGTGGAAGGAGTCAAATATGAGGAAAACCAGCTTCACCAAAATCTTTCTCTTGCTATGATTTGTTACTTTGTTCCTTCAGATATTGCTTTTGATCCTTCTTCTCATCTTTGCTTTTCATATTTGCAGCCCATTTAGTAGCTATAATCCACTGTTTGTTACCATTACTGGCTTTTCAGTCTTGTTGCCTTTGCTTCACTTCCGTAAGCAAGGGAAACTGTTGGACTTACAATACTCTGGCAGTTAACGTTTTATTAGCTCCGGGGTTTTTCTGTTACTCTTCTTCACTGTTTGCTGTTAACACAGTTCATACAAGGTAAGTAAGGAGGCTCACCACCAGAACCTTCAAAAAAGTGTGTTTACACAGTTCTTACAGGAGGTGTTTCTAAGCACTGAGGTAAATATTATGTACTGTCACCTTTGAAACCCAAATAATCTTCAGCAGCTTGTCTTTCAAGCCAGGGTGACTGACACCAATATTCTCTGGTTTAATAACTGTTGAGTCAAATTCTAAGCTTTTTGTATTCTTCAGTCTTACTGTATATTGGGCCTAAAGCACCCAGCTCTCCAACAAAGCAATCAGTGTTCTAGCTATCAGTTATTGTTAAGGGGAAACTGAGGGCTAAGAGTATCAAATGTCAGTTACATTGATAATAGAAGTATTTGTATTTGATAATGATACTTGCCTTCTAACTAAGAAATGCTGCACCAGAGATTTATACTAGCAGAGTCTTTCAAAGGCAGATTTCTGTAAGCTTGCATTTTTCCAAAGCATAATGCAGTAGGAGTTAGGAGATCGTGATGCATGCTTATCTGATGAGTGAGGTAAGATGATTTCCATTGACTTCTGGGTAAAAGTTAGTAGCTGTAAAACTCAACACAGCCCTTCATTTTGGTGAGGAAATAGAATGAGCATGAATAATTTTTCTTTCACTTACACATAAATTGCAAGTTTAGAGAGCAAAGTATTGTAATTATTTACTGACTGGTGTATGCACTAATGTTTGAAGAATATCATCCTCTGTTGTCTTGTCCTAAGCCTTATAATGTATATATGGTTTAACTAATTAATGTTTTACCCAACCATTGAGCTTTTTTCCTTGTCATTTGAAGGGAAAAAAAAAGGAAAATAGGTATTTGAAGATCTTATTTTTTATCTTATGGAAAATCCTTTGAAATAAGCTTGGGTAGCCAAGAAGTGTAAGGCTTTCTTTTCAACAAATAATAAATCTTTGAGAATTGAAAGATCTAAATCTGCTTCCAAAGTGTAATCAAGAGGATTGAAATTACTCCACTAATCCAAATCCCAGAAATGTTTAGCAAGAAAATTATTACTTCCTTTCTAAGTGTTTTTCTTCCTTTTATTTTTTTTCTTAAATTGAAAACTTTGAGAACATTGCTTTTCAACTCTTTGGATCATATTTAGTAATATGAAGCAAGTAAAAATTTGTAATTCATACCTCCTTGCAGCTGACACTGATATGATTGGAGGCCAGGGGAGAATAGTGCACTTAAAATACTTGATTCGCTATGTTTCAGTGACAGAGTGGCAAAATACTGTACAAAACTGTAGCAGTTGAAAGTCATGGTTGGACTTGCTGATCTTAAAGGTCTTTTCCAACCTAAATGATTCTATGAAATTAGTTCAGTGCCAGCTTGCTACTGACACTTGGTAAGTGGTAGGCTGCTGTGTTGAAAATGAGTGCTCTGGCAACAAACTTTTGTTTGTGTTAAAGTTAACACCTGGCACAAATACAAACATGTCCTCTTCTCTCTCAAATGTTCAGGTAAATAATATTTGCATGTACAAACTCAGTCCAACAATTTTCTGATGAAAGATAGTCCTTAAAGTAGCCAGATGCTTTTGATGAGAACTAACAGGAAATAAAAGAATAAAAATGTAACTTTGTTGTACATTAACAGAAAGAAGGGAAGAGACATGGTAGGAGAATACAGATGCATTTCTCTACTGTTTCTTTCCTGCTGTGGATCAGACTTCTGACTTAAACCCCCCCATTTAATTATCTTAATTGTCTAGTATTTCCAGTCTTTTTCACATATTGAACTCTTCCCAGCTAGGAATTAATCAACTAAAAAAATCAGCAATCTTGGTCATGTACCTTGCTCAATTCCAAGTTTGGAATTTAGGAACAAAATGCAACTGAAAATACATTGGATCTGTATTTGCAAAATTGTAAACAATTTAAAGAATTTTTTATTTACCAGTTGCTAGGTATATGGCTTATTTTGGATGGCCACAAATAATCACTTCAGTCAATGACAAAAACTTAACTAGAATTGAAAGTAAATATATTCCTTCCTATTTCTTACTTCTGTTAAAGTTTGTTTACCTCTTTATTTACATGCTTCTGCCTTCCTTTTGGTTATCTTACAATATTCAGGAATATTCCAATAAATTTAATGGAATCAGAAACGAATTGGCAAGAAAAGAGGTAAGAGTGCAGTCTAAGGAGTGTTTATATTTGGATCCATAGATCTTTGAAGCAAAAAGTTAATATTTACCTAGATGTATAAAGCTGCAAAAGTGTTAACATCTACACTAGTATTGGAAGAAACTGATATCTATCTGTATTTCTAAACCCAGTACTTGCTTTCAGTAGTAATTTTGATAGGAAACAACTCACTGTGGTGACTAATTATTCTAGTTCAATAAAATTTTGTTCAGTAGTATTCTTTAATTATTTTCTATTTTGTCTGTCAAACAGATGCTCAAGAAGGCTATTAATAATGTCAGAAGAATGGCTTCCCATCCAACATTACCATATTGTAAGTTCAGTTTTGTTAAAAAAAGAAAAAAGTTATCTAAAGATTATATATTTACTTATTGGCCCTGGTTTTTAGTATGCTGCTATTTTGTAGTATCACAGCGATCTATTATATGTTTTAGAAGTTGCTTAGAAGCCCTATTTTAGTGAAACTATTTTTCATTTCCAAAAAAGCAATACAGGGGGATATAGAATTGCCTTTAGAAACCATGACAGTTTTATAGCAAAAAGTACTGTACTTCTGGTTTATTTGTGACATGGATGAAAGTAGGAAAAAGATAGATTAGTATCCCCGAGCAAATAGCTTCAGATTACAGTACCATCTAAATACAGTTCTTAAATAATGAGTAAGTACAGTTCAGTAAAGTCTGAACAGCACGGGTTTAATTTTCAGTGGTGCCTACTACTACTATAGTATGCCAGGTACTATGGCACATATTGTGGCACTAGTTTTGAGGATATTGTGAGCTGGTGTTAGATTTCTTAAAATTGTGGAAGCAACCTTCCTGCTCAACTGCTGCAACACGTGTGGAAAATCCTGTAAATGTTTTCTGTTGCAGACTTGACAGGTGCTCAAGATGGTAGTGTAAGAATGTTTGAATGGGGTCATGCACAGCAAATCACATGTTTTCGGTCTGGTGGCAACTCAAGGGTAACTCGAATGAGATTCAATTACCAAGGAAATAAGGTAACTGACAGAATGCTTCTGTGTATTTATCCTCTTCCACTCCCCCCACCCCCTAATTGTAAATTAGCAGAAACATCCCATTCTTCAAATATAAAGTAGTTTTTCTGAATTGTGGATAATTTCTCAGTAATACATGCCTAAGTATTTACAATAAATACATCTTTTTTTCAGTTTGGAATTGTTGATGCTGATGGATATATAAGTTTATATCAAACAAATTGGAAGTGTTGTTCACTTACTGGAACTTCACCTAAACCATATTTGGTAAGCTGAAAACTAAATTTGCTTTCATAACTGTGTATTGTGCTCTCTTATTTCCTTCCCCCTTTAGAATACTTAGGAATTGTGCTGATAACCAGTGTTAATCAAGATTTAGTAATAAATTGTTGCTATCCTGTGATCTATATGACAGACAAGTTCTTAAATCCTAATCATACTTAAGTTGAAAAATAGAAAATGCAGTGTTAGATCTGAAATAACTTGTAGTGTTCTTTGAGGCTTGTCAGTAATTGTCAATTATTAATTAACTGTCAATGGCACAGGACAATTAAAAGTGTACTTCCAGGAAAAATTAAGAGTATCAAAAGGCACAGACTTCTTCCTCCTGTGTGGTTTAAATTATTTTTGAAACAATTTAACTTCTTGATGAAGTTTTAAGATTTCATGCTTACACAAAATCCATTTCTTCTTTAATTACTAATTTCTAAACTGCAATTTTTCAGATGTGGCAGTGTCATAACAAAACAGCCAATGACTTTGTTTTCATCAGTTCATCATCTTTGATAGCCACAGCAGGATTGTCTTCTGACAGCAGGTAAGAACTGCTGTAATAATGCATAAAAATGGAAGCGGTGCCATGTTTTCTCTCCTTCACCCGCCACCTTTTTTGATGATTCTCCTCAAGCAGTTTGAGTAACATGCTATTTCTAATCTTTTTCTTTGTTTCTTTGTGGGAGGGGAAGAGAAGCAACGTTTGTAGCTAAATTCCATGTGCTTTTTAAAGGAAGTTCGACAGTGGAGCACAAATCCTCTGTTCATGTTCCATGTGAGGAGAGGAACTGCTACTGTCTCTTCTCTCTGCTATCTACTGACAGGATGCATGGGTGTGATTCAGAGCTGTGCCAGAGGAAGTTTAAGCTGGACGTGAGGAAGCATTTCTTTACTGAGTGGTCAAACACCAAAACAGGCTTCCTAGAGAGGTGGTCAATGCCCCACGTTTGTCAGTGTTTAAGAGGCATTTGGACTGTGCTTTTAAAATGTTTGGTCAGCCCTGAACTGGTCAAGCAGCTGGGCTAGATGATTGTTACAGGTCCCTTCCAACTGAAATACTTAGTTTTGTTCTATTCTTATGGGCCTGTCTTAGATTATTTTTATAGACATAGGGCATTTTGGACAGCTTTTCATTTCATACTTACTTTCTTAAATTTTGATCAAGAAATAGCAAAAACTGTTAACACTCAGTTGAATTCAACTACAAACGATGATAATATCAATATAAATCCTTTGGGAATAGCCAGTCATAGAGTGATTGTGTAGAGAGCATGTTCTTGCAGTATAACTATGAAAGTAATATAGGGTCTGCTCCAAAGTAATCACTGAATATCTGTTTATACTGATTTTATGCCTGAAACAATCTTTTTAAAGTTCAGATAATTTAATTCAAGTGTTCGAAATATTTGAGAACGTTTGTCACTGAATTAAAACTTCTTTTTCTACAGAAATATTTGTCTTTGGGATACTTTGGTTTCACCTACAAATAGTTTGGTGCATGGTAAGTAAAATACAACCAGCAAAACATTTGATGACAATAAAAAATATGTGTGCATCTGTCTTCATGGAAAAGTTATTGTGGGAAGTAACTTTAATATTAGCAGTAAAGCATCTTTCACTGTCCTGTGTGAGTGCACCAGTAGGAATATAAGAACAGATTTTTGAGAAATTTAGTGCTATATATAAAGGATTAGTTTCATGGACATGAGCACCTTCCTTTGCATACCTTGTATCTTTGCACCACAAGTGCAACCGATGACAGCCAGACACTCGTAATTTCTTTTCCTTTTGAAAGGATTCTGATCAACTCCTGTTCATGGTGATTAGCACGTGGAGAAGACAACAGGTATAACACTGACAAAGCTGCAGTTTTTAGCATGCTTATGAGATACATATTTGCAGGATATGCATCCACACCCTTCAATTCAAGGTTCCTGTGGCTGTGTCTGTACTCATAAATCAGTGAGGCACCACTCAAAATTATCAGCTAAGTGTTACACCAAATAATGGTATTATAAAGGTAGCACTGGGCACTTTCAGGTACATTATCTGTATGGAGAACACGAGAGAGGACATGCTTTTTATAAACTGTTAAGTTCATTGCCTCTGTGAAAGTCGGGTCCTCAGAGAAGCCATGAATATAAAATGGTTATCTGAAGGTATGTATATTAATAAATGCACCAAATTTTCTAGAAGATATTAATCAATTTTTATTAATATATTGAACAAGCAGATGTACAAATAAGAGCTCATATATTAACTTTCAGAGTTGAACTAAAAGGTAAACTGAACTGGTATACTTGAAAAGTAGAGCATTTTTGCTTTCAGAGGTTGTCCAGTTCTGTAGCACTTAATACATGTGTTATGCCAAATACTGTGGAATGTTTTAAATGCTTCATCTGTGTGTGTGTGTGTGCATGTATAGGTATCTATATACAGTATTACAAAAATGCTTTAGAAGAATTATGTAAGTATGCCTTTTGAGATGTAATAAATATTTAGTGAGGTTTCATTAACCTCATTACTCATATTTTGTTGCAGTGGAAAAGAAATGCACTTCAATGTCTGAAATACAGAATTAGGCTCAGAGAATTGTGAACTCCTTGTAATTAAAGTATGGTGAATGCTTAAGTGTATGTGTGAGACACGTGGAATTTCTAAATGTAAATTTAGAGAACCCTTTGAACTACAGGTAGAATGTACTATATGCCATGTGTTAGGATTCATAGTGTCTACTCTCAGACATACTGAGCTTTGTTCTGGTAATTGTAATCTTCACTTCCTCCACTCACCTTGGAGTAGACAAATCCAATAAAATGTGTGAAAAGCAGCAAAGTAGAATAACCAGTGGAAACTTACAAGATATTTGGGCAAGTAATTTAGCAGAACAATTCTTATGGGAAACATATGCCTTAAAGTAAAAAAAAAATTAGAGTTTGAAAAGAACCTGTTTCTGGTCAAGACTTAATAGTTTGTGTTTACACAGGGGTAGATAAAAGGATGTAATTTTTTTCATACATATTATTTTGAGAATACTGCAGCTGCAGGATGTCTCTGAACCTGGGCTTACGTATATATGGTACTACAATAAATGAACTGGTTGTGGTCAGCTCGATTATAGTACCAAAGTCACTACTGTCTTGAACCATTAGAGGTTGATGGAAAACTAAAGTTAGTACTGTGAAATTGAAATTAGTACTGTGTATTTATTTAAATTACTTTGCTTTGGCTTTCAGCTTTTATCTGTCATGATAGCGGAGCAACTGTGCTAGCATATGCTCCAAAACATCAGCTGTTAATATCTGGAGGCAGAAAAGGCTTTACATGTATAATTGATCTTCGACAAAAACAGCAGCAACAGTTACTCCAGAGTCATGATTCTCCAGTCAAAGCAATTGCTGTTGATCCTACAGAAGAGTATTTTGTCACAGGATCTGCTGAAGGCAACATAAAGGTATTAATGAGGGGGGAACAAACAGAGATGAAGATGGTGGTGATGTGTAAATTTAAAAAGGATCCTGCATAGGTGTGGAATAATCAGTTATGTAGTATGTTTTGCATTTTTCGCAGCCCTGATTTTCACATCTACGAGTTTAATTATGAAATGTTGTTCTTACTTTGCAGTTGTCCTTTTAGTTAGGCTTATCTTAGTTCCTGTATATATTCCTTATTATAGAAAATTAATATTAATATTTTGTAACTGTCAGTACAGATTGCTACATATTTTTCTTTTACTGTTAGTGTCAGAAAAATGAAAGCAAAATGTAGTCCAGTTTCTCCAAGACACGTTACTGATGAATTTTGAGATCACAGTAATCATCCTAACAAGAGGTTGATGTTTTGATGCTTTTTCAGGTATGGAGTCTGTCTACATTCAATCTTCTTCACACTTTCATCAATGAACATGCTCGACAGTCTCTCTTCAGAAACATTGGGACAGGTGTCATGCAAATTGAGACAGGACCAGCAAATCACATATTGTCCTGCGGTGCTGATGGAACAGTAAAGATGAGAGTCTTGCCTGATAGATTCAGCCCTTTAAATGATGTGCTAAAAAATGATCTGAAATTAATGATCTAATATTTTCTTCAGAAAAGTGTGTAACATTCCCCTTCTGCCATCCCTGAAAATATTTTTACTGGAACTAGCCAACAAAGCAGATACACAATGATAGCTTGTGCCACAAAGGTTGGTGTTTTTGTTTTGGTTTTTTGTCCCCATATTTATTACCTGGAGCTTTTAGTCCCCAAAGCACTTATGCCTTAAAGTTTAACAAGGTCCTTCAGATTTTTATAATTGCCTAAAATAAGAGCTACACAGGACTCCAAATAATATAATATTGCTAAAATGTTGCTGAAGTGGCTTACTCTTCCTTTTGAGGTAGTTACACTCCCACCTGGAGTTTACCATCTAGGCATGGTCTCTGCTTATATTCCAACACTGTCCACCTTCTAAAAGCAGGTCTATCCAGATGGAAACCTTAGATAATGTTACTCTTTCACTGTGGCAACTATATCTCTCTTCTCAACTTTAGACAGCTGACAATAAAAACTTATACCTATGTGTAGAAGAGAAACAAGGCCTGTATGAGTCGATACTCCTGGCCATGCAAACATTCATAACGAGCCACTGTCTGACTCCATTCCTGGAGTCCAGGCTGTTTACCTCTCTAACTTGCCTGATCTCCTTACTCTGATCTAGGGTATAAGAAACTGAAGGCTGTTCTGTAACTTGTCTTCTGTTCTATAGCTTGAATTGCTGCCGTCAGGATGGCAGGCTTACCTTTGAAAAATAAATATATTTTTATCCCTGAACACTCCCTTTACAAAAATATGTAAATATGAATGGATATCTGGATATCTTCCTAGTGAAATAGTCAAGATTATGTGTGAAGCTTTAGTCTTGATCAAAAAGATACAGGAAGATACTGCTTTAGGATATGGCACTAGAATTTCTTCAAAGACTATTTATTTACATGTCTGTAGAGGAAGAAAAAAAAAATAATTTATTTTTACATGTTTTCCAGTAAGACTTTTGTTTAGCCCAAAGATATTCAGTTCATTATTAGCACTTACATTCTTGTTAGTCTGCTTTTCCTAAGTACTTTGAAAAAGGAAAAATGTTTGACAGCAAAGTAGTTTAATACTGTCAGTCTTTGTACTGTATGTTTACATCTGGGGTAAAGAAAAAATTTTGAAAAGGATAGATGGATTTTTTGCCAAAATATTAAACTGCATAACTTAAATGTTTGACCAAATTATTCATGCACAAAGCCTTTACATTTTTTTAGTCAGCTAAATACTGTTTATATAAGTATTTTGGTTTACTTTTCCTGACTTGAGAGCTTGACAAAGGTTTGATTTTTAAATTAGATGTGAGGCTGGATTACTTGAATGCCAATGGTGTACTTTTTGCTAAAAGATATTTTGTGAAATATAGCACCAAGATATTAACTGTAAAATAAACTTGTCAAATTAGGAACTATGGGGATAAATAAAGCATAGCAGAAACGAAGGGCTTGTAAAATGAACTTTGTAACATTCTCAGGATGCTTTTATCTTAGGAATATAAAATTGTTTTAAAAGATTTTATAAAATGTATTAAGGTCATTCTCAATGTATGTTTTGCAAGTTGCAGTGCAAATACTATGAAGGTTTTTATGCACATAACCTGAATTCTCAAATTGTGCAATAAAAAGAATGTGAATATTTTGCCATGAAGAAGCATGTGATAGCATTTCAAACTGGTACAGCTGTTCAGTGATTCAATTGTAAAAGTTTTTCCACAACACTTACAGATTGAAATCAAAATTGGTATCAGAACTGTTTAAGTACAGTGATGGACCAGAAAAGTGACTAAGTGACACCACCTTACAAAACAGACTTGCCCGATGTGTATGTCCATATCTGCTCAGTGGCTGAGTTTCTAATATTCCTTATTCTAATGAAAGAAAGAAAACAATGGAGTTAACAGTAGCACACTCCTTGAGAATCAATTGAAACCCTGACTTTGTAGCTGTGTACAGCTATGCATTAGTTATATGCACCCACTGAACTAACAAAGTTATATTCAGAAAAGGAAAAAGTGCTAAAATCATGGCAACATTATATTATGTCCTTGATGTTTTTACCTTAAATATTTATATCTCATTAGCTTTAATATTTCAAACTTGATTTATTGTACTGGCAATCACAAAAACCAGTCTTATCTGCGAAATGAGCAGATTTTTATATGTAATTTGCCAAGACATACTATGTTGTCATTTTTCTGAGTAGAGCTGCACTATGAATAATCCTGGCAGATTTATGCTTATATCAGAAAAGTGCTGACTGAGCAGGCATTTTCAATAATGTTTATAGTTACCATAAGCTATTCTTAAAACTAAATTTTGTAAAATCACAGTGTATTTGCCTCACCTTCATAATCTTCCCAATAAATCCTGCAGAATCTCAACCTTCTAGAATTCCATGTTGCTGCTACTTCACTTACAAATCAGTTGTTTGCTTGTATAGTGTTCATTGATGATGAACAATTGTAAGTCAAATTATCAGTAGCTTTCTTGAAATGATAGAATCCAAATGAGTTAAGTTCTGTTGTATCTGAAATTTTTAAAGGGACACTATCAACTTAAATATAGTCACTGGGGAAGAACTGAACTCAGAACTCTTCCAGCTATTGTCCTTAACTTCCACTGACTTGTCCTCCAGAAATTAATGCGTTCTCCTTGTTGCTATGCACATTACTCAAACAGAAGGGAAACAGTGGCTACCCAGTGCTTGAGTAGCCATGTGCACAAATTGAACTTAAAATTTGCATATACCAGTGCTTAATCGACAATAATTCCATGTTCAGACAAAATAACTTAGCTTGTAGTTGATAATGTCCCTTTTAAATATCATAGACTAGCAGCTGTGACTTGTGTTTGTCTATGTAGCAATACATAGTGCAATCAGAGTGTGTCATTCTTGTGTTGCTAATTGATTCAGTTACCTCAAACAAATATATGATCCAAGTTCTTTACTATTACTTTAGTAACTTGTGAGAGTTAAAACTCTGGCCATCTGGTTACTTACACTGGCTTGCTGTGTGACTTTTAACCAGCTGATGTTGCCGAATGTTTATGGAGAAAGATGGAGAATGAAATAGATGCAGATTTTGTACCAAGCTGCAGTGGCACAAGGTGAGCTTATACATGTTCTACTGCGTTTTAAGAACCTTGCTACCCATTAGAGGAAATAAACTGTTGAGATATCCTACATTAGCTACCACTTCCTTCCTCTTAAGAGCACCTAGTGTTAGTTGTAATAGGTATGAAAAGAAGCAAGTGTTTAAAAGGAAATAAACTTGGAGACTCTAATTTTTTCAAATGTTTATTTTTACTAAAAATAGCAAAACCATCTTTAATGGCAGGTTCAGCACACTGATCAAACTACTTTCTATAAAATAAAGATACTGATTTACCAGGTTTCATGGTGTTTCTTATTCCTCCCCATTTCCAGCTCTAAAGTCTGCACGGTTTTGATCTTTCTCCTTTCCTGTCTTTTTTTATTAATGCTTTAGCTTTTATTGTATTAGCTTTTTCAGGTTTGGGGGGGCGGTTGTGTTTTGTTGTGTATGTTGGTTTGTTTGTTGTGTGGTTTTGTTTTTGTTTTTTTTTTTGCCTTTGAAATCCAATGTATATTGTAGTTAGTTCCGAGTCATTTCTCGGGGGACTAAGGCTCGTTTAGTGATCGTACTTTTCTTCCACAACTTTTTAAATCCCTTGCCTGTTTCATTTAAACTTGAAAGCCTGTGAGGGTCATAGGGAACTCCACCTCTTACCGTTTTCACCTCTGGAAGAAATACAAATATGAGTGCCCCAATTTTAGTTACACCTTCGGCAGCAAGCTGCTGCCAGAATTAAAAACAACCTCAACGTCCATCTCAGTAGAACGAACGAACAAGTTTATTTGGGGTTTGCCCTTGCAATAACTGTAACTCCTTTGGTAGCAAGTCGGGGAAAGAAGCGAAGAAAAGATGTTCTCTGAAACTTAGCACCGAGCCTGTTCTTTCTTTTGCAGGCGTGTTGCTTCCCCCCTCATTAATACCTTTATGTTGCCTTCAGCAGATCCTGTGACAAAATACTCTTCTGTAGGATCAACAGCAATTGCTTTGACTGGAGAATCATGACTCTGGAGTAACTGTTGCTGCTGTTTTTGTCGAAGATCAATTATACATGTAAAGCCTTTTCTGCCTCCAGATAT